>NC_141307.1:0-22611 GCF_037954325.1 Fistularia commersonii | reverse complement strand
AAAATTTTGACCAAAAATGTCTAAGGTCACTAATATTGGAAAAAAATATGAAAATCTTTAAGTATTGAAAAAATTGCTGACAAAGTGAAAAATATTGGGAAAAGTGAGTAAAATGTCACAGTACATGTATTTAAGGATATTTTGACCAAAAATGTCAAAGGTGACTAAAGTTCGAAAAACTCTGAAAATCATAAAGTATTGAAAAAATTGCTGACAAAGTGAAAAATATTGGGAAAAGTGAAAAATTAGTAAATTATCACAGTACATGTATTCATGAAAATTTCGACCAAAAATGTCAAAGGTTAATAACGTTCGAAAAAATGAGAAAATCATAAATGATTGAAAAAAATGTTGACAGTGAAAAATATTGGGAAAAGTGAAAAGTTGGTAAAGTGTCACAGTACATGTATTCACGAAAATTTTAACCAAAAATATCTAAGTTCACTGATGTTCGAAAAAATGTGAAAATCAAAAATTATTGAAAAAATGGTTGACAAAGTGAAAAATATTGGGAAAAGTGAAAAGTGAGTAAAATGTCACAGTAAATGTATTCATGAAAATTTTGACCAAAAATGTCAGTTAACTAAAGTTTGAAAAACTGTGAAAATCATAAAAGTATTAAAAAATTGGTTGACAAAGTGAAAAATATTGGGAAAAGTGAAAAGTTAGTGAAATGTCACAGTACATGTGTTCATGAAATTACGACAAAAAATGTCTAAGGTCACTTACGTTCAAAAGAAAGTGAAAATCATAAAGTATTGAAAAAATGATTGACAAAGTGAAAAATATTAGGAAAAGTGAAAAGTTTGTAAAATGTCACATTAAATGTATTTATGAAAATTTTGACCAAAAATGTGTAAGGTATCTAAAGTTCGAAAAACTCTGAAAATCATAAAGTATTGAAAAAATGGTTGACAAAGTGAAAAATATTGGGAAATTGAAAAGTTAGTAAAATGTCACAGTACATGTATTCTTGAAAATTTTGACCAAAAATGTGTAAGATCACTTACGTTCGAAAGGAAGTGAAAATCATGAAGTATTGAAAAAATGGTTGACAAAGTGAAAAATATTGGGAAAAGTGAAAAGTTAGTAAAATGTCACATTAAATGTATTCATGAAAATTTTGACCAAAAATGTCTAAGGTCACTAATATTGGAAAAACATATGAAAATCTTTAAGTATTGAAAAAATTGATGACAAAGTGAAAAATATTGGGAAAAGTGAAAAGTTAGTGAAATGTCACAGTACATGTGTTCATGAAATTACGACAAAAAATGTCTAAGGTCACTTACGTTCAAAAGAAAGTGAAAATTATAAAGTATTGAAAAAATGATTGACAAAGTGAAAAATATTAGGAAAAGTGAAAAGTTTGTAAAATGTCACATTAAATGTATTCATGAAAATTTTGATCAAAAATGTCAAAGGTATCTAAAGTTCGAAAAACTCTGAAAATCATAAAGTATTGAAAAAATGATTGACAAAGTGAAAAATATTAGGAAAAGTGAAAAGTTTGTAAAATGTCACATTAAATGTATTCATGAAAATTTGGATCAAAAATGTCAAAGGTACTTAAAGTTCGAAAAACTCTGAAAATCATAAAGTATTGAAAAAATGGTTGATCAAGTGAAAAATATTGGGAAATTGAAAAGTTAGTAAAATGTCACATTAAATGTATTCATGAAAATTTGGATCAAAAATGTCAAAGGTATCTAAAGTTCGAAAAACTCTGAAAATCATAAAGTATTGAAAAAAGTGCTGAGAAAGTGAAAAATATTGGGAAAAGTGAAAAATTAGTAAAATATCACAGTACATGTATTCATGAAAATTTTCACCAAAAATGTCTAAGTTCACTAATATCGGAAAAAATATTGGGAAAAGTGAAAAGTTAGTAAAGTGTCACAGTACATGTATTCATGAAAATTTTGACCAAAAATGTGTAAGGTCACTAATATTGGAAAAACTGTGAAAATCATAAAGTATTGAAAAAATGGCTGACAGAGAAAAATTGGGAAAGGTGAAAAGTTAGTAAAATATCACAGTACATGTATTCATGAAAATTTTGACCAAAAATGTGTAAGATCACTTACGTTCGAAAGGAAGTGAAAATCATGAAGTATTGAAAAAATGGTTGACAAAGTGAAAAATATTAGGAAAAGTGAAAAGTTAGTAAAATGTCACATTAAATGTATTCATGAAAATTTTTACCAAAAATGTCTAAGGTCACTAATATTGGAAAAACATATGAAAATCTTTAAGTATTGAAAAAATTGATGACAAAGTGAAAAATATTAGGAAAAGTGAAAAGTTAGTGAAATGTCACAGTACATGTGTTCAAGAAATTACGACAAAAAATGTCTAAGGTCACTTACGTTCAAAAGAAAGTGAAAATCATAAAGTATTGAAAAAATGATTGACAAAGTGAAAAATATTAGGAAAAGTGAAAAGTTTGTAAAATATCACAGTAAATGTATTCATGAAAATTTTGAACAAAAATGTGTAAGGTCACTTATATTGGAAAAACTGTGAAAATCATAAAGTATTGAAAAAATGGCTGACAGAGAAAAATTGGTAAAGGTGAAAAGTTAGTAAAATATCACAGTACATGTATCCATGAAAATTTTGACCAAAAATGTGTAAGATCACTTACGTTCGAAAGGAAGTGAAAATCATGAAGTATTGAAAAAATGGTTGACAAAGTGAAAAATATTAGGAAAAAGTGAAAAGTTAGTAAAATGTCACATTAAATGTATTCATGAAAATTTTTACCAAAAATGTCTAAGGTCACTAATATTGGAAAAACATATGAAAATCTTTAAGTATTGAAAAAATTGATGACAAAGTGAAAAATATTGGGAAAAGTGAAAAGTTTGTAAAATGTCACATTAAATGTATTCATGAAAATTTTGATCAAAAATGTCAAAGGTATCTAAAGTTCGAAAAACTCTGAAAATCATAAAGTATTGAAAAAATGGTTGACAAAGTGAAAAATATTGGGAAATTGAAAAGTTAGTAAAATGTCACATTAAATGTATTCATGAAAATTTGGATCAAATATGTCAAAGGTATCTAAAGTTCGAAAAACTCTGAAAATCATAAAGTATTGAAAAAAGTGCTGAGAAAGTGAAAAATATTGGGAAAAGTGAAAAATTAGTAAAATATCACAGTACATGTATTCATGAAAATTTTCACCAAAAATGTCTAAGTTCACTAATATCGGAAAAAATATTGGGAAAAGTGAAAAGTTAGTAAAGTGTCACAGTACATGTATTCATGAAAATTTTGACCACAAATGTGTAAGATCACTAATATTGGAAAAAAATATGAAAATCTTTAAGTATTGAAAAAATTGCTGACTAAGTGAAAAATATTGGGAAAAGTGAAAAGTTAGTAAAATGTCACATTAAATGTATTCATGAAAATTTTGACCAAAAATGTCTAAGGTCACTAATATTGGAAAAAAATATGAAAATCTTTAAGTATTGAAAAAATTGCTGACAAAGTGAAAAATATTGGGAAAAGTGAGTAAAATGTCACAGTACATGTATTTAAGGATATTTTGACCAAAAATGTCAAAGGTGACTAAAGTTCGAAAAACTCTGAAAATCATAAAGTATTGAAAAAATTGCTGACAAAGTGAAAAATATTGGGAAAAGTGAAAAATTAGTAAAATATCACAGTACATGTATTCATGAAAATTTCGACCAAAAATGTCAAAGGTTAATAACGTTCGAAAAAATGAGAAAATCATAAATGATTGAAAAAAATGTTGACAGTGAAAAATATTGGGAAAAGTGAAAAGTTGGTAAAGTGTCACAGTACATGTATTCACGAAAATTTTAACCAAAAATATCTAAGTTCACTGATGTTCGAAAAAATGTGAAAATCAAAAATTATTGAAAAAATGGCTGACAAAGTGAAAAATATTGGGAAAAGTGAAAAGTGAGTAAAATGTCACAGTAAATGTATTCATGAAAATTTTGACCAAAAATGTCAGTTAACTAAAGTTTGAAAAACTGTGAAAATCATAAAAGTATTAAAAAATTGGTTGACAAAGTGAAAAATATTGGGAAAAGTGAAAAGTTAGTGAAATGTCACAGTACATGTATTTAAGGATATTTTGACCAAAAATGTCAAAGGTGACTAAAGTTCGAAATACTCTGAAAATCATAAAGTATTGAAAAAATTGCTGACAAAGTGAAAAATAATGGGAAAAGCGACAATTTAGTAAAATATCACAGTACATGTATTCATGAAAATTTCGACCAAAAATGTCAAAGGTCAATAACGTTCGAAAAAATGTGAAAATCATAAATGATTGAAAAAAATGTTGACAGTGAAAAATATTGGGAAAAATGAAAAGTTGGTAAAGTGTCACAGTACATGTATTCACGAAAATTTTAACCAAAAATATCTAAGTTCACTGATGTTTGAAAAAATGTGATAATCAAAAATTATTGAAAAAATGGTTGACAAAGTGAAAAATATTGGGAAAAGTGAAAAGTGAGTAAAATGTCACAGTAAATGTATTCATGAAAATTTTGACCAAAAATGTGTAAGGTCACTAATATTGGAAAAACTGTGAAAATCATAAAGTATTGAAAAAAAGGCTGACAGAGAAAAATTGGGAAAGGTGAAAAGTTCGTAAAATATCACAGTACATGTATTCATGAAAATTTTGACCAAAAATGTGTAAGATCACTTACGTTCGAAAGGAAGTGAAAATCATGAAGTATTGAAAAAATGGTTGACAAAGTGAAAAATATTAGGAAAAGTTAAAAGGTAGTAAAATGTCACATTAAATGTATTCATGAGAATTTTTACCAAAAATGTCTAAGTTCACTAATATTGGAAAAACATATGAAAATCTTTAAGTATTGAAAAAATTGATGACAAAGTGAAAAATATTGGGAAAAGTGAAAAGTTAGTGAAATGTCACAGTACATGTGTTCATGAAATTACGACAAAAAATGTCTAAGGTCACTTACGTTCAAAAGAAAGTGAAAATCATAAAGTATTGAAAAAATGATTGACAAAGTGAAAAATATTAGGAAAAGTGAAAAGTTTGTAAAATGTCACATTAAATGTATTCATGAAAATTTGGATCAAAAATGTCAAAGGTATCTAAAGTTCGAAAAACTCTGAAAATCATAAAGTATTGAAAAAAGTGCTGAGAAAGTGAAAAATATTGGGAAAAGTGAAAAATTAGTAAAATATCACAGTACATGTATTCATGAAAATTTTCACCAAAAATGTCTAAGTTCACTAATATCGGAAAAAATATTGGGAAAAGTGAAAAGTTAGTAAAGTGTCACAGTACATGTATTCATGAAAATTTTGACCAAAAATGTGTAAGATCACTTACGTTCGAAAGGAAGTGAAAATCATGAAGTATTAAAAAAATGGCTGACAGAGAAAAATTGGGAAAGGTGAAAAGTTAGTAAAATATCACAGTACATGTATTCATGAAAATTTTGACCAAAAATGTGTAAGATCACTTACGTTCAAAAGAAAGTGAAAATCATGAAGTATTAAAAAAATGGTTGACAAAGTGAAAAATATTAGGAAAAGTGAAAAGTTAGTAAAATGTCACATTAAATGTATTCATGAAAATTTTGACCAAAAATGTCTAAGGTCACTAATATTGGAAAAACATATGAAAATCTTTAAGTATTGAAAAAATTGATGACAAAGTGAAAAATATTGGGAAAAGTGAAAAGTTAGTGAAATGTCACAGTACATGTGTTCATGAAATTACGACAAAAAATGTCTAAGGTCACTTACGTTCAAAAGAAAGTGAAAATCATAAAGTATTGAAAAAATGATTGACAAAGTGAAAAATATTAGGAAAAGTGAAAAGTTTGTAAAATGTCACATTAAATGTATTCATGAAAATTTTGATCAAAAATGTCAAGGGTATCTAAAGTTCGAAAAACTCTGAAAATCATAAAGTATTGAAAAAATGGTTGACAAAGTGAAAAATATTGGGAAATTGAAAAGTTAGTAAAATGTCACATTAAATGTATTCATGAAAATTTGGATCAAAAATGTCAAAGGTATCTAAAGTTCGAAAAACTCTGAAAATCATAAAGTATTGAAAAAAGTGCTGAGAAAGTGAAAAATATTGGGAAAAGTGAAAAATTAGTAAAATATCACAGTACATGTATTCATGAAAATTTTCACCAAAAATGTCTAAGTTCACTAATATCGGAAAAAATATTGGGAAAAGTGAAAAGTTAGTAAAGTGTCACAGTACATGTATTCATGAAAATTTTGACCAAAAATGTGTAAGATCACTTACGTTCGAAAAGAAGTGAAAATCATGAAGTATTGAAAAAATGGTTGACAAAGTGAAAAATATTTGGAAAAGTGAAAAGTTAGTAAAATGTCACATTAAATGTATTCATGAAAATTTTGACCAAAAATGTCTAAGGTCACTAATATTGGAAAAAAATATGAAAATCTTTAAGTATTGAAAAAATTGCTGACAAAGTGAAAAATATTGGGAAAAGTGAGTAAAATGTCACAGTACATGTATTTAAGGATATTTTGACCAAAAATGTCAAAGGTGACTAAAGTTCGAAAAAATGAGAAAATCATAAATGATTGAAAAAAATGTTGACAGTGAAAAATATTGGGAAAAGTGAAAAGTTGGTAAAGTGTCACAGTACATGTATTCACGAAAATTTTAACCAAAAATATCTAAGTTCACTGATGTTTGAAAAAATGTGAAAATCAAAAATTATTGAAAAAATGGTTGACAGTGAAAAATATTGGGAAAGTGAAAAGTGAGTAAAATGTCACAGTAAATGTATTCATGAAAATTTTGACCAAAAATGTCAGTTAACTAAAGTTTGAATAACTGTGAAAAACATAAAGTATTAAAAAATTGGTTGACAAAGTGAAAAATATTGGGAAAAGTGAAAAGTTAGTGAAATGTCACAGTACATGTGTTCATGAAATTACGACAAAAAATGTCTAAGGTCACTTACGTTCAAAAGAAAGTGAAAATCATAAAGTATTGAAAAAATGATTGACAAAGTGAAAAATATTAGGAAAAGTGAAAAGTTTGTAAAATGTCATAGTAAATTTATTCAATAAAATTTTGACCAAAAATGTGTAAGGTCACTAATATTGGAAAAACTGTGAAAATCATAAAGTATTGAAAAAATGGCTGACAGAGAAAAATTGGGAAAGGTGAAAAGTTAGTAAAATATCACAGTACATGTATTCATGAAAATTTTGACCAAAAATGTGTAAGATCACTTACGTTCGAAAGGAAGTGAAAATCATGAAGTATTGAAAAAATGGTTGACAAAGTGAAAAATATTAGGAAAAGTGAAAAGTTAGTAAAATGTCACATTAAATGTATTCATGAAAATTTTTACCAAAAATGTCTAAGGTCACTAATATTGGAAAAACATATGAAAATCTTTAAGTATTGAAAAAATTGATGACAAAGTGAAAAATATTGGGAAAAGTGAAAAGTTCGTGATATGTCACAGTACATGTGTTCATGAAATTACGACAAAAAATGTCTAAGGTCACTTACGTTCAAAAGAAAGTGAAAATCATAAAGTATTGAAAAAATGATTGACAAAGTGAAAAATATTAGGAAAAGTGAAAAGTTTGTAAAATGTCACAGTACATGTATTTAAGGATATTTTGACCAAAAATGTCAAAGGTGACTAAAGTTCGAAAAACTCTGAAAATCATAAAGTATTGAAAAAATTGCTGACAAAGTGAAAAATATTGGGAAAAATGAAAAATTAGTAAAATATCACAGTACATGTATTCATGAAAATTTCGACCAAAAATGTCAAAGGTTAATAACGTTCGAAAAAATGAGAAAATCATAAATGATTGAAAAAAATGTTGACAGTGAAAAATATTGGGAAAAGTGAAAAGTTGGTAAAGTGTCACAGTACATGTATTCACGAAAATTTTAACCAAAAATATCTAAGTTCACTGATGTTCGAAAAAATGTGAAAATCAAAAATTATTGAAAAAATGGTTGACAAAGTGAAAAATATTGGGAAAAGTGAAAAGTGAGTAAAATGTCACAGTACATGTATTCATGAAAATTTTTACCAAAAATGTCAGTTAACTAAAGTTTGAAAAACTGTGAAAAACAAAGTATTAAAAAATTGGTTGACAAAGTGAAAAATATTGGGAAAAGTGAAAAGTTAGTGAAATGTCACAGTACATGTGTTCATGAAATTACGACAAAAAATGTCTAAGGTCACTTACGTTCAAAAGAAAGTGAAAATCATAAAGTATTGAAAAAATGATTGACAAAGTGAAAAATACTAGGAAAAGTGAAAAGTTTGTAAAATGTCACATTAAATGTATTCATGAAAATTTTGATCAAAAATGTCAAAGGTATCTAAAGTTCGAAAAACTCTGAAAATCATTAAGTATTGAAAAAATGGTTGACAAAGTGAAAAATATTGGGAAAGTGAAAAATTAGTAAAGTGTCACAGTACATGTATTCATGAAAATTTTGACCAAAAATGTGTAAGATCACTTACGTTCGAAAGGAAGTGAAAATCATGAAGTATTGAAAAAATGGTTGACAAAGTGAAAAATATTAGGAAAAGTGAAAAGTTTGTAAAATGTCACATTAAATGTATTCATGAAAATTTGGATCAAAAATGTCAAAGGTATCTAAAGTTCGAAAAACTCTGAAAATCATAAAGTATTGAAAAAATGGTTGACAAAGTGAAAAATATTAGGAAAAGTGAAAAGTTTGTAAAATGTCATAGTAAATTTATTCAATAAAATTTTGACCAAAAATGTGTAAGGTCACTAATATTGGAAAAACTGTGAAAATCATAAAGTATTGAAAAAATGGCTGACAGAGAAAAATTGGGAAAGGTGAAAAGTTAGTAAAATATCACAGTACATGTATTCATGAAAATTTTGACCAAAAATGTGTAAGATCACTTACGTTCGAAAGGAAGTGAAAATCATGAAGTATTGAAAAAATGGTTGACAAAGTGAAAAATATTAGGAAAAGTGAAAAGTTAGTAAAATGTCACATTAAATGTATTCATGAAAATTTTTACCAAAAATGTCTAAGGTCACTAATATTGGAAAAACATATGAAAATCTTTAAGTATTGAAAAAATTGATGACAAAGTGAAAAATATTGGGAAAAGTGAAAAGTTCGTGATATGTCACAGTACATGTGTTCATGAAATTACGACAAAAAATGTCTAAGGTCACTTACGTTCAAAAGAAAGTGAAAATCATAAAGTATTGAAAAAATGATTGACAAAGTGAAAAATATTAGGAAAAGTGAAAAGTTTGTAAAATGTCACAGTACATGTATTTAAGGATATTTTGACCAAAAATGTCAAAGGTGACTAAAGTTCGAAAAACTCTGAAAATCATAAAGTATTGAAAAAATTGCTGACAAAGTGAAAAATATTGGGAAAAATGAAAAATTAGTAAAATATCACAGTACATGTATTCATGAAAATTTCGACCAAAAATGTCAAAGGTTAATAACGTTCGAAAAAATGAGAAAATCATAAATGATTGAAAAAAATGTTGACAGTGAAAAATATTGGGAAAAGTGAAAAGTTGGTAAAGTGTCACAGTACATGTATTCACGAAAATTTTAACCAAAAATATCTAAGTTCACTGATGTTCGAAAAAATGTGAAAATCAAAAATTATTGAAAAAATGGTTGACAAAGTGAAAAATATTGGGAAAAGTGAAAAGTGAGTAAAATGTCACAGTACATGTATTCATGAAAATTTTTACCAAAAATGTCAGTTAACTAAAGTTTGAAAAACTGTGAAAAACAAAGTATTAAAAAATTGGTTGACAAAGTGAAAAATATTGGGAAAAGTGAAAAGTTAGTGAAATGTCACAGTACATGTGTTCATGAAATTACGACAAAAAATGTCTAAGGTCACTTACGTTCAAAAGAAAGTGAAAATCATAAAGTATTGAAAAAATGATTGACAAAGTGAAAAATACTAGGAAAAGTGAAAAGTTTGTAAAATGTCACATTAAATGTATTCATGAAAATTTTGATCAAAAATGTCAAAGGTATCTAAAGTTCGAAAAACTCTGAAAATCATTAAGTATTGAAAAAATGGTTGACAAAGTGAAAAATATTGGGAAAGTGAAAAATTAGTAAAGTGTCACAGTACATGTATTCATGAAAATTTTGACCAAAAATGTGTAAGATCACTTACGTTCGAAAGGAAGTGAAAATCATGAAGTATTGAAAAAATGGTTGACAAAGTGAAAAATATTAGGAAAAGTGAAAAGTTTGTAAAATGTCACATTAAATGTATTCATGAAAATTTGGATCAAAAATGTCAAAGGTATCTAAAGTTCGAAAAACTCTGAAAATCATAAAGTATTGAAAAAATGGTTGACAAAGTGAAAAATATTAGGAAAAGTGAAAAGTTTGTAAAATGTCATAGTAAATTTATTCAATAAAATTTTGACCAAAAATGTGTAAGGTCACTAATATTGGAAAAACTGTGAAAATCATAAAGTATTGAAAAAATGGCTGACAGAGAAAAATTGGGAAAGGTGAAAAGTTAGTAAAATATCACAGTACATGTATTCATGAAAATTTTGACCAAAAATGTGTAAGATCACTTACGTTCGAAAGGAAGTGAAAATCATGAAGTATTGAAAAAATGGTTGACAAAGTGAAAAATATTAGGAAAAGTGAAAAGTTAGTAAAATGTCACATTAAATGTATTCATGAAAATTTTTACCAAAAATGTCTAAGGTCACTAATATTGGAAAAACATATGAAAATCTTTAAGTATTGAAAAAATTGATGACAAAGTGAAAAATATTGGGAAAAGTGAAAAGTTCGTGATATGTCACAGTACATGTGTTCATGAAATTACGACAAAAAATGTCTAAGGTCACTTACGTTCAAAAGAAAGTGAAAATCATAAAGTATTGAAAAAATGATTGACAAAGTGAAAAATATTAGGAAAAGTGAAAAGTTTGTAAAATGTCACAGTACATGTATTTAAGGATATTTTGACCAAAAATGTCAAAGGTGACTAAAGTTCGAAAAACTCTGAAAATCATAAAGTATTGAAAAAATTGCTGACAAAGTGAAAAATATTGGGAAAAATGAAAAATTAGTAAAATATCACAGTACATGTATTCATGAAAATTTCGACCAAAAATGTCAAAGGTTAATAACGTTCGAAAAAATGAGAAAATCATAAATGATTGAAAAAAATGTTGACAGTGAAAAATATTGGGAAAAGTGAAAAGTTGGTAAAGTGTCACAGTACATGTATTCACGAAAATTTTAACCAAAAATATCTAAGTTCACTGATGTTCGAAAAAATGTGAAAATCAAAAATTATTGAAAAAATGGTTGACAAAGTGAAAAATATTGGGAAAAGTGAAAAGTGAGTAAAATGTCACAGTACATGTATTCATGAAAATTTTTACCAAAAATGTCAGTTAACTAAAGTTTGAAAAACTGTGAAAAACAAAGTATTAAAAAATTGGTTGACAAAGTGAAAAATATTGGGAAAAGTGAAAAGTTAGTGAAATGTCACAGTACATGTGTTCATGAAATTACGACAAAAAATGTCTAAGGTCACTTACGTTCAAAAGAAAGTGAAAATCATAAAGTATTGAAAAAATGATTGACAAAGTGAAAAATACTAGGAAAAGTGAAAAGTTTGTAAAATGTCACATTAAATGTATTCATGAAAATTTTGATCAAAAATGTCAAAGGTATCTAAAGTTCGAAAAACTCTGAAAATCATTAAGTATTGAAAAAATGGTTGACAAAGTGAAAAATATTGGGAAAGTGAAAAATTAGTAAAGTGTCACAGTACATGTATTCATGAAAATTTTGACCAAAAATGTGTAAGATCACTTACGTTCGAAAGGAAGTGAAAATCATGAAGTATTGAAAAAATGGTTGACAAAGTGAAAAATATTAGGAAAAGTGAAAAGTTTGTAAAATGTCACATTAAATGTATTCATGAAAATTTGGATCAAAAATGTCAAAGGTATCTAAAGTTCGAAAAACTCTGAAAATCATAAAGTATTGAAAAAATGGTTGACAAAGTGAAAAATATTGGGAAATTGAAAAGTTAGTAAAATGTCACATTAAATGTATTCATGAAAATTTGGATCAAAAATGTCAAAGGTATCTAAAGTTCGAAAAACTCTGAAAATCATAAAGTATTGAAAAAAGTGCTGAGAAAGTGAAAAATATTGGGAAAAGTGAAAAATTAGTAAAATATCACAGTACATTTATTCATGAAAATTTTCACCGAAAATGTCTAAGTTCACTAATATCGGAAAAAATATTGGGAAAAGTGAAAAGTTAGTAAAATGTCACATTAAATGTATTCATGAAAATTTTGACCAAAAATGTCTAAGGTCACTAATATTGGAAAAACATATGAAAATCTTTAAGTATTGAAAAAATTGCTGATTAAGTGAAAAATATTGGGAAAATTGAAAAGTTAGTGAAATGTCACAGTACATGTGTTCATGAAATTACGACAAAAAATGTCTAAGGTCACTTACGTTCAAAAGAAAGTGAAAATCATAAAGTATTGAAAAAATGATTGACAAAGTGAAAAATATTAGGAAAAGTGAAAAGTTTGTAAAATGTCACATTAAATGTATTCATGAAAATTTTGATCAAAAATGTCAAAGGTATCTAAAGTTCGAAAAACTCTGAAAATCATTAAGTATTGAAAAAATGATTGACAAAGTGAAAATTATTAGGAAAAGTGAAAAGTTAGTAAAATGTCACAGTACATGTATTCATGTACATTTTGACCAAAAATTTCAAAGGTCACTAACGTTCGAAAAAATGTGAAAATCATAAAGTATTGAAAAAATGGTTGACAAAGTGAAAAATATTGGGAAATTGAAAAGTTAGTAAAATGTCACATTAAATGTATTCATGAAAATTTGGATCAAAAATGTCAAAGGTATCTAAAGTTTGAAAAACTCTGAAAATCATAAAGTATTGAAAAAAGTGCTGAGAAAGTGAAAAATATTGGGAAAAGTGAAAAATTAGTAAAATATCACAGTACATGCATTCATGAAAATTTTCACCAAAAATGTCTAAGTTCACTAATATCGGAAAAAATATTGGGAAAAGTGAAAAGTTAGTAGTGTCACAGTACATGTATTCATGAAAATTTTGACCACAAATGTGTACGATCACTTACGTTCGAAAAGAAGTGAAAATCATGAAGTATTGAAAAAATTGCTGACAAAGTGAAAAATATTGGGAAAAGTGAGTGAAATGTCACAGTACATGTATTTAAGGATATTTTGACCAAAAATGTCAAAGGTGACTAAAGTTCGAAAAACTCTGAAAATCATAAAGTATTGAAAAAATTGCTGACAAAGTGAAAAATATTGGGAAAAGTGAAAAATTAGTAAAATATCACAGTACATGTATTCATGAAAATTTCGACCAAAAATGTCAAAGGTTAATAACGTTCGAAAAAATGAGAAAATCATAAATGATTGAAAAAAATGTTGACAGTGAAAAATATTGGGAAAAGTGAAAAGTTGGTAAAGTGTCACAGTACATGTATTCACGAAAATTTTAACCACAAATATCTAAGTTCACTGATGTTCGAAAAAATGTGAAAATCAAAAATTATTGAAAAAATGGTTGACAAAGTGAAAAATATTGGGAAAAGTGAAAAGTGAGTAAAATGTCACAGTAAATGTATTCATGAAAATTTTGACCAAAAATGTCAGTTAACTAAAGTTTGAAAAACTGTGAAAATCATAAAAGTATTAAAAAATTGGTTGACAAAGTGAAAAATATTGGGAAAAGTGAAAAGTTAGTGAAATGTCACAGTACATGTGTTCATGAAATTACGACAAAAAATGTCTAAGGTCACTTACGTTCAAAAGAAAGTGAAAATCATAAAGTATTGAAAAAATGATTGACAAAGTGAAAAATATTAGGAAAAGTGAAAAGTTTGTAAAATGTCACATTAAATGTATTCATGAAAATTTGGATCAAAAATGTCAAAGGTATCTAAAGTTCGAAAAACTCTGAAAATCATAAAGTATTGAAAAAAGTGCTGAGAAAGTGAAAAATATTGGTAAAATTGAAAAATTAGTAAAATATCACAGTACATGTATTCATGAAAATTTTCACCAAAAATGTCTAAGGTCACTAATATTGGAAAAACATATGAAAATCTTTAACTATTGAAAAAATTGCTGATGAAGTGAAAAATATTGGGAAAAGTGAAAAGTTAGTGAAATGTCACAGTACATGTGTTCATGAAATTACGACAAAAAATGTCTAAGGTCACTTACGTTCAAAAGAAAGTGAAAATCATGAAGTATTGAAAAAATGATTGACAAAGTGAAAAATATTAGGAAAAGTGAAAAGTTTGTAAAATGTCACAGTAAATGTATTCATGAAAATTTTGACCAAAAATGTGTAAGGTCACTAATATTGGAAAAACTGTGAAAATCATAAAGTATTGAAAAAATGGCTTACAGAGAAAAATTGGGAAAGGTGAAAAGTTAGTAAAATATCACAGTACATGTATTCATGAAAATTTTGACCAAAAATGTGTAAGATCACTTACGTTCGAAAGGAAGTGAAAATCATGAAGTATTGAAAAAATGGTTGACAAAGTGAAAAATACTAGGAAAAGTGAAAAGTTAGTAAAATGTAACATTAAATGTATTCATGAAAATTTTTACCAAAAATGTCTAAGGTCACTAATATTGGAAAAACATATGAAAATCTTTAAGTATTGAAAAAATTGATGACAAAGTGAAAAATATTGGGAAAAGTGAAAAGTTAGTGATATGTCACAGTACATGTGTTCATGAAATTACGACAAAAAATGTCTAAGGTCACTTACGTTCAAAAGAAAGTGAAAATCATAAAGTATTGAAAAAATGATTGACAAAGTGAAAAATATTAGGAAAAGTGAAAAGTTTGTGAAATGTCACATTAAATGTATTCATGAAAATTTTGATCAAAAATGTCAAAGGTATCTAAAGTTCGAAAAACTCTGAAAATCATAAAGTATTGAAAAAATGATTGACAAAGTGAAAAATATTAGGAAAAGTGAAAAGTTAGTAAAATGTCACAGTACATGTATTCATGTACATTTTGACCAAAAATTTCAAAGGTCACTAACGTTCGAAAAAATGTGAAAATCATAAAGTATTGAAAAAATGGTTGACAAAGTGAAAAATATTGGGAAATTGAAAAGTTAGTAAAATGTCACATTAAATGTATTCATGAAAATTTTGATCAAAAATGTCAAAGGTATCTAAAGTTCGAAAAACTCTGACAAAGTGAAAAATATTGGGAAAAGTGAAAAGTTTGTAAAATGTCACATTAAATGTATTCATGAAATTTTTGATCAAAAATGTCAAAGGTATCTAAAGTTCGAAAAACTCTGAAAATCATAAAGTATTGAAAAAATGGTTGACAAAGTGAAAATTATTGGGAAATTGAAAAGTTAGTAAAATGTCACATTAAATGTATTCATGAAAATTTGGATCAAAAATGTCAAAGGTATCTAAAGTTCGAAAAACTCTGAAAATCATAAAATATTGAAAAAAGTGCTGAGAAAGTGAAAAATATTGGGAAAAGTGAAAAATTAGTAAAATATCACAGTACATGTATTCATGAAAATTTTCACCAAAAATGTCTAAGTTCAATAATATCGGAAAAAATATTGGGAAAAGTGAAAAGTTAGTAAAGTGTCACAGTACATGTATTCATGAAAATTTTGACCAAAAATGTGTAAGATCACTTACGTTCGAAAAGAAGTGAAAATCATGAAGTATTGAAAAAATGGTTGACAAAGTGAAAAATATTTGGAAAAGCGAAAAGTTAGTAAAATGTCACATTAAATGTATTCATGAAAATTTTGACCAAAAATGTCTAAGGTCACTAATATTGGAAAAAAATATGAAAATCTTTAAGTATTGAAAAAATTGCTGACAAAGTGAAAAATATTGGGAAAAGTGAGTAAAATGTCACAGTACATGTATTCATGTACATTTTGACCAAAAATTTCAAAGGTCACTAACGTTCGAAAAAAATGTGAAAATCATAAAGTATTGAAAAAATGGTTGACAAAGTGAAAAATATTGGGAAATTGAAAAGTTAGTAAAATATCACATTAAATGTATTCATGAAAATTTGGATCAAAAATGTCAAAGGTATCTAAAGTTCGAAAAACTCTGAAAATCATAAAATATTGAAAAAAGTGCTGAGAAAGTGAAAAATATTGGGAAAAGTGAAAAATTAGTAAAATATCACAGTACATGTATTCATGAAAATTTTCACCAAAAATGTCTAAGTTCACTAATATCGGAAAAAATATTGGGAAAAGTGAAAAGTTAGTAAAGTGTCACAGTACATGTATTCATGAAAATTTTGACCAAAAATGTGTAAGATCACTTACGTTCGAAAAGAAGTGAAAATCATGAAGTATTGAAAAAATGGTTGACAAAGTGAAAAATATTTGGAAAAGTGAAAAGTTAGTAAAATGTCACATTAAATGTATTCATGAAAATTTTGACCAAAAATGTCTAAGGTCACTAATATTGGAAAAAAATATGAAAATCTTAAAGTATTGAAAAAATTGCTGACAAAGTGAAAAATATTGGGAAAAGTGAGTAAAATGTCACAGTACATGTATTTAAGGATATTTTGACCAAAAATGTCAAAGGTGACTAAAGTTCGAAAAACTCTGAAAATCATAAAGTATTGAAAAAATTGCTGACAAAGTGAAAAATTTGGAAAAGTGAAAAATTAGTAAAATATCACAGTACATGTATTCATGAAAATTTCGACCAAAAGTGTCAAAGGTTAATAACGTTCGAAAAAATGAGAAAATCATAAATGATTGAAAAAAATGTTGACAGTGAAAAATATTGGGAAAAGTGAAAAGTTGGTAAAGTGTCACAGTACATGTATTCACGAAAATTTTAACCAAAAATATCTAAGTTCACTGATGTTTGAAAAAATGTGAAAATCAAAAATTATTGAAAAAATGGTTGACAGTGAAAAATATTGGGAAAGTGAAAAGTGAGTAAAATGTCACAGTAAATGTATTCATGAAAATTTTGACCAAAAATGTCAGTTAACTAAAGTTTGAATAACTGTGAAAAACATAAAGTATTAAAAAATTGGTTGACAAAGTGAAAAATATTGGGAAAAGTGAAAAGTTAGTGAAATGTCACAGTACATGTGTTCATGAAATTACGACAAAAAATGTCTAAGGTCACTTACGTTCAAAAGAAAGTGAAAATCATAAAGTATTGAAAAAATGATTGACAAAGTGAAAAATATTAGGAAAAGTGAAAAGTTTGTAAAATGTCATAGTAAATTTATTCAATAAAATTTTGACCAAAAATGTGTAAGGTCACTAATATTGGAAAAACTGTGAAAATCATAAAGTATTGAAAAAATGGCTGACAGAGAAAAATTGGGAAAGGTGAAAAGTTAGTAAAATATCACAGTACATGTATTCATGAAAATTTTGACCAAAAATGTGTAAGATCACTTACGTTCGAAAGGAAGTGAAAATCATGAAGTATTGAAAAAATGGTTGACAAAGTGAAAAATATTAGGAAAAGTGAAAAGTTAGTAAAATGTCACATTAAATGTATTCATGAAAATTTTTACCAAAAATGTCTAAGGTCACTAATATTGGAAAAACATATGAAAATCTTTAAGTATTGAAAAAATTGATGACAAAGTGAAAAATATTGGGAAAAGTGAAAAGTTCGTGATATGTCACAGTACATGTGTTCATGAAATTACGACAAAAAATGTCTAAGGTCACTTACGTTCAAAAGAAAGTGAAAATCATAAAGTATTGAAAAAATGATTGACAAAGTGAAAAATATTAGGAAAAGTGAAAAGTTTGTAAAATGTCACAGTACATGTATTTAAGGATATTTTGACCAAAAATGTCAAAGGTGACTAAAGTTCGAAAAACTCTGAAAATCATAAAGTATTGAAAAAATTGCTGACAAAGTGAAAAATATTGGGAAAAATGAAAAATTAGTAAAATATCACAGTACATGTATTCATGAAAATTTCGACCAAAAATGTCAAAGGTTAATAACGTTCGAAAAAATGAGAAAATCATAAATGATTGAAAAAAATGTTGACAGTGAAAAATATTGGGAAAAGTGAAAAGTTGGTAAAGTGTCACAGTACATGTATTCACGAAAATTTTAACCAAAAATATCTAAGTTCACTGATGTTCGAAAAAATGTGAAAATCAAAAATTATTGAAAAAATGGTTGACAAAGTGAAAAATATTGGGAAAAGTGAAAAGTGAGTAAAATGTCACAGTACATGTATTCATGAAAATTTTTACCAAAAATGTCAGTTAACTAAAGTTTGAAAAACTGTGAAAAACAAAGTATTAAAAAATTGGTTGACAAAGTGAAAAATATTGGGAAAAGTGAAAAGTTAGTGAAATGTCACAGTACATGTGTTCATGAAATTACGACAAAAAATGTCTAAGGTCACTTACGTTCAAAAGAAAGTGAAAATCATAAAGTATTGAAAAAATGATTGACAAAGTGAAAAATACTAGGAAAAGTGAAAAGTTTGTAAAATGTCACATTAAATGTATTCATGAAAATTTTGATCAAAAATGTCAAAGGTATCTAAAGTTCGAAAAACTCTGAAAATCATTAAGTATTGAAAAAATGGTTGACAAAGTGAAAAATATTGGAAAGTGAAAAATTAGTAAAGTGTCACAGTACATGTATTCATGAAAATTTTGACCAAAAATGTGTAAGATCACTTACGTTCGAAAGGAAGTGAAAATCATGAAGTATTGAAAAAATGGTTGACAAAGTGAAAAATATTAGGAAAAGTGAAAAGTTTGTAAAATGTCACATTAAATGTATTCATGAAAATTTGGATCAAAAATGTCAAAGGTATTAAGTAAGTCGAAAAACTCTGAAAATCATAAAGTATTGAAAAAATGGTTGACAAAGTGAAAAATATTAGGAAAAGTGAAAAGTTTGTAAAATGTCATAGTAAATTTATTCAATAAAATTTTGACCAAAAATGTGTAAGGTCACTAATATTGGAAAAACTGTGAAAATCATAAAGTATTGAAAAAATGGCTGACAGAGAAAAATTGGGAAAGGTGAAAAGTTAGTAAAATATCACAGTACATGTATTCATGAAAATTTTGACCAAAAATGTGTAAGATCACTTACGTTCGAAAGGAAGTGAAAATCATGAAGTATTGAAAAAATGGTTGACAAAGTGAAAAATATTAGGAAAAGTGAAAAGTTAGTAAAATGTCACATTAAATGTATTCATGAAAATTTTTACCAAAAATGTCTAAGGTCACTAATATTGGAAAAACATATGAAAATCTTTAAGTATTGAAAAAAATGACAAAGTGAAAAATATTGGGAAAAGTGAAAAGTTCGTGATATGTCACAGTACATGTGTTCATGAAATTACGACAAAAAATGTCTAAGGTCACTTACGTTCAAAAGAAAGTGAAAATCATAAAGTATTGAAAAAATGATTGACAAAGTGAAAAATATTAGGAAAAGTGAAAAGTTTGTAAAATGTCACAGTACATGTATTTAAGGATATTTTGACCAAAAATGTCAAAGGTGACTAAAGTTCGAAAAACTCTGAAAATCATAAAGTATTGAAAAAATTGCTGACAAAGTGAAAAATATTGGGAAAAATGAAAAATTAGTAAAATATCACAGTACATGTATTCATGAAAATTTCGACCAAAAATGTCAAAGGTTAATAACGTTCGAAAAAATGAGAAAATCATAAATGATTGAAAAAAATGTTGACAGTGAAAAATATTGGGAAAAGTGAAAAGTTGGTAAAGTGTCACAGTACATGTATTCACGAAAATTTTAACCAAAAATATCTAAGTTCACTGATGTTCGAAAAAATGTGAAAATCAAAAATTATTGAAAAAATGGTTGACAAAGTGAAAAATATTGGGAAAAGTGAAAAGTGAGTAAAATGTCACAGTACATGTATTCATGAAAATTTTTACCAAAAATGTCAGTTAACTAAAGTTTGAAAAACTGTGAAAAACAAAGTATTAAAAAATTGGTTGACAAAGTGAAAAATATTGGGAAAAGTGAAAAGTTAGTGAAATGTCACAGTACATGTGTTCATGAAATTACGACAAAAAATGTCTAAGGTCACTTACGTTCAAAAGAAAGTGAAAATCATAAAGTATTGAAAAAATGATTGACAAAGTGAAAAATACTAGGAAAAGTGAAAAGTTTGTAAAATGTCACATTAAATGTATTCATGAAAATTTTGATCAAAAATGTCAAAGGTATCTAAAGTTCGAAAAACTCTGAAAATCATTAAGTATTGAAAAAATGGTTGACAAAGTGAAAAATATTGGGAAAGTGAAAAATTAGTAAAGTGTCACAGTACATGTATTCATGAAAATTTTGACCAAAAATGTGTAAGATCACTTACGTTCGAAAGGAAGTGAAAATCATGAAGTATTGAAAAAATGGTTGACAAAGTGAAAAATATTAGGAAAAGTGAAAAGTTTGTAAAATGTCACATTAAATGTATTCATGAAAATTTGGATCAAAAATGTCAAAGGTATCTAAAGTTCGAAAAACTCTGAAAATCATAAAGTATTGAAAAAATGGTTGACAAAGTGAAAAATATTAGGAAAAGTGAAAAGTTTGTAAAATGTCATAGTAAATTTATTCAATAAAATTTTGACCAAAAATGTGTAAGGTCACTAATATTGGAAAAACTGTGAAAATCATAAAGTATTGAAAAAATGGCTGACAGAGAAAAATTGGGAAAGGTGAAAAGTTAGTAAAATATCACAGTACATGTATTCATGAAAATTTTGACCAAAAATGTGTAAGATCACTTACGTTCGAAAGGAAGTGAAAATCATGAAGTATTGAAAAAATGGTTGACAAAGTGAAAAATATTAGGAAAAGTGAAAAGTTAGTAAAATGTCACATTAAATGTATTCATGAAAATTTTTACCAAAAATGTCTAAGGTCACTAATATTGGAAAAACATATGAAAATCTTTAAGTATTGAAAAAATTGATGACAAAGTGAAAAATATTGGGAAAAGTGAAAAGTTCGTGATATGTCACAGTACATGTGTTCATGAAATTACGACAAAAAATGTCTAAGGTCACTTACGTTCAAAAGAAAGTGAAAATCATAAAGTATTGAAAAAATGATTGACAAAGTGAAAAATATTAGGAAAAGTGAAAAGTTTGTAAAATGTCACAGTACATGTATTTAAGGATATTTTGACCAAAAATGTCAAAGGTGACTAAAGTTCGAAAAAACTCTGAAAATCATAAAGTATTGAAAAAATTGCTGACAAAGTGAAAAATATTGGGAAAAATGAAAAATTAGTAAAATATCACAGTACATGTATTCATGAAAATTTCGACCAAAAATGTCAAAGGTTAATAACGTTCGAAAAAATGAGAAAATCATAAATGATTGAAAAAAATGTTGACAGTGAAAAATATTGGGAAAAGTGAAAAGTTGGTAAAGTGTCACAGTACATGTATTCACGAAAATTTTAACCAAAAATATCTAAGTTCACTGATGTTCGAAAAAATGTGAAAATCAAAAATTATTGAAAAAATGGTTGACAAAGTGAAAAATATTGGGAAAAGTGAAAAGTGAGTAAAATGTCACAGTACATGTATTCATGAAAATTTTTACCAAAAATGTCAGTTAACTAAAGTTTGAAAAACTGTGAAAAACAAAGTATTAAAAAATTGGTTGACAAAGTGAAAAATATTGGGAAAAGTGAAAAGTTAGTGAAATGTCACAGTACATGTGTTCATGAAATTACGACAAAAAATGTCTAAGGTCACTTACGTTCAAAAGAAAGTGAAAATCATAAAGTATTGAAAAAATGATTGACAAAGTGAAAAATACTAGGAAAAGTGAAAAGTTTGTAAAATGTCACATTAAATGTATTCATGAAAATTTTGATCAAAAATGTCAAAGGTATCTAAAGTTCGAAAAACTCTGAAAATCATTAAGTATTGAAAAAATGGTTGACAAAGTGAAAAATATTGGGAAAGTGAAAAATTAGTAAAGTGTCACAGTACATGTATTCATGAAAATTTTGACCAAAAATGTGTAAGATCACTTACGTTCGAAAGGAAGTGAAAATCATGAAGTATTGAAAAAAATGGTTGACAAAGTGAAAAATATTAGGAAAAGTGAAAAGTTTGTAAAATGTCACATTAAATGTATTCATGAAAATTTGGATCAAAAATGTCAAAGGTATCTAAAGTTCGAAAAACTCTGAAAATCATAAAGTATTGAAAAAATGGTTGACAAAGTGAAAAATATTGGGAAATTGAAAAGTTAGTAAAATGTCACATTAAATGTATTCATGAAAATTTGGATCAAAAATGTCAAAGGTATCTAAAGTTCGAAAAACTCTGAAAATCATAAAGTATTGAAAAAAGTGCTGAGAAAGTGAAAAATATTGGGAAAAGTGAAAAATTAGTAAAATATCACAGTACATTTATTCATGAAAATTTTCACCGAAAATGTCTAAGTTCACTAATATCGGAAAAAATATTGGGA
>NC_141306.1:14867620-15055120 GCF_037954325.1 Fistularia commersonii | reverse complement strand
TCCACTGTGAAGAAATGGAGGACCACAGGCACAGTTCTAGTTAAGGCCCGGAGTGGCAGGCCAAGAAAAATCTCAGATAAGCAGAGGAGAAGGATGGTGAGAGCAGTCCAACTCAACCCACATACCAGCTCCAAAGACCTACAACATGATCTTGCTGCAGATGGTGTCACTGTGCATCGTTCAACTATTCAGCGCACTTTGCACAAGGACATGCTGTATGGGAGAGGAATGTGGCAGAAGCCTTTTCTGCGCACACGCCACAAACAGAATCGCTTGAAGTACGCTAAAGCACATTTGGACAAGCCAGCTTCATTTTGGAATAAGGTGCTGTGGACTGATGAAACTAAAATTGAGTTATTTGGACATAACAAGGGGAGGTATGCATGGCGGAAGAAGAACACAGCATTCCAAGAAAAACCCTTGCTACCCACAGTAAAATTTGGTGGTGGTTCCATCATGCTGTGGGGCTGTGTGGCCAGTGCAGGGACTGGCAACCTTGTTAAAGTTGAAGGTCGCATGGATTCCAGTCAGTATCAGCAGATACTTACCAACAATGTTCAAGAATCAGTGACAAAGTTGAAGTTGCACCGGGGCTGGATACTTCAACAAGATAACGACCCTAAACACTGCTCAAATTCTACTAAGGCATTCATGCAGAGGAGCAAGTACAACATTCTGGAATGGCAATCTCAGTCCCCAGACCTGAATATTATTGAAAATCTGTGGTATGATTTAAAGCGGGCTGTCCATGCTCGGAAACCATCAAACCTGACTGAACTGGGGGTGTTTTGTAAAGAAGAATGGTCAAAAATGTCTTCAACCAGAATCCAGACCCTCATTGGAAGCTATAGGAAGCGTCTAGAGGCTGTTATTTTTGCAAAAGGAGGATCTACTAAATATTGATGTAATTTTTCTGCAAATTTATGCACCTGCCTACTTTTGCTTAAATAATTATTGCTCACTTTCTGTAGATCCTATAAACTTCATTTCACTTCTCAAATATCACTATGTTTGTCTGCTATATGATCCATTAAACTGAAATTGCTATGACAAACAAGCAATGACTTATAAAGGAAAGTCTTGAAAATGATCAGGGGTGCCCAAACTTTTTCATACCACTGTAAGAATGCACTCGTGTATGCATTCATGTGGGTATACATGGACACACATAAATACCTACATATACTCCTACATATATACTCACATACATACATGTATATACACATAGATACCTACATATATATACCGTATTTTCCGGACTATAAGTCGCGTTTTTTTTCATAGTTTGGCGGGGATGCAACTTATGTGTGAAATAATTGAGCTCTCTTGCTCTGATATGTGTGTGTGTCTTTAACATAACAGCAATCATCACACACACCCCAACCAATCAAAATTCTGCGGGGGCGGGTGATGGCAGAAGTGCGTTGTGAAAAAAGAAGCTACCAGCGACTTCTTTAACTGTGAAAATGGATAATTTCAACATTCCCGCTAACTTATTAAAACAACTGAGAAGGGCTGAACAAAAATGGCACTGAAAAGAAAATCATATTCTGCAAGTTACAAGCTGGAAGTAGTGAAATATAAAGCCGAAAATGGGGATCGAGCAGCAGAGAGAAAGTTTGAAGTTAGTGAGAAACTTGTAAGGGACTGGTGAAAAGCAGAGGTTACTCTTACTGAAATGAAGAAAACTAAAAAAGCTATTTGCGGGCTAAAAGGTAGCTGGCCACGGCTAGAGAAACAAGTTCACACTTGGGTGCTTGAACAACATGCTGCCGGGAGAGGCTTGTCAACAGTACAGTTGCGTCTGCCAAGGAGATGAATAGAAATGACTGCGTTTTTTTTTTTTTGTTTTTTTTTTAGTTTTAGTTTTATTTTATTTCTCACGTGCTATTGAGGAAACAAGTGACCTATAAAGATTATTGTATAATGTATATCATGTTATGAGGTTTTGTAAGAATGTGTAAAACTTTGTTAAGGAACTTGTTCTAATAAATGTTCAAAAAAAAAAAAGAAATGACTTTGCGGGAGGACCTTCCTGGTGTTACCGCTTCGTGCACCCCAATTGCCTCTCTATCAGAGCAAGGACGCCATCCTGTCAGTATCCAAAAAGGCTGGAATAATTGGAACTGCAAGTATCGATGACTCTGACGTAAGCAACGTACCGGTAGAAGAGGAAGCGGCGCACTGTCTACCTTCGGAGTTGTTCAGAAGTGACACCGAAGAGGAAGATTTTGTTGGATTTAGTGATTAAGAGTGACACAGATTGTAGCATGTGCTATAGTTATTTGAATGACTCTTACCATAATGTGTTACGTTAACAGCCTATCCAGCACGTTCGTTGTTTGTGCGTCATATAGGCTATACTTGTACAGCCTGTTGTTCTCTATTCTATTTCCATTTTAAATTGCCTTTCAAGATGAAATGTCTATTCTTGGTGTTGGATTTTATTAAATAAATTTCCCCCCAAAAAATGCGACTTATACTCCAGTGCAACTTATATGTTTTTTTCGTTCTTTATTATGCATTTTTGGCTGATGCGACTTGTAATCCGGAGTGAAGTATAGTCCTGAAAATACGGTATATATACATATATATATATATATAAATACATATATTAGTACATACATATATGCATGCGTGGAGGCAAGCATCCATACATGTGTGCAGGAATGCGTGTGTCAATGCTTGTATGTGCATGTGTTTATGCACTCATATATGTATGCATGTGTGTATAAATGCACACGTACACACATATATACCTAATCATATAAATAGATATATATGTATATACATACATACCTACATATATAAAAACACATACATACATGTATACACACATACATACGTAAATGCCCGCAAGCATTTGTGTGTACATGCATGCACATATACATGCCTGCAGGCAGGCATCCTTACATGTGTTCAGGTATGAGTGAATGTGTGTATGAGTTTGCATGTGTTTGTACACACAGGCATGCTCACGTGTATGCACATTCGTGTATATGCACGTATCCATGCAAAGACATACGCAATCATGCACGCAATATCCACTTCTTAATGCATGCATGTCTGTGTAAATGCACACATATATGTCTAAATATATACATACCAGTGACGTGCAGTCAGTAGAGGCAGGTGAGGCTGGGTTTCACCTGGCATCATGGAAAGAAAAAAAAGTAAAGGGAAAAAACAATTTTAATGACTATTTATTCAGTGATTTGTACCATAAAGTTATTTTACACATAACTTCTCCTTTTTTTAGTCTTTTTTTCCAAAATCACTGGAAAAAAAAAATCACATTTAGCGTTTAGATATGAAGAGGAGCCGTGCAGTGACGCGGCAGCCAGCAGAGCCCAGTATGGATTGCGCGATAACTGTGCTGCCATGCTATGCTGCTGAGACCGTACTGCTGTCTCTGTGGATGTCACTATTAAAACTTAGCGCCATATATATGAACTAAATTTCCATACGATAGCTGATGTGTATAAAGGATTTTCTTCAGACTGGGAGACGGAAGACTCAGTCTTTTCAAACGGAGTGGTGCACACAAAAAGGCAGGCTGTGTGGATGTCCAGTAAGTGAGCGCCTTTTCTGCTTTCTTTTCTCAACTTCTGACAATCAAACATGAGCGGTCAGCCACTTACATTCAAAGTCAAATCGTGCTAAAAATATTAAGGATGTCCAGGATAGGGTTGGTTTTGAATGAACAGCAAAGATTCAACATCAGCATCCACAATGCTAAACTAAAGGAAAACCGCTCAGCGCCGCATGGACTTCATTTATAAGGTAAGAGATAATATTTTTTTTTTCTATGTACTTTTTATATACTGGGTTGTATATGTAAAGAATGTTGATATGATATTTTAAACAAAACACATTAACTGCTGTCAATAAAATGGTGAATAAGCTACTCCGTAGGGTTCATATCTTTGTAAATTTGACTGATGACATCAGTGCCTCACCAGCCATGAACCTCACCGTACGTCACTGATACATTCATATATATACAAGTACATATATATATATATATATACACGTGCACACACATACATATACACACATGCTTATGTTACAGGTCTCAAGTGTGATGACCGCAGTAGCAAAAATGTTACCTGTGTTAAGCAGGTGGAAGACCGGAAGTCAAGAAGCATGTACTTGTTTCTCTCTCGCATCGCATCTCATTTATTTAACACAGATCTACAAAATAAAACAGCATCAAATTTCCATACAAAGCTCACCAAAACAATGTTTGACAAAATACAAATAAAATCTGTTCTCTAAGGGGGATTTACTAACCTGTGTTAAACAGGTGGAAGAGCGGAAGACAAGAAGAGTGTACTTGTTTCTCTCACATCGCATCTGAGGACACAGCAGAAGTGCCAACCTTTTATTGCTCCGGTGCAGCGAGAGAGGAGAAAGTTCCGCCCCCCCACTTTTACAAAGAAAAAAATATTAGAACTGAAATAAATCACCCAATAAATGTGCTCATCCTATTTTAGGTGGGCCACACTAAACATATACATACATACATGTATACACACATAGATACCTAAATAAATACACACACATACATACATGTATATACACATGTATACACATACATACATGCATGTATGAGTGAATGTGTGTATGCATGTTTGCTTTTTTCAATGCATGAATGCGTGTGCATGTGTTTATACATGGACATTCTTATGCGCATGCACGCACCCACACATACACGAGTGCATTTATGTGTGACACATGCACTCGACTGTGCGTGCATACACGCATGCATGCAATTAGACACTCACACTTGCATGCATAACCACATGCACAGACATTTATGCACTTTTGCACTTATGTATTGACGCATGAACACTTGCATACCAGCGTGAACACATTCATGCCTGCATAAAAACATGCATACCAGCATGAATACAATTAGACATGCAGACACGCAAGCACGCATGCATCCACACATGCAGCCACGGCGTCACGCACGTATGCATGTACGCACGCATGTATGCATTCAGCCAGGCAAGTATGCACTAACACATACCTACATGTATACACACATACATACATATGTACACATATATATACATATATCTGCACACATGCAAAAACACATACATACATGCATGCATGCATTTGTGTGTGTGTGCATGTTTGCATGCATGCACATATACATGCATACATACATGCATGCGTGCAGGCATCCTTACATGTGTGTTGGCATGCATGCATGCGTGAATGTGTATGCATGTTCGCTTGTTTCCATGCACGTATGCGTGTGCATGTGTTTATACATGCACATGCCTGTGTGCATGCACGCACACACACGCATGCACACGAATGTGCATGCATAAATGCATGCATGCACCTTTGCACTCACACTTACATGCATACACGCATGCTCACACACAAGCATGCAGTTTTGCACTCGTGCACTGACACGTGCACACTTCCATTCACTCGTGCACATATTCATGCATGCACTGACGCATGTATACCCGCATGCATACACTTACACTTTCAGATGCAAGTACTCATCCATGCACACAAGTATTCACTCGTCTATGCATAAATGCACACATACACACATAAATGCACACATACACACATAAATGCCTACATCTATATACCTACATCTATGTATGTATATATATATATATATATATATATATATATATACACTGCTCAAAAAAATAAAGGGAACACTTAAAAAACACATCCTAGATCTAAATGAATGAAATATTCTTATGAAATACTTTGCTCTTTACACAGTTGAATGTGCTGACAACAAAATCACACAAAAATGATCAATGGAAATCGAATGTATTAACCAATGGAGGTCTGGATTAGGAATCACACTCAAAATTAAAGTGTAAAAGCACACTCCAGGCTGATCCAACTTTGGTGTAATGTCCTTAAAACAAGTCAAAATGAATCTGTGTTGCTTCCTGAGTGGACACTATGATTTCACAGAAGTGTGATTGACTTTGAGTTACATTGTGTTGTTAAAGTGTTCCCTTTATTTTTTTGCGCAGTATATATATATATATATATATATATACTTGGATGTATAAGCACATTGATACCTACATACATAAATATATATAAATATATATACACACACATACATGTACATATTCATACAAACATATATCAGTGGCGGGCCGTGTCTTTTACACCTAGGCCTTCAGTGGTGCTCCGAATCAATCCAGCCCCCAATAATTAGTTTATGGCTATAAAAAAACATTTTATTTTGCAGAAATGCAGTATAGAGAGGGGTGCATCGCAGATGGATAACTCCTGTAGTGTTATAATTTGCCCAGGGGAGCGCTTCACGTGACGACAAAGGGATGCCCCACTGTGATCTCTTCCACTGACACCCCCGTCTGAATCGATCGCGCAGCCCGCGGCTTTGTCCGGGGCGCGGCCCGGCACCCAAAGTGCCCAAATTCCAAGAGTGTGTAGAACAAGTTCTTATTAGGAAATAAACCCGAGCATTGAGGCGATGGTATAAAATGACGGCAGCTCCTCGGCTCGGGGCCAGAGCCTCCTCACCTGCCCATCCGCTGGACGCAACTCAGCAGGTGTGCAAAGGGAGAACAATCCTCTCGGGGTGACATTCATTGTAGCCCGGGACATCTCTGGCCCGGGATATCTTGTGCATTTCCTGACTTTAAATAAACCATTCTTGCTTGATCAGTTCCTGACCATTATGTGTTTTTTCCCTGAATGAAATCTGAACACACCAAGACAAAGTCCAGTCCCGTGGCGGGAGCCACAAAAACGGACAGTAACAACAATAAATGCCTTTTTAGCAAACAGCTGCGGCACATAAAAAAAAAAAAAAAAAAAAACACGAATAATAACCTTATAAACTTTCCATATTATAAAGGAAAGTAGCAGCATTTTACTCACCCAAATTCTGATCATTTGTAGACAAAATCCATCCTCCTTCCTTCCCTCAAATAGACTTCTATTATCCTGTCGTACAGATTATCCGTGCGCTTCGTCTCCAAGTACTCCCAGCAACACAATTTGCAGTGTACCTCGGAGCCTGTGAGCCAGGGGTACCGGTCGTAGTTTGTGGTTTGAAAATGTCGGACAAATCCTTTTCCTGGTTGTGACAGGTTCGCTAGTTTAGGAGTTGCCCAGCCATTCTTTACTATGCCAGGCTTACCTCAAAACTCCATCTAGAAAACAGCTTTAACAATATATCAGCAACTGAATCCGTTTCTTCTCCTCCTGCAGCCATTGTGGGTTGACAATACCGATATTAAACTAACACAACTATATTTCTGTTCGCAGCTGGCTAGTACGCTTCTCCTCGCTAACACACTTGTCCACTCTCTGACTATGCAATCAGAGGGTGTGGATATGCTGGCGTTGCTGTAGCCTGCTAGAAGGCTTTGATGTCGCCAACTCAAAATCTGATTGGTTGAAGCAACAGCGTCATCAACACTTGTTATTTGTGTAAAGGGCTTGCAGAACTGATTGTGCAGCCCCCCACCCCCACCCCCCACAGGCAGATTCCTTTGACTTTGACCCTGCCTGACAACAGATTATGGCTGGAATGTGATTAGTTAATCTGAAAGTGTATGTCTGGAAGTGGCACAACCAGGAGAAAAGCTATGAAAGGAAGTGAACCAACCATTTGGAATTATTTAATAAGTATTCAAGAACATAATATAATTAACGTTTGTGATTCAGATATTTTTTAAGGCCGGTAGAGAAGGCCTTGCAGGCCCTGACAGCCCACCACTGACACACACTCACCGGCCACTTTAACACTTCATTTCTAATCAGCCAATCAAATGGCAGCAACTCAGTGCATTTAGGCATGTAGGCATGGTCAAGACAATCTCCTGCAGTTCAAACCGAGCATCAGTCTGGGGAAGAAAGGTGATTTGAGTGACTTTGAACGTGGCATGGTTGTTGGTGCCAGAAGGGCTGGTCTGAGTTGCTGACCATGTCCATCCCTTTATGACCACAATGTACCCAACTTCTGATGGCTACTTTCAGCAGGATAATGCGCCATGTCATAAAGCTGGAATCCTCTCAGACTGGTTTCTTGAACATGAAAATGAGTTCACAGTACTTAAATGGCCTCCACAGTCACCAGATCTCAATCCAATAGAGCATCTTTGGGATGTGGTGGAACAGGAGATTCGCATCATGGATGTGCAGCCGACAAATCTGCGCCAACTGTGTGATGCCATCGTGTCAATATGGACCAAACTCTCTGAGGAATGCTTCCAGCACCTTGTTGAATCTATGCCACAAAGAATTGAGGCAGTTCTGAAGGCAAAAGGGGGTCCAACCCGTTACTAGCATGGTGTACCTAATAAAGTGTCCGGTGAGTGTATATACCTACATATATACATACTTATATGTGTACACACATACAAACATACATATATACACAAACATAAATACATATATACATGTTTAAACACATACATACCTACATATATGCATACATACATACACAAACATACATATATACATTCATACATACAAACATGCATTTATGCATGTGTGTGTGTGTCTATGCCTGCATGCATGCACTAATACATGCATACATACATGCATTATATACATACAGGCACACATACTTATCAAAATACAAACATGCATAAGCATACATATATGCATACACACATACATACATACATGCCTGCATGCATTTGTGTGTTTGTGCATATGCCTGCATGCATACACAAATACATGCATGCGTGCAGGCAGGGATCCACACATACGTATGTGCATGCACTTTTACAGTCATGTAACACATACATACCAGGGACGTGCAGTCAGTAGAGGCAGGGGAGGCCGGGGCTCACCTGTCATCACAGAAAGAAAAAAATGCAAAATGAATATATGGTTATATTTATTCAGTATTTTGTACTATAAAGTTATTTTCCACGTAGCTTCACCATTTTTCATTGTTTTTTTTTTTTTTTAAATCGCTAAAAAAAAAAAATTCACATTTAGCTTTCAAATATAAAGAAGAGACGTGCTGTGACGCAGCAACCAGCTATGGATTGAGCAATGATTCTGCTAACTGTCCTAGCATGCTATGCACTTAGACCATAGTGCTGTATTTGTGGATGTCACTGTTAAAAAACACTTTTAATACGTGAACTAAATTTCCATACTTTAGCTGATGTGTCTGATGTTTTTCGTCAACAATTGTAATGTGTTTCTCATGTTTCTCGTAACCATAAAACAACTGCGAAGAGACATGAAGTGAGGCAGGCATTGACGGTGCCTCATGGTAGGGGGCGCCACTGATCCCAGGGATCCTTCTTACTACTCTGCTACAGAATAATAGAATTAGCAATAGCAAGCTACAGTAAACAGTTAGCAAGTAAAGTGCAGCCATTCAGCTATTTTTGGGGCTGTATAGCTCACAAACGATGGGGGATGAATGTAAATCTCCTGGGCAGCTTCTCAACTTTTTGCCCAGAAGGATCTCATTCAAACTGCTCCTGAGGTGACAAAGTTGCTCTGGCCTTTGGTCACCGTTCCGGGTACGACAGCGTCGGTGGAGCAGTCGTTCTCGGCATCGAAAAGACTCAAACCATACAGTGGGAACAGGACCGAACAAGGACGACTGTCTTCACTGGCAGTGATTTCCATTGAGACAGAGACTTTTAAAACAGAAGAAAGATAAGGAAGATTTCTACAAGCAAGTTATGGATGCTTCAGAAGCAGCGGCACATGGACTTCATTTATAAGTAAAGGTAAGAGATGAAAACGTTTTTTTACACGTGCTTTTTTCTATGCTACAGTTTGTTTTTGTAAAGAATGCAGATATGATATTTTAAACGAAACACGTCAACTGCTGCCAATAAAATGGTGAATAGGCTACTATGTAGGGTTCATATGTTTGTAAATCTAACTGTGAGGACGTCAGTGCCTCAGCAGCCATGAACCTCAGCACACGTCACTGATACATACCTACAAATATACATACATATAAACACACACAAACATACATACATAGAACATACATACTTCCACTTCCGGCGCTGTTTTGGGCAGCTGCCTGCCAGAGTTTCTCCTCACCTTAGTGTCTCTTTCCTAAATTTTCATCTTTTTTTTTCTATTTACTTCTTCTTGCTTTAGTAACAATATAGTTAAGAATCTGCCAAAACAAGAGATGTTGCTCCATTTCGCTATTTCTTGTTCTCGCGGTGTTTGGAGCACTTTTTTGAGTCAGATCCCGGTTCTGGCAGAGCAGCGCAGTGGCTCCATTGTTTACACCTGGGGTCAGCTGATGGAGCTGAGATGTAGCGGTGGGATGGGGGAGAAGCACGAAATCCCTAAGGAGCTTTGGAGGAAATACCGGGGCTGCAGAGCCAGGAGGAGACGGGAGCTGAGGAAGAGGAGATACAGGCCGTATCTCCCCTCCATTGTGATGGGAAACGTGAGATCGCTGGGCAACACGTTGGAGGAGCTAACAGCACTCACACAGAGCTACGGTGTGTTTCGTGAGGCCTCGGTGTTGTGCTTCACAGAGACTTGGCTGAACAGCAACATACCGGACTCTGTGGTGAGTTTACCCGGCTTTCAGTTGGTGCGAGGGGACCGGAGTTGTGCCGGCAGCGGCAAGAGGAAAGGAGGAGGTGTTGCTGTGTTTGTAAACAAGGTTTGCAACCCCGGACACATCACGGGGAAGGAGCGTGTGTGCAGCCCGGACATCGAACTATTGGCAGTGAGTCTCCGGCCGTACTATCTGCCCAGAGTTTTCCCACACCATCATCATCATAACGGTTTACATCCCACTGTCTGCCGTTGCACCGCGGGCTAATGATGTCATCAGCTCAACGGTCGCAAGACTCCAGACTCAGCACCCCAGTGCCTTCATAGCCATCTCTGGGGATTTCAACAACGCCACACTGTCATCTTCTCGGCCCACTTTCAAACACTTTGTGGACTGCAAGACTAGAGACAATAAAACCCTGGACCTGCTGTATGCCAATGCCAAGGACGCATACAGCTGCACAGCTCTCCCTGCTCTGGGCAGGGCAGACCACAACCTGGTCCACTTAAAGCCTCGCTATGTTCCTGAAGTCCAGCGGCAACCTGTGATCACCAGAACTGTCCGAAGGTGGTCACAGGAGGCCGAACTGTCTCTTCAGGGATGCTTTGAGACGCCTGACTGGGATGTGCTCTGCAAAGATCAGGGAGAGGACATTGAAAAACTTTCTGCCTGCATTACGGACAGTGTGAACTTCTGTACTGACATCATCCCCACCAAGACGGTGCGTTGTTTCACAAATAACAAACCCTGGGTGACTAAGGACATTAAGGACACGCTGAACAGGAAGAAGGCGGCATTCAGGAGCGGAGATAAGGAGGAGCTGAAGAAGGTGCAGACTGAGCTGAGGGAGAAGATCACAGAGGGCAAGGACAGTTACAGGAGAAAGCTGAAGAGCAAACTCCAGAACAACATGAGGGAGGTGTGGAGTGGGTTGAAAACCATCACTGGCCATGGAAAACAGGCAAGGAGACCTGCACGAGGCCAACAAACTAAACCTGTTTTTCAACAGATTTGATGAAGGAGCCTCGGCCCACCCTCCCCCCAGCTCCTCTCAGCACTTTCCTTCCCCTGTGCCCTCACCCCTCAGTTTAAGGAGCTTCCCCCCTCCCCCACGCACCTCTTCTGCTTCCCTGTACGATGTCTCGTTAACACCTCAGCCCTCCTGCCCGCCAATGGGACTCTCCCCACCCCCTCCTGTCACCTTCACCGCTGAAGAGGTGAGGAGAGAGTTCAGTCGCCTTCATCCCAGGAAAGCTGCTGGCCCTGACAGACTTAGCCCCAGCGTGCTGAAAGGATGTGCCTCTCAGCTGTGTGGGATCTTCACACATCTCTTCAACCTGAGCCTGATCCAGATGGTTGTCCCTGACCGATGGAAAACCTCATGCCTGGTCCCAGTGCCCAAGAAGAAGAATCCCAGCACACACAGTGACTACATACCAGTGGCCCTGACATCACACGTCATGAAGTCGCTGGAGAGGCTCGTCCTGAGGCAACTTCGTACTGTTGTCGGACCTTCGCTGGACCCCTTGCAGTTCACATACCAGCTCCTGTTTACACTCTACACCTCAGACTTCAGGCTCTCCTTGCAGTCCTGCCACCTGCAGAACTTCTCAGATGACTACCATCGTGGGCTGCATCAACAGAGGCCAGGAGGGGGAGTACAGTGTTAGTGTTCTTTAGTCCAGCTCCTGACAGTATAAACTGGAGGAGTCGGCTGAGGCGGCAGGCGGGACGGGCTGGTCGCCGTTCCCCTCGTGGCCGGAGGAGCTACCAGGCTTTTCCGGGTCACCTTGAGCGCTATCGAGGCAGCCGTGGATTGTCGTCCGCGGGTAGAGAGCTAGTTAGCTTAGCTAGCTAACCAACACGACAGCCAAGTCTTCACAGTTCTTTTTTCCGTGTTGTGCCGCAGTCCTGTCACCATAGCAGGTACACTGTTTGACCCTCCGCACTTTACATCAAGAAGAGCCCGGACTTTTCCAATCCAGCAAGTCCTCCGGGTGCATCTGCCGCAGAGCAGCACCTGCTGCTCTCCTCCTCCTCCTCGTCTCTCCTCACACCCAAACCTGGATGCACCTCACCCACCATACTCCCGCCCCCCAGCCAACTGGAAACAGGGAAACTGACAAGACAATTCAACGCCCAATCAGAAGTAGTAAAAGAAACACTAAATGTCCCAGGGGTTACATATACATACACTACATACACACACATATACATACATACCTACATGCATACATGCGTGTGTGTGTGTGTGTGTGTGTATGCCTGCACGTATGCACATGTACATGCATAGATACATGCATGCGTGAAGGTAGGTATCCATACATGCATGCAGGAATGCATGCATGCATGTATGTATGTATTCATGAATGCAAGAATGCAATTGTATATATATATATATATACACATATACATATATATGTACACATACACATACACATTGAGCTGCAGGTGGTTCAGTCCATATATATATATATACATATATATATATATATACACATATACATATATATGTACACATACACATACACATTGAGCTGCAGGTGGTTCAGTCCATATATATATATATACATATATATATACATACATGTATATACACACATCCATACCTAAATATATACATAGATATACAGTGATCCCTCGCTATAACGCAGTTTACTTTTCACGGTTTCGCTACTTCACAGATTTGCATCGTGCATTGTGTTCTGCATTCTAATTGGCTAAAAATTCACTCCGCTTCTTCTCTACCTGTGCGTCAATAACGTTGCAGTTTAATATGTACACGTGGATAAAACAGCTTGTCAAATTTACATTATGTAGAAGCAAATTCTCTTGCAATTTAGAGTTTCTCTAAAACCCATAATGTTGAAAAACCGCTCTGGACCGACAAAGGCATCTGCGGCAGGGCCCAAAAGGCAGCGGAAGATGCTATCTATCGCAGATAAAGTTAAACTTCTGGACATGCTAAGGGAAGGTAAAAGCTATGCGGCTGTAAGTCGTCATTACGGAATTAATGAATCTTCCGTTCCTTCCATAAAGAAGGAAGAAAAAAAACATAAGGACGACAGCAATAAGTTTTAATAAGGATGCAAAAAGGGTTGCAACTGTCCGCAACAAGACCATGATAAGGATGGAGTCTGCATTAGCTCTGTTGATTAATGACTGCAGGAAAAAAAAACATTAGGTTGGATACAAACGTTATCTGCACAAAAGTGAGAATACTGTATCAAAACTTTGCTGACAGTGACAGGGAAGAGGAGGATGCCGGGCCATCAACAAGAGCTGTTCACGCAGTACCAAGCGCATTTAATGCCAGCAAGGGCTGGTTTGAAAACTTTAAGAAACACTTTGGACTTAAAAATGTTTCTCTGCACGGAGAGATGGCCTCTGCCAATACCGCTGAAGCAGAAGCGTTCGTGAACAATAAGTTCAAAGTGACCATTGAGGAAGGGGGATATAAGCCTGAACAAGTTTTTAACATGGATGAGACTGGCTTATTTTGGAAACGAATGCCCTCCCGCACCTCCATCATGCAGTAAGAAGCCAAAGCCCCGGGATTTAAAGCTCAAAAAGATCGTTTGACTCTGGTTATGTGCAGAAATGCTGCAGGTTTCATGATTAAACCAGGGCTTATTTATAGGTCTAAAAATCCCAGAGCACTGAAAAACAAAGATAAGGATGATTTGCCCATTTACTGGATGTACAATGCAAAGGCTAGGATGACAAAAGCGTTCAATCTGGATTGGTTCAAAAACTGTTTCATCCCGGAGGACTAGTGTTATTTGAGAGGGGAACAAAAAAAAAAAAAAAAAAAAAAAAAAAACTAACCCCAGCTTACTGTTCTGTATATTTCCCTTGCATCTTGTATTTGCAAGTGTTATTTGCAGTGCTCATGTCCTCTACTGTAAGTCGCTTTGGATAAAAGCGTCTGCCAAATGTAATGTAATGTAAAGGGTTAAAGGGACTAGACTTTAAAGTGCTTCTGCTCGTTGACAACGCTGGAGGTCACGCTGATGAGTTGGCATACGATAGTGTGCAAATCGAATTTCTGCCGCCAAACACTACATCCTTGATTCAGCCCATTGACCACGGCATCATCCGTGCCTTCAAGGCTCTCTATACGCGCAACACCCTGCAACATCTTGTTGACGCTATGGACTTGGATCAAGATTTCTCACTAACGGACTACTGGCGGGGCTACACCATCGCATCATGTCCCCAAAACATTTAGAGGGCCATTCAGGAGATGAAAACTGAAACTTTAAATGCCTGATAGAAAAAACTGTGGCCAGAGGCAGTGCAAAACCCAACCGGAGGCTCGCTTGACGAGGTCCATCACTCTGCCGTAGATACAGCTGTGAATGAGTCTGGATGACATAAATGCCCTGCTTGATGCAAACGCACATCCGCTGACCGATGCAGACCTGGCAGAAATGACAAAACCACAAAGTGACGATGAAAGAGAAGAGGAAGAAGAGGACACAAGTGTGGCTAAAGATGAGGAGGAAGGACTAACACTTGGTCGCTTAGCAACCATGCCGAGAATGGCCACTGAACTTCAGCGAGTAGCTCAAGAATGGGACCCTTTGATGAGCCGTTCATTACAGTTCTCCAACATAATTGATGGTGGCATGTCGGTGTATAAGGATCTTTTTGCAAAGAAGAAAAAAGAGCAAGAACAACTGCCTATGACTATGTTCTTCTCCCGAACAAACACACCTGCACCGCCGGCTTCAAAAGAAGAAAACACTGCAGAGCGGAATCAGGATGCAGCGGCTCAGTCTGAAGAGCAGTGAAATACACCTGAGTCACTATTTGTCCGACTGTACTTTGTATTTTTTTCATAATCATTTTTAATTTTCTCCCGTTCAATCCAATTACTCGGTTGGCGGTGGGCGGTGCTAATCTCCGTAATTTGAAGCCTTCTGACCACAGTGATGACTAAAATTATTAATTGACAGTACAGAAGTTATTTGTTGAAAAAAACGTTTCTAAAGTACAGTACTTTTATTTGTGAAACAAATGATTGAGCCTGTAAAATGGTTTGTTCTTTCTTTTCAATGTATAATAGAGTATTTAATTGTATAATAATTGTAAAAATAAAGGTTTCTACTTCACGGATTTTGCCTATCACGGGTTCTTTTTGGAACGTAACCACTATGAAAAAGAGGGTTAGAGTGTGTAGTATATACACACTAATACTTACATACATGTAAACACACATACATTGCTAAATATAACACACACATACATATATACATGTATACACACATAGATACCCACATGTTTACATTCATATATATACATATACAGTGGTATGAAAAAGTTTGGGTACCCCTGATCATTTTCAAGATTTTCCTTTATAAGTCATTGGTTGTTCATCTCAGCAATTTCAGTATATATAATATATCATATAGCAGACAAACATAGTGATGTTTGAGAAGTGAAATGAAGTTTATAGGATTTACAGAAAGTGAGAAATAATTATTTAAACAAAAGAAGGCAGGTGCATAAATTTGGGCACCCAGACAGAAAAATTACATCAATATTTAGTAGATCCTCCTTTTGAAAAAATAACAGGCTCTAAACGCTTCCTATAGCTTCCAATGAGGATCTGGATTCTGGTAAGGTATTTTTGACCATTCTTCTTTACAAAACATCTCCAGTTCAGTCAGGTTTGATGGTTTCCGAGCATGGACAGCCTGCTTTAAATCACACCACAGATTTTCAATAATATTCAGGTCTGGGGACTCAGATGGCCATTCCAGAACGTTGTACTTGTTCCTCTGCATCAATGCCTTAGTAGAAGTTGAGCAGTGTTTAGGGTCGTTATCTTGTTGAAGTATCCAGCCCCGGCGCAACTTCAACTTTGTCACTGATTCTTGAACATTGTTCGTAAGTATCTGCTGATACTGACTGGAATCCATGCGACCTTCAACTTTAACAAGGTTGCCCGTCCCTGCACTGGCCTCACAGCCCCACAGCATGATGGAACCACCACCAAATTTTACTGTGGGTAGCAAGGGTTTTTCTTGGAATGCTGTGTTCTTCTTCTGCCATGCATACCTCCCCTTGTTATGTCCAAATAACTCAATTTTACTTTCATCAGTCCACAGCACCTTATTCCAAAATGAAGCTGGCTTGTCCAAATGTGCTTTAGCGTACTTCAAGCGATTCTGTTTGTGGTGTGTGCGCAGAAAAGGCTTCTGCCACATTACTCTCCCATACAGCATGTTCTTGTGCAAAGTGCGCTGAATAGTTGAACGATGCACAGTGACACCGTCTGCAGCAAGATCATATTGTAGGTCTTTGGAGCTGGTCTGTGGGTTGAGTTTGACTGTTCTCACCATCCCTTCGCCTCTGCTTATCTGAGATTTTTCTTGGCCTGCCACTCCGGGCCTTAACTAGAACTGTGCCTGTGGTCCTCCATTTCTTCACAGTGGAAACTGACAGCTGAAATCTCTGAGCTAGCTTTTTGTATCCTTCCCTAAACCATGATGTTGAACAATCTTTGTTTTCAGGTCATTTGACAGTTGTTTTGAGGCTCCCATGTTGCCACTCTTCAGAGAAGATGCAAAGAGAAGAGCAACTTGCAACTGGCCACATTAAATACCCTTTCTCATGATTTGCTTCACCTGTGTATGTAGGTCAAGGGTCAATGAGCTTACCAATCAAATTTTGTGTTCCAATAATTAGTGCTAAAGGTATTCAAATCAATAAAACAACAAGGGTGCCCAAATTTATGCGCCTGCCTACTTTTGTTTAAATAATTATTGCTCACTTTCTGTAAATCCTATGAACTTCATTTCATTTCTCAAATATCACTATGTTTGTCTGCTATATGATATATTAAACTGAAATTGCTGAGATGAACAACCAATGACTTATAAAGGAAAATCTTGAAAATGATCAGGGGTGCCCAAACTTTTTCATACCACTGTAGATGCCTGCATGGAGGCAGGGATCCATACATGCGTGTAGGAATGCATGCATGACTGATACTCGTATAAACACACACATGCTTGCACTCTTGCACTCATGTATGCATGCACGCACGCACACACGCATGTATCAGTCATGCTCGCAAGTAAGCACTTGTGTATGCATGCATGTGTCTATGAATCCACATGAACACAATATATTCCTACATATATACATACATATATGTACGGACACTTACATAACTTCATAGATACATACATATATATACACACACATACATACATACATACATGCATGTGTGCGTGCAGGCATGCATGCATGAGTGAATGTGTGTGTGTATGCATGTTTGCGTGTTTCAGTGCATGTATAAGAATAAGAATAAGAACAACTTTATTAATCCCAAAGGAAATTGCAGTGCCAGAGTTACAGAAAATATAACAGTAATAAATAATAAAAGAAAGGCAGAATTAGAAATAAAAATAAACTATAAACTATAAAGTGTCTCAGTGAAACTATAAAGTGTCTTAGTAAGCAGTGATAAAACTATGTATGTGTGTGCCTGTGTTTATACAGGCACATGCTTGTATGCGTGCATGCATGCATGCAAGCTCCATATGTGAAAACATGTCGGCTGTTGATCCGTGCTTGTCTGTGATTGGAAAGTGTGTGTATTGTTTGGTACGTTATTTTCTTTTCTGAGTAATGGCTACAATTAACCGGTCAGTGGAGCACAGCAGCTCTGCATACCATAAGTAACAGTTGCGCTTTAGAAAATCACTAGGTAATGTACGTTGCTCTTCCCAGGGGGGAAAACTGCATGTCTTGTCAGGATATTCCCAATTACCTCATTAAGGTTTATGCAACAGCTTTGTCTTCCCACATTATCCTCCCTTTTCTCTCAGCATCTCCAACCCTTGCAGCACAGTTTCATTTTGGATTCCATCTCAATGCCACCCTCCTCATGTAAACAGAAGTAATGTCGATCGAAGCTGTGCGTCTACACCAGTGGCGGGCCGTGCATTTTACACCGAGGCCTTCAGTGGTGCTCCGAATCAATCCACCCCCCAATAATTAGTATATATCTATATAGAAACATCTAATGCAGTATAGAGAGAGGTGCATCGCAGATAGATAACCCGTGTAGTGTTAACATTCGCTCACGGGAGCGCACAATGTGACGACAAACGGATGCCCAACTCTGTTCTCTTCCACTGACAGCCCCGTGCACCCCGCGGCTTTATCCGGGACGCGGCCCGGATGAAAGTGCCCAAATTCCAAGAGTGTGTAAAACAAGTCCTTATTAGGAAATAAACTTGAGCGTTGAGGCGATGATATAAAATGACGGCGCCTCCTCGGCTCGGGGCCAGAACTTCCTCACCTGCACATCCGCGGGACGCGTCTCAGAGGGTGTGCAGAGGGTGAACCATCCTCTCGGGGTGACAGTCATTCTAGCCCGGGATATCTCCTAAGTGTATTTCCTGACTTTGAATAAACCATTCTTGCTTGATCAGTTCCTGAACACACCGGGACAACAAAAGTCCGGTCCCGTGGCGGGAGCCACACAAACGGACAGTAGCCACAATAAATGCCTTTCTAGCAAACAGCTGCGAGACATAAAAAACACCAATAATAACCTGATGAACTTGCAGTATTATTTCGGAAAATGGCAGCATTTTACTCACCAAAATCGAATCATTTGTGGACGAAATCCATCCTCTTTTCTTTCTCAAACAGAGTTCAATTATTCTGTTGTACAGATTATCCGTGCACTTCGTCTCCAAGCACTGCCGGCAATTAAATTTGCCTCGGAGCCTGTGAGCCAGGGGTACCGGTCGTAGTTCGTGGCAAGAAAATGTCAGACAAATCCTTTTCCTGGTTGTGAAAGGTTCGCTAGCTTAGGAGTTGCCCGACCCTTCTTTACTATGTCCAGCTTTTCTTCAAAAAGAAAATGGCTTTAACAATATATTAGTAATTAAATCCGTTTCTTCTCCTCCTGCAGCCATTGTGGGTTGAAAAAAACAATATTAAACAAACAGAACTATGTGTTCCCAGCTCGCTAATAAGCTTCTCGCTAACACACTTGTCCGCTCTCTGACTATGCAATCAGAGGGTGTGAATACGCTGACGTTGCTGAAGCTCGCTAGAAGGCTCTGATGTCGCCAACTCAAAATCTGATTGGTTTAAGCAAAAGCGTCATCAACACTTATTATTTTTTGCGTGAAGGGTTTGCAGAACCGATTGTGCCCGATTGAACCGTACCCCCCCTCCCCCCCCCCCCCCCCCCAGGCAGACTCCTTTGACTTTGATCCTGCCTGGCAACAGATTATGGCTGAAATGTGATTGAATAAATGCTTTGGTATGAAAATGCATGTCTGGGAGCGGCACATCTAGGAAAAAAGCTTTGAAAGGAAGAGAGAAGACCATTTGGAATTGATTAATAAGTATTCATGGGGTGAAAGGTCTCCACTTGACCTGCAGTTCCTGGCCTGTGTGAAGGAAACGGCAATGACTCCGGTTTCACAACCACTGCTCATCGTCCTCAACTATGTTCTCTTTTCACATCCCTACCGACCTGAACCACGGCGCCATGACGCTTCCAGAAGTGTGGCTGGAATTGTTGGAAGACAGAAAATCTGTACAAGAACTCCTCACATGCAAATCAAGACTGTCAAGAAGCATCTGAATATTAAACAGACTGTACCTCCTACACAGAGCAGAGTACAGGGATCTGTGAAGTTCTTGTTTTTGATGCGTAAGAACCCTGATCTTTTACCCACAGACTACAATATTCAGGGTGTGGCAGAATGAGGAAAGAAGCGAGACAGAGGCGAGATCCAAATGTATTTTTAAACACCTTAACCAAACTGACAAAAGAAGACTTTGTACCAGAGACACCCAGGATAGTAAGAACAACAATGGAGGCCATTCCAAGGTCCAACTCAAAATGGCTCCTGAGGGAGCAAACAGACACTGACTTTGTGCTGAATATCACAATGGACGAACCTTAAGTTGAGCTTGATTCCGAGCCACCATCTTTGGCCTGTACGTCCGTCCTAGCCAGGGGGAGCCGTAGTCCATCAGAAACCATCTTCCTGACCTGGAGTCCTTCATTAAGAGCAGCTCGCTATGTCACCCAGAGTCCATGGCGTTTTCCTGCCGCTTCAAACAAGCATGGCGGGATGCAGCCCCGTGCCTCACCCCCGAAAGTGCTGGTGGAAAAAGAGAGACCGGTCCCGTGTCGTCTCTGGGCAGTCAATCCAGCCACCAGGATTAAGCGTCGTGGAGATCACGCTGACGGACCTCCAGCCATCGCACTTCTGACACCAAATTGTGGTGGATTTTTTTTTCCTTTAGGAGGCCTCTAAGAAAGTCGGTGAATGACAAAGAATGATCGGAGTGGTCTTGGGATATCTATTTGAGGCCCAAAGGTACAAGTCTCACAGATACAGAGGAGTCTGGCCGTGTGTTCCTTGTACTCTCCTTCAGAGTAGGTTTTTATGCATGAAGAGGAGTCACCATCTCGAAGGACATAGTCAAAGGTCAGGTTATGGCAATCCCGAGATAAGAGAGGAGGCAACTATCTTGGAGGTCAACATCCTGCCAGTAAGGAGGTGTGCTCGTGTGATTGCTTGGTTTTACGCATGAGATTAAGAAGAACATATTGTTTTGAAAACATATGGTTGATTAAGCAACAGACATCTTATCCATCAAGCCAGAGTACATGCTACGATTTTGACTTAGGGGTCCGGCCCATGTTTCACACACTCAGTACTTTTCCACTTAGAACAAAATTTTCTACAGTGTATGCTTTGGTTCAGACAGTACGCATAGCTTCATACAGAAGCATAATTTCACGAAAAATATTTTTCCCGATACACACCGCAGCCAGATCTAGAGGTGGTGCAGGAAGATCCGAGCAGCGGCAGCATGTTGTTCATTGGGTCCACGACCATCCTGTTGCCCTAATCGAACAGGAAAAGGAGTCTATTTGCCCTCTCTGCAGCGGACAGACTGTACCTCTGGAGCAGGAGTTGTTCGAGGGCAACATGTCTACCTTGTTGCGCAGGGTGGTGTCACACATCAGCTGCATGGCGTGCACTGCTGGTGCAGCGGCACAATGACCAAAAGAATCTGGGGTCGTCCGCTTAGTCGCTCTGTAAGAACACTAGAAGCCCCACGGCCGACCGTTCTCATTTGGCTGTGAGAGTTGGGGTGACAGTCAAACACATCTGAGTCAGACATGTTCCATACGGGGTTACCTGTGTGGCAGTTGAGGAAAGAACCCTAGACGAAGGCAAGTTAAAACCTCATTCCTCAATACTTTAACCAAACTCACAAAGAAACACCTTGTACCAGAAACCCTGCCCCCAGCTCCCAGGCACCGCCCTTTGTGTGCACCAAAGGGCACAATTTAAGTACTGTGTGCAAAAGCTTTGTATATACCTATTATTTAATCCGACTGCACAGTATGGAGGGCAAACCTTCATGAAAACATCCATGCAAAACCTAAAAGTCTGTTTATTTATTTTTGTTTTTGGCCAGTTAGCTGGGGATGGTGGGTTTGGTGATGTTTGTCAGTTTGATGGGAGATCCCATATATTGCTTCCATCTTGTTACCAGTTGCGTGGTGAAACATGGCACTTGCTGTCAGGGATATTGGAGGAATGGGGACTGACTGAAGGGCAGGGCCGGTTTGCATGAAGCTGGAGGTGTTCGGGGGTCGGAAGGCGTGGACGGCTGTAGCTGTGGAGTGTGTAAAGAGGGGAGCAGCTGGCAGACACCAGCTCATGGTCTGCTGGTCAAAGCTATAATGATGAAGCCCTCTGTGTAGGGTTTGACACGTCCAACCTGACAAGATGTGTGTCGACTCCTGTCAAACATATGGCAATAGACCTGGACGGTTCAAATGCTTGACTTGATTTCAGTCAGTAAACTCATGAAACATTCAAGTCAGGCCAGTTTTCATTTACAGCCCGAAATCTCAGCCTGATGGTTGCAGAATCAGCACAAGAGAGGCATCGCTCCCAGTGTAAAACCCACTTTTACTAAATAGTGATTAAATTGGACTAAAGTGGTTCAGGACTATTTCAAGGAAGATTCACTGCTCCTCAGTGGGATTGGAACCTGCCTGTGCTGGAGATCATTCACTCACTCATTCATTGATTCACTGTCCAAATACTTACCAGTGCCCGGTCATGGTGTCTGATTGACCCTTTGTTGAGTTTATCGTGTCACACAGTCAGGAAATGTGTTTCCCAGCACAATGCCATTGTGACCAAGCTGTCCACAAGGAAGTAAATAGTCTGATAGATGTGGGTAAATTTGTAAGGACATAAAACAATAAAAAAAGGAGCACAATATGACGGGCAGAGTGAGAATTGAACCCAGATAATGGAAGAACAGATGGAATCCCATGTTGGACATGCTGAGGACAACCTGACCACATGTCTGAGGCGGGAATGCTTGAACAGGATTAGCACTTGGTCATTTGGCATTCCATTGGTCCAACTAATAAGAGGATGTTAGATTTAAATGTAAGAGTCAAATGGGGAAGCAAAATCTGTCAAATGGATCCCCTGAAACCCAAGTAGTTGGTACGATGAAGAGTTTGGGATCTCATAGGAGAAATGGAGTTGTTTCATTGGTCAACCATCAGGGATTCTCCTGTCTGATTGGTCTCATTTAGGCAGGAGAAGGGAGGCAGCCAAACACCAAATAATCTGGATTATTTGCTTCATAATATCCTGGATAATAGCTATGGCATTATGGAGGAATATCAAGATATAGATGAACATACGGGAGTAGGGCGGGGCTGTAGTTGCGGATCAAACCGTCTACAGGTTGGACTGAGATTGTTGTCATTGTTGAGAAAAATCTGTAATTTGATTTGAATCTTCATTTGAATCTTGAAACTTCTCAAATGTGTCAGGCAACATCCATCTGCAAGTCATACTTGTCAGTCCTGGGTGTACTGATGAAGACGGCGGATATTATCTATTGGGTTACTTCATGGGCCAGTGAAGGTTTGCAACTGGGCTCTCCAGTCCGCTATCATCTTCAAGTGTTGATTTGAGAACCGGCCCTCTGGTCTTTCCAGTTGCTCGTATGGAAGGACTAAACCCCCCCGCCATGGTTCAGTCCTCCTTCAGGTCCGTTAGAAACACAGAGGAGACGGAGAAGAGGCCATCTGAACCAGGTCGCACTGATGCAGAGACCACACAAGAGCAGCAGGAACTCCTCCTCCTGAATGTTTCCAGTCAAGTTACAGTGAAGCTCCTTCTTTCAATTCACCCCCTCACCTCGCGGTGTCTTGCTCTTTTTTCACTCCTCTTGAGATAGCTCTGCTTGGATGAGTTGATAAATCTTTGTTTTGGCCATTTATTCTTTGCTGTACATGAATTGCTTCATTCAAGAGGAAAACAGAGTATCTGCAGAAAAGGAACATTTTGGAAAGAGCCTTTTGTTGCTGATTTGAAACAGCAGCTTCCAGTTTGACAATTGGCAGCACACAGAAAGAGGACAAACAGTCGTCTGCATTCACTGCCTTGCTTTCCAGAAGAAGCACTGGCTGTCTTACACAGCTCTCTCACACACACACCTCACACACACACACACACACACACACACACACACACAAACACACACTGCTAAGTTTAAGTGTGCGTCTGGAGGAAACGACAAAGCTCCGCAAGACAAAACCGACGGTTCACCTTTTTAAACCACCATAACACTGGGACCGTTGCCGCTAAGTAAAACACACTTGTCGTACCTCTGTGCAATTTTGGAAGTCTCCGCCTGGCATGAATGTCCTCTTGTTTTTTTCATCTGACACTCATGTCATCAATGTCTTGGACCATCACCCCTCCTGTTTCTCGCTGTTTCTTCCCATCAGTCCTGAGGATCCTTCCACATCGTCCTTCCTGTCTCCTTCTGTAAAATGATGAACTCTCAGATGGAGCGGTGACCCTCTTCAGACTCTTTCTGTCCATTTTTGAAGACCCAGAGCTGAGCGGGTAGGATTGCTGAAGAAGAAGAAGAAGAAGAAGAAGAAGAAGAAGAAGAAGAAGAAGAAGAAGAAGAAGAAGAAGAAGAAGAAGAAGAAGAAGAAGAAGCAGCCACTTGGTCATCGATAATGGATGACTGAATGGTTGGTGAATGGATGGTGAATAAGGAGGATGTCTCTCAAGCTGCCCTGTCCTGCCTCTCAAGCTGATGTTGATCCACCTCTGGAAGGAGCTAGAGTCCATTAGCTTTGAGATTACCTTCAAAGCTTTTCATCTTTTCTTCCCGTCCGTGGATAGTCCGGCCACCAGGACTGAATGAGTTACTCAATAGTCTTGCGGCTGCAAAACTATACAGAACTTCGCTTGAATTTCCTTCACCAACCACAGCTACCTTGGTCTCTGACCTCCATTCCCTGCTCATTGTTTTTGCTTCAAAGCTGCTTGTTCACCACTTCGCAGGGACCACTTCACACACATGTGCATGTCTGGAGCTCCAGGAGCTCCACGACGACGTCTCAGGGATCCGTGTGCAAAGAAAGTGCACCATAGTGGGGCTAACAGAACTGGCTGAAACACCACCACTACAACACAAAGATTCACTCCACTCATTCACATGTGGATGTCCGGAGCTCCGGGTGCTCCACGCCGACGTTCCGGGGAGCCGTGTCCAAAGAAAGTGCACCATAGCCTTGCTAAGAGAACGGGAGAAAACACCCCCACCACCACACAAACATTAACTCTTCCACTCATTCAAAAGTGCATGTCTAAACTGCCTGCTGGATGGGGGCATCCATGCATGCGCATCTCCAGAGCTCCAGGCTGGCTGAGGCATAGGATAGAAAATAAATGACATGTGTGATGAACTATAACGAATAGAGGCATCTTTTAGTAATACATTTACAAAAGAGGGGGGGAGCAAACCTTTTCTTCTTCTCTTCGTTGCGGCGTCCTCGTTGTCTGTCATCTTCCAGCCCCGGAAGTCTGTCATTGTGTCGTGTTTGATAGTGGATACATCCGCGCCCCTGGTACGCCAGAACCGCGAGACTCAGCCGCGGGACTCGCCGGCCACCGTATGGAAGACGTGGGGGGTTTGTGGGGAGAGAAAGACGAGGAAGTGCTCTCAGCCTCTCATTCACATTTGCATGTCTGGAGCTCCACGCCGACGTCCCAGGGATCCGTGTCCAAAGAAAGTACATCATCGCTGGGCTAAGAAACCTGGCTGAAATGCTTGGAGCTGCTCTGCTACGCACGAAACCCTGACCCAGAATGAGGTTGTCTGCAAGTCATTTAGCAACAGGTTCTCCACAAATGTGCGGTGCGAGTCAGGAGAGGGGCAGCCGAGTTTTGGCCTCACCCCAGACCTGTCATAAATGACTCTGCTCGCCGGCAAGAGACACCGGCTACCCAGGACCAACAAAAGATCCACAGCGCTACGGTATATTTATATTTAGATGGAATTCTGACTTAGAAGTGTTCAGTCATAATCCCACAGATGGTAGCTTTGCACCAGTGGCTCCTCAGCCAAGCACATACACCAAATGTTTGAACCTGCGGTTCCTCTCGTACTGAGCAGGATTACTATTGCAACAACACATCATCAGTAGGGTACTAACCTGTCTCACGACGGTCTAAACCCAGCTCACATTCCCTATTAGTGGGTGAACAATCCAACACTTGGTAAATTCTGCTTCACAATGATAAGAAGAGCTGACATCAAAGGGTCAAAAAGTAACGTCGCTATGAACGCTTGGCCGCCACAAGCCAGTTATCCCTGTGTTAGCTTTTCTGACACCTCCTGCTCAAAACCCAAAAAGTCAGAAGGAACGTGGGGCCCTACTTTCACGGGTTGTATTCATACTGAAAATCAAGATCAAGCATGCTTTTGCCCTTCTGCTCCAGGGGAGGTTTCTGTCCTCCCTGAGCTCGCCTTAGGACACCTGCGCTACTGTTTGACAGGTGTGCCATGCCAATCAAACCCCCCATCTGCCACTGTCCCCGGTCCGGGGACCGGGTCGCACCCCGCACAGAAGCCAGGCGCTTGACACCAGATGTGAGAGCCCGCAAATGGGGCTCGCCCCCCTGCCTCACCGGGTAAGTGAAAAAAACAATAAGAGTAGTGGTATTTCACCGGCGGCTAGCAGGTGCTGGCCTCCCACTTATTCTACATCCCTCATGTCCCTTCAGAGTGCAAGCTCAAGAAGCTTGAGACTCAAGCTCAACAAGGTCTTCTTTCCCCGCTGATTCCGCACAAGCACGTTCACTTGGCTGTGACTTTGCTAGATGATAGGTAGGGGCAGTGGGAATGACCCTAACCCCTAACCCCTAACCCTGACCCTGAACCTGACCCTTACCCTGACCCCAAGCCAAACCATAACCATAACCATAACCCTACCCTTACCCTAACCCTAACCCTAACCTTAGCACTTACCCTAACCCTGACCCCTAAACCTACCCCTAACCCCTAACCCCAACCCTAACAAAAACCCAAACCATAACCAAAACCATAACCATTGCCGTCACCCTAACCTTAACACTAATCCTCACCCTAACCCCAACCCAGCTTTCAGGACCACTATTTAGATTTGTTTTCTCTGTTACAATATGAAAAGCATGCTATTTGCAGTAAAACATTTCATTTAATATTTCATTCTGGGTGATAAATTGGGGGCAGCATGGCTGAGGTTGTAAGAATATATCATCTTAGAACCCAACATTCCAGGTTTGCATCCAGCACTCATCCCTGGCTTCTCTCTAGCTAGTGGGTTGAGCCAGACACTGAACCCCTATCTGGGACCTGGGCACCTCTCAATCAAGTGGCTGCCAGGGGTCCCAGTGGTTCATCCATTATGGATAAAATGCAGAATATCATTTTTAAAGCAGATTGATGATTAAGGAAATTGCCAACAATTGATGCCAAGTTCAGTGGTTTTCATGTCATGTTTTATTCCGCAGAGGCGTTTTCCTAAAATCTGCCACTGAGCCCACAGAATCTTTTCACATTTGCACAGACTCAATCCCATGTAAGATTTTGATATGGCTTTTTAAAATTTTTAATAATATTTTGATTTTTGCATCCATTTTCTTTCACAAATTCGAAATCACTTACTTTTACATGAAATACACTGAACGATACAGGGCTAATTAAGACAGTCTTTTTCAACAATACAACTGTGTATAAAATGTGATGTATTTTATCATTTCTATCATTGCAAGCATGCTTTTCATGCTTTCTAATGTATAGTGGCAATAAGGCTGAAAAAGCTTAAACTGTTGAACATCTAAACAAAAAGTTATTAAAAGTTAATTTTTCTACTTTAAAGGGAACTGTTTTGGTGTATTCATAATTGTAAGTCCCACAGATAAATTGACAGAAATTCAACACGGGCTCCCATGTCACATTTCCTGCAATCAGAGAAATGTTTGACGGAGCAGCTGATTTCAGGGCAAGCTGAGATTCCAGAGGTTCTGCTGGGTTTTCTGAGCTCGTCTGAGTCTCTCTTCAAAGAAACTCTGTTGCTCCTGATTCCTCTGATCCAGCTTGACAAGCCACTGCTCCCTCAACCTGGGGACGGGGTGGGGTGACACCAGAGAAAAGGAAATGTGTTCCACTTTAAGTATCTTTGGCTTTACTGGCGAGATCACATTTGCATAGGGATTTAGATAAATTCCTAAGGGCTTTCAAATATTTCACTGACCACTAGAGATCCCCCCGGCAATGTCATAAAAACCCTTTTAAATATTCCAAAACTGATTTTATTTTTTAATTGAAAATGTAAGTAGCTTTATTATTATTTACTGCGCTTCCTCCAGCTCACTACCCAAGTATTTTGGTTTAAATTATTTATTTATAATCTATTCTGTACACGATAGCTCAGTGTTCTCAACAACTGTCATTGTCAATAGTCTCAAAAGCTGTCATTGATTAAAGAGGCATCATTTAACCAGCCTGTCTATGTGTCACATAAAGAGACGTACAACCACTGGCTTTGGCATTCACACCTATATAAGATTTAGTCTTCAGCTAACCTGCTCACGGTTTCTTGACTGTGGGAGGGAGGATAAAGAACCAAGCAGGCTGGAGGAGAACCACCAGAATGGAACTACAATTTATTTGCTGCAAGGGGAGACTGCCAAACACCATTTTAAGTTTGAAATAATCGTCTCAGTATCAAGTCATTTAAATATCAAACTCCAGAAGAAAAGGGTGCACTAAATGTCTCTCATTGGCTAAATGTATCAGTTTCTGACAAAACCTACACACCCCATGTATATTCTCGCTGTAGCTTCATTGCTGAACTTAGCTGATGATAATGAGAGTATTACATTTCACAAAATTGTGTGAAGGTTGGGGCAATAAATTGAAAGAAATTAAGGGATCAATACATTTTGATAAATTAAAATCAAAAATCTGAAAACTTGGAATAAATGTGACAAATGACATAAAACGTTCGGGACAAAACAAATGTAAGACGAAATTAAAATGGTAACAGGGTCATAACATTTACCAAAAAATAGAAGGTAGATAAATAATAACTGAATAATAAAATTAACATTTGTTGCACTGTTTGTACACATAACAATGACAGTAATTGTCTCACATGCAAAATAGACAGATTTTCTCTTTCTCTCAAACGTCTCATCAGTTTTGAACAACTTCCTGACATGCTGCCCTCCTCATAGCTCCCGGTCTCAGACTCAACTTTTTCTCATGAAAAACTTCACAGCTGAGTGGCTGTGAGACTGGCGATGATGTCACAGCATCGTTGGCCGCAGTGACATGCGGTAAAGTTCATGGTAGGTGCGGCACTGACTCCTATGGAGTCAGATTTACAAGTGTAAGACTTAAAAAGACTATCTTGTTTCATAGGATACTCTTACTGTAAGGTTACGAGGTAGAGCAAAATTTACTTCCTCCATGTGTTCTAAACAATTCTAAACATCATTCGAAACAAAAAGTCTAGAGTGGCATGCGACAATTTAAACTTTGACCCTCAGTTAAACCTTGGGCCTGTGGCAGGATCAGGAAAAACAATAAACATGGAGGTGAGTGGAAACTTTGTTGCTTTTGGTTTGGGACTTCAGGAATAAAGGAACAATTTGTACCAGAAACACCCGGGAAGGTAAACTGCAGCCCTGTGGGTGAAAGGCATCGTCCCGGGTGTTTGCCACCTCCAGAACACCTCGAAGGGAGTTCTGGACAGAAATTAGTCTCTCCTCGGAGGTCTGAGTGGCCATAATAGCAGGAGAAACATGGTCCATTAACAAGTGTTGAGGTTGAGGTTGTTTTTAAAACTTTCATTTCTGGTGTTTTAATCAATTTTAATCCAGATTGCTCATCAAGAGGATAATAAGAAAAAGAAGAGAATAATTCACTTCAGGTCAAATATGTTTTTGGATCCTTGACTTTTTTTTTACTTTGTTACATCACTTTTCTTTTTAGAAAACTGATAACCATTAGTAGTTTTACCTTTATCTATATATGGAGTCCACGAGCCTATTCCTCCCCAATAAAGATTCTGTTACTTTGTTGTAAAAGTCCCCCTTTTCTTGTTTTATGCTTAGATAGACACCGCTGCTCTGCTACAGCAGAATACACTGCACCACGGCAGCAGCTGGAGATAGGCATTATGGTAGGATGTACAATATCTCCATTAGCTTTTACTAAGGCAATGAGGGTAGTTATTGGGGCTTCAAAATGAGTAGTAGTTGGAGAAAGGCTGCAGGAGGGGCTGCTCCTCCCTGCATGATGGATGGCATGACAACTGTCAACCACTCCATGTACCAGCAGGTAGCTGCATACATTAATAAGTTATCTGCACTGGTCCAGGATGAAAGACTGGCCGAACAAGTCCAGGAGTATTTCAATCATGAAAGGGAAGTTAGTAGATTAGAGGTTTGTGAGGTGATGCCTACGGTGCTAGAGCAACCGGCGAAGAGTCTGGGCAGTTAGTCTTATACTGGAGTTGCCAGTCTCTAGCCTGACGGAGGAGTTCAAGTGTGCTAAAGTTAGATTGGAAATAACTCTCACTCAATCAAAGGAGTGCTTAGGAGTGTAGCGCCCATAGTTAAAACGGGGAGGAAGTGGAACCAAAAAGACGCAGTGCAGCAAGCAGAGGCAGCTTGTAGACATGGGGATATCATAGGCCAGGCGCACCATGGGCGTTGAGGTTTACGGTTGACTGTAGAGAGACTGGTGTGGAACAAGGCATCAGTCGTAAAAAAGAGGAAAATGGTGGCTAAGGAAATACAAAGGCAAGAGAAGGCAGTGACAGAAGCAAAGCGAGGACAGTGCGTGAGGAGAACGAGGAGGTCATTGAAGTGGAGAGAACTTCAGGCTTATGGAGGCTTATGGAATTAGGTTTATCATAGGGGCTACAAATGATGTGCTACCGTCTCCAAGAACCTAAATAACTGGTTGGCCGAGGATGATGCCTGGCCATTTGAGTTGTGGTGTATACACACTTTGGCATATACTGTCAAGGTGTAAAGTTTTGTGGCATGCAGACAAACAGAAATAAGCATGAGCCACACTACTGAGTTTATGTCAGACTGCAAGTGCAGAGGTGAGGCTTGGCTCACCTCAAGTTTCTGCCCTGTATTTGATAGGGAAGTGAGCAAATTCAGCTAATTTTACTTGAGAAAATGTTAAAAATGATTGGAATCATTCAGAGAATACATTTATAACATGGATCAGGGGAAGAATATTAATACCTATTTTATGTTTTTATTACAATTTTTCTATTTTTGATCATGACAGGTGAGGCTGTGAACCTGATCTGAAGTCATCGCTGTCAGTGGTAATTGTGTTATGAAAAAAGGGGAGCCAAAGCTTGTGTGTGTGTGTGTGTGTGTGTGTGTGTGTGTGTGTGTGTGTGTGTGAGAGAGAACATTTGTTCACAAGTGCGCACACACAGTTGTGTTTGTGTCAGTGAGGGAGCGTCTGTCAACACGCTTCACTGTGCGTCCGTTAATCTGCTCGGTTCTGCTCGTCTGTCCAAGGATTTTCTCCCTGATCTCTGGGATGCAGACGTGCAGCTGGACTCTTTCTCATCAACATTCTCAGGCTACTATGTGATGACAGACAGAGGAGCTGCAAACATAACCCTGGAATTTTCTAAACTAATCAAGTTATGAGAGTCTAAAGCTGGGGACAGTAATGTAGTTTATTTTTAATGCTAATCCTTTCCTCTCTGACCTTTTGCACTTTGTCAGTGTCAGGAGAAGGGATCCTGGGTCACCGGAATAAAGGCCACTCTTATGTGACCTTCGGCCTCATACAGCAATAACCCGGAGCAGACGCCAAACTTTCTGGGTGAAGTTTCAAAAAAAACTTCTCAAACTAAATGGTAGATTTATCATTTCAAAAGTCAGTGTGTACAACCTTTGTAAAATTGGGAAATCATCTTCTTGTCATTTTTGTTTAAGACTTTATAATTCATAATTCCTTGCTATTTATATAATTTAGACGCATTCACTATTGAACTGTTGTTCAATAATGCCTTTAAATCATCGATGTCAAATAAATATTTGTTCTCGTTAATATTAAGTTGTCGTTACAATAAATACTTAATTTGGTGGTTCAGTGAACAATCGAGAACCTTTCCTTTTAAGTCATCAATATTTTTCAGTCTTCACCAGTAATTCTGGTACCTTTTTTCATTCTTAGGTTATGTTTCGGCTTATTTTTTAGATAAGGTTTATGCAGAATCATGTTTGAACATAACAGTTTGCCATATTTGCATTATTTTTGCAGATTTTTGGGAACAGCTGTTGATGGTCATGCTAAATAAAAAATTACAGCTACATGATAGAATTGTATGGGTTGAGATATGCGTTTGGAAAAAAATAATGATTAAAAAGCAATCAAAAACTAATTTGCCCCTGCCTTCATGAACCTGTTGTTGCGTGCATATATACAGTAACTTGCTAATTATTCACATTGCCGCATACAAAAATGTTAACAGCTTCATGGTACAGACAAAGGCTGCAGCTGTGCGCTGACGTCTGACCGTATCAGAGCGCTGCTCCTCATGCGACTCTCCTCTTCGTCCATCAGCTGGCTGTGTTGAATGATCCTCTGCTCCCAGAAAGACCTCAACTTGTGTTTGTCGTGGATACGAGCCGTGTTCATCGCCTGGCCGCAAACAGACCCGCAGACACAGAGTTCTTGGCATCAGACCCTTCGTCTCAATGCTGGTTTATCCCAAAGTTAGCTGGTTACTTACTCCTGTGAGTGAGAACCTTCTGTTCAGCGTCCTTGTCGCTCCTTATTTCTTCTCCTCCACTGAGAGTCCTCATTGTTCATCCATTCCTCGTCTTTACCCTGCGCATCTCATTGTACATCTCGCCTTCTCCTGTCTTTCTCCTCCCGCTTTATTTTGTCTCCAAGCTCCACCCCTTCTAGCTGTCTCATCAGCTGTGTCCTTGCTATCTTCTATCCATACTTTTCTTCTGCTCTCATTTCTTTTTTTATGTCCTCATAATTCTTCTTTTTTATTTCCAAATCCAATCTCTCATCTTGCCCTTCCTCTGAAATATAGTTGGTTGTATTTAACCAGCTACAGTTTCCACCTCTATCTCTGTCTCAGAAAGAAAAAGTCATTGAATCCTGTGAGTATTCATACATTTTTGACGCTGTCTAAAGGTTTTTTGTATGAATCGGTGGTTGGGACCAATTTTGTTGCAGCCGCATCGGATCGCCGATCATCACCCTACAGGTAAATAGCATGATGTTTTTTGATTTGGCAGAAAACTACTGAGTCTGTGTTTAAAAATGACTGCTAATCTACATGGAAGGTGCTTTGTAACAAAAGCCTAACTTATGAGAGGATTAGTGACACTACATGCTTTATTTTTTCTTTTGCCACACAGGGGGTCACATATATGACTTGAAATGCACTAATAGATCTTAATAAATTACATTTTGGAAAAAAAATCTCAACACAAGAAACTATAAGGGAGACTTAGTTTAAAAGTCACACCAGCAAGCGGGAGTCACGAGGGTCACTGGTCCACTGCACCATCCTCCTTGTAAGATTCATTTCAGTCAGGGGCAGTTTGGCTCTCACTTGAATTCCCCTGAAACAAAGTTAGAAGATATGTAAAGTGTAGAGAGCCGAAGAGATTAGCCACGTAGGCACACTAATCATTTGGGTTTTGCATATTTCAGAGTTTTGACAATATAAAAAAATGCAGAAGGTACTCCCTTTTCATGTGTTTCATTAAAGCATGACATAATCTCTTCAAGGCTCAAGACTTAACCTTCTCCAGGCAGATGTTGCAGATTTGCGACAGCTAATTGCTACTTAGCTAATTACGCCACAACTTAATTTGAGCCTGAGAGGGTTAATTCCCATGATGCAGGCGCAATGAAATCTTGTTGAGAGTTCCCGGCTCTGAGTGCATATATAAAAAAAAAAAAAGAAGAAAAGAGGCACAAGAATATTAATCGGCGTGGTATGTACATATGAGTGGACATGGTATAAACAATAGACATAATATGTACAAATGGACAGATTTCCCTTTTAGCAAACACTGAGAAACTCCACTACAGCGCAGGATGTCACTGGCTAGCAATGCAGCCCTATTTGGGACAGCTATGGGTTAAAAAAAAATGCCCACAGCTATCACATAAAGTAATTCTCCTTCTTTAAACACAAAAGAAAGCTGAGCTTTGCAGACAAAAAATAAAACTGCTTGATACTTGGCGCAAACAGGACCTGGCAGAAGAATGGAGGATTTAAAATCAATAAAAGCAGACGCCGTTGCGGCATGGTGGTGCATCGGTCAGTGCTTCGGCCTCACCGCACGAAGGACCCTCGCTCGATTCCAACAAGGGGACCTTTCTGTGTGGAGTTTGCACGTTCTCCGAAGGAGGACCGTAGATCGGGAAGAGCCTCTGCTTGGGTTTGGCCAACCCTAAAAATACAGGTTAATTGGGGAAAAAATTGGGAAAATGAGTGAGTGAAGTGAGTGAATGTTGTCTGTATGTGACCCTGCGATTGACCAGTCCAGGGCGTACCCTGTCTCTGCCCCAATGACAGCCTTCTCCAAAAAACTGTTTCACAGGATAGAGTTGATTTAACTTGTAACAACACCTGGTTTTCCACGCATATAAACAATAACTTCATCAAGAAAGCTGTTTGAATTTATGGTGTTTCAGGACCTCTTTTTTTTTTAAAAGAGAAAAAGTCAATGGATCCCTATTTTACATGTTCAAATGTAGCTGCGGACTCAAAAATATGCATGATCTGAATGAGTTAGCAAGTTAATGTAACACCAAAAGGAAGGGGAAGCAACTTCAAAATCCAAATCTCAATAAATAGAAAAAAATCAAAGACAGAAGACTGACCAAGTACAAACTGACCTTTTGTATTTGCAACAAAGAAGGAGGGCTGATAGTTTCTTTTACATAGTCTATGTTTCCGTTATAATTGACAATCATACAGCTTTTTTAAAACGTATATATTGTGCAAAGGCAAGATATTTATCATTTATATAGGTAAAAATAAGCTTACAAATCATACTTTGCAGTATTATTTTAGTTGTTAACAACTCCATGCCAAGAAGGTGCCTCAATCATTTAGGATTTATCCAGAAAGAGAAATTAACAAAACAGAAAAAAGTATCGTAATCTGGCCTTGTCTGAATTCTGGCCCAGCAAGGGCTATTTTGGGATTTCATTATGAAGCTTATTTTCAAATCTCCGTTGTCTACTGAAATGGGGGGGTGGGGCTGCCCTTATAGTTCATTCAGACATGTTACAATTTTCTTTATACAAGATAATCGCAATTACCCTAACCCTAACCCTAACCCTAACCTCATCATCATACGGTTACTGGAGGGAATGTCAGCGGCAAACCTGCTGCAGTTTACACAATATCAGACTTTACATGTCTCTTTTGCTCCACCACCCTCTGCTGCTAAATCTGGATTAGAAATTTAATAAATTCTTAAGGGAATCTGAACAGGATGAATGATACAAAACATTTTTGTTTGGAATCACAGTTTGATAGATTTGTGTCATAGTTGGTTTGGGCTTTTTTTTCCTTTTTTTTTTTTTTTTTTTTTTTTTTGTGTGTGTATCTGTACCAGTAAATGAAAAGCTTATATTGTAAATCGGACTGCAGATGGAAATTTCTAAACTGTCAGATTGAGCATAAAATGGTAACACCACCAAGTAACTGGTGTGTGGTAATAGTGTCAGTTCTCCCCACATGACGAATGCAGAACCTCCTTGTTGATCTGGACATAAAATATAAAACACAAATTCTATAATGCCACGGTACCTTTCAACACTTCTGTCATAAGAAGCAGCTGCACCAAGAGGCGCAACAGAAGCAGGTGTCCTGGTATGAGGAGCAAGCTAAGTCAAATCTATGATGTGAATGAAAGGCTTTGCATGGTTCTAATACAAGCCTGTACACACGCGCACCGCAACCTAAAATTATCAAGGTTTCACCCACATGGGCCGCTTGTGCCAAAGCACGTGCAAAAGTTTTAAGTCCGAAACTGAACGTTCCTGGTTCCAGGTTCCCCTGTGCAATGACCCGAGTTTTCTCTGTGACCAACAGTACACTGGAGAAAGACAGAGACAAGATGTTTTGTCAGTGTTTTTTTTTTCACAGTTGTGACAATCTATTAAAAATGTACTTCTTGCTCAAGGTCATGGAGAGTCACAGCAGTAAACTGCCGATCAGAAGCTCAGACTGCTGCAATGCCACAAAAAACAAAATGAATCCACTGATAAATAAGGTGCTTCATTCGAACTGAACATCTTGAGGTCATGGAGTTTGAGGACTTATTGATTTTTCTGTTTCTATTCATCTGCCAACACTAGTATTAACGCACATGCACACATACAAAACACAAATGTCACATGGCTTAACGATGTGGCACCAGATTACTAAGGCAGCTTAGTTGTCTTAACACTACAAGTGTACCAGCACATCTTTGTTTGTGTGTGTGGTTCATTGGTCGATGCAGTTGAAGCTGAACAGCAATGTATAACTGCAGTGTATGAAAACACTTTTGTATTCCTTGCTCCTGCGGTAAAACAGCTACATCTCTGACACCATCCAGGTCGATGCTACTGACACCCAATTCAGCCCGATTCACATTCTGAATTAGAAAGCTGGATTTCAAAGAGGTTGCAGTCGAACATGTGTAAGTAGGGGATATGGAGATGTCAGGAAGTGCTTAAAAAAATTATAGAGATTGTTTGATTTCACATAGCTTAGCTTGTGCTACAGGCAAACTCACATGGCAGTTGAGTCAGACGGAATGCACTGGAAACATTTATATTGGACCAAACTCATGTTCACCCCCATCCGACACACACTTTACTCACATCCATCAAAGCTGCACGATAGCAATAAAGTACAAACTTTGCAGCCAGGATTAAACCAACTGACAAGAGTAGCCCTGAGTACGCGTGCGTGCATGTGTGTGTGTGTGTGTGTGTTTATTTGCATGACAGTGTTGGGTTTAAGAGTTGACGCTCATACAAATTGCCATTCCTTGTTCGAGGTCACACCGAGTTTCAGTGTGACCTCGAAAATGATTGAGGGCCATTTATAAATGAGCAAAACTAAGACTTTAAATCCCTCCTTGGAAATGTGACGCTTTATTTGTGATTGTGTGTGTGTTTGTGTGATATGTATTTACAATGTCGCAGGTTGATTTAACAAACACAAATTGAGGTGGCAGGGCCTTTGACTCCTAATTAAGATGTACAGATTGTGAGATTATGTAATGGTTGGAATGGTATCAGCCACTAAAACCAAACATTCTGCCTATACTTACTTTGAGGTTAATTCTTGTTACACAGATGATCATCTTGAGAGCCTTAGAGGCAGCTGATGGCAAATCTGCAGCGAAATTGTCGATTGTAAGCGATTGTGTGCACCTAAAAGGGTAGATAAATTACTTCTCTTTCTTGCCTGTTCATAAATTTACAATTAATGGTTCTCATGAATTTATTGCCTATAGACTTTCGATGAAAACAGCTGGGGTGATTTTCATTGGCAGCTGGTGAATTTGGACACAAACTTCAACCAGATTTGCAAACACTGAAGGAGTTCTCACACTAGATGGAAGCAGAGAGCTGTTAACACCTTCTGCGCCTACAAAGTTGACAGACAGCAGTGACCTTGAAGGACTCACAAGGGTAGCTACTACTGTCTGTAATTATTTGAATTTTTCTCCTGCTGTTATTTTGGGGAAGAAAAATTAAAAACTTTAAATTCTTTTTGTCCATTCATGTCTGGCGCTTATCCTACACTGAGGGTCACGGGGGATGCTGTCATGGGGCGAGAGTCGGGGTTCACCCTGGACTGGCCACCAGTCAATGGCAGGGCCACGTAACAAAGACCGCCCTTCGCTCGCTCACTCATTCGGGGCGATTTTCCCAACTTTTTCCAATGAACCTGCTGCGTGCTTTTGGACTGCGGGAGGAAACCCACGCAAACACGGGGAGAACATGCAAACTCCACAGACCGAAAGGTCCCCTTGTCGGAATCTAACCAGGGTCCTCCGTGCTGCGAGGCCGAAGCGCTAACTATTATTTACTTACTTTTATTTTTTTATTTTAATTCTTCAGGATGTTTAACCCAACTTCCTCAAAAAAAGGATTACTCAAGGATTGCTGGATAACGTCCTGTTACAATTTGTCAGTTAAAATTAAAGACACATCGTATTCAATTCTATTCAAATAAATACAATCATGTGCTTGCAATGTGTTGTGATTTTTTTTAGCTAAATTGCCAAATATTATTATTATGATGATGATTATTATTTATTTCTGCATGAAAGAAAAAAAATCACAAATTTTTCTGTAACTTTTAAGTTATGCATTGTGGATTTGTAGGAAACTTCTAGCTACATTTTAAGTTATTACATTCATATTTTGAGGACATACTGTGTCATCGCCGCATTTAAAGAAAATAAAGGGGTGATTTGAAAAGGAAAGGATTTATAAATTTTACTCGATGATTGTACTATAGGGTTAGGTTTAGGGAACTTCATATTCTCGTACAATATGAGCTGGTTAAGATGATCATTTCACATTACTTCAAACTTTAATTCAAATTCTGATCATTTTTTCTGGTGATGTCTAAGCAGTCCTGACTGTGCATCTTATGTGATGACCACTTTCCATCCATCCAAAAGAGTATCATATCATCTTTGATGACCTGCAGTGGCTGAGCTGAAAGTTTAGTTTCAGTTTAGTGAAAGGTTGCCACAACGTGTAAGCCTTCCTGTATGCGTGAGCGAAGTGACGGGCATCTGATATCTGCTGAGTGCTGTCTGGTTGCTGCTATCAGCAAGAAGAGATAAGGCACAAGCACTTTCCTCCTCAGTATTTTTTCCTCACCAGTATATTTCCTTTACTCCGCATATGCTACCCTTTTTCCAGCAGCCTCTATGGAGTCAGAAATGCATGGCGAAGCTTTGTTTGATGACTGCTATGCAAAATAATGGATGAAACGTGAGATGAAATCTATTCACATGGTCTCATTTACACATTTACACATCACTTCATACCCCCTGCTAGTCCCTTGGGTAACATGCTTCTCTTCCTGAATCCCCCTCCCCTTCAGGAGGTTAACTGAAACAAGGTATCAACAGTTGATACTAAGCTGAACTATGACGCAATCTGCCGGATTTAAAATAGAAACAAGACATCCAGACTCTCTCCTTGCTGGATGAAGTGTTTTGGACAGTTTGTCCAAGAGATTTAACAATGTAATCAAAGTAAAATATACCTTCTTTTTTTTGTAAGGTAGAAGCCCGGAGTTAATAAGACATGCATAGTTTATCCTCTTTCAATCCCGCACTCGTTTCAATTCCTTACAGAGGTCTTAAATTTGTCACAGATCAATTTAATTTTAATTTTTTTAGAGAAGAATCCACTGTAATCATTACATTACATTACGGTCATTTGGCAGACGCTTTTATCCAAAGCGACTTACAATTACCAAGTATGTTCGCACATACAAGGAATTTGGCTGTAGTTTAGTTACATCTTGTACTGATGTGAAGGTAATCGGCGACCAGACAACATTACATCATACACAAGAAAAAACTAAAACCTTCGGAATGCAATTTAGCTAGGTATTATCCAAAATGAGTAATATGGTCAGTGAGGTGGTCAAATGAGACAAAACAAAATCGAATGCTTCCAAATGAGGGGTAATCATTCTATCAAATGTGACTGGTAATCTTCATTTGATGATCTGTTTTCAAGGGGGAACCCCCAGATGACGTCACAACAGCTTTTGGTGCATGACTGAATGTACAACTTCCTGTAACATGAATGCTCTTTGTGCTTCCCTAACCAGAAATCTTAACAAATCAGAACAGAAGTGCCCAAAAATATCTTCAGTGTAAAAATACTCATTACACCACAAATGTGCTGCAAACTAAACTGTGACCGAGGAGCTGCTTCTATAACGGCTAAAGCCTGAAACAGCTGGCAGGCCAACCGAGTGATGTGTTTGTGTTAAAGATAAGAGAAGTGCAGATAATCGGTTCAAACCTCATCAATAAACTCCGGAGATAAGAGGCAGAGAAAGAACTCTCACTGAAATACCTTCAGATAATAGCTGGAGCAGCTCTGCAAAGACGCAGCTTTCAGTGAAACTTTAATCAGTTGAAAGACCGAGATCAACTTACAAAGACTCGATAAATTTGTTGCGGGTTATTTTTGGTCATAAAACTCAAGATTCTACCTCGGTGTGATTTTCTTAACATAAATATTTCCACCTATCTTTGATTTATTTTTTTCATTCTTGTTGGTAGAATAAATTCACAAATGAGCAATATTACACACGCACGCACACACATACAATAGTAAAAAAATATGTTATGCAATACTTCATTTTGACATGCTTGCTTAAAAACCAGGCAGTTGTAATCACATTCAAATCGTGGTTGACAGTGACTCAGCTCCTCAAGACAAACAATAGCATCTTGCGACAAAGCACAGATCAATAAATCTTTTATTTAACTCACGGCGCCACACATGTTCTATACTCTGTTGTGTTAATGGACAAAATCCTGCGTCAGCTCAGTTTGTGCAAAAACAGAAAGAGGACCAATTTCAAAACAAGAAACTCTGTCTTCTCTCACGTTGAAATAACTGCTGATACCAAGGAACGGACTCTAAAATTTCAAAAATATATATTTTCAATAAAAATCTTATGTACAACCTCCTCCACCTCTCATACTTGTACTAAAAGACACCGAAGACACAGATTAACTTGCATTTTGTTTGTGTTTTTTTGGCGTTGCAGACTGATCGCTTGTTCACGTGCAGAAAGTCATATCATTACATTGAGACACAAGATGAATGACATGATGTCAAACTGGTGCCATTATTCATTCATGGACCGAACTGTCAAAATACGGTAAGAATCGGCCAATGAGTTTTTTTTTTTTAAATTTGAGAAAGCTCCAGAAAGCTAGCAACAGTCTTTGGGAGGCTTAAGTTCAGAAGTCCAACCCATTTTTCTTTTTCTTCCTAACCCTTTCAATGTTGAACAGCAGTTGGTCTCTTCAGTGCTCAAAGAACACCAGCATCAATGATGGTTATAATAAAACCACCATGCAGTCCATCTAGTCTATTGGGACATTTAAATCAAAAAAGTCAAAATTCCAGACAATACTTTTCTTCTATAGGAACAGAATAAATATGCTGAACTGCACAAAATTTCCTCTTGTTATTTTGTTTCAGTCCTATTTTTGCTCAGCAGATGCTGCCCCCCCCTCCCCCAACAGATCAGAGGAAGAGAAGAAGCAGAAGAAGCAGCGTCAGATTCAGCAGGGTGTTGGTCTGAAGTGTCCGGCTGTCAGACGATTGATACCAGTGTATCTCCTCAGAGTTGTCTGGACGTCAGAGGGACAGGAAACATTAAACACAGAAAATAAGACATGAAGCTCATAAGCTGTGTTGTTCTTGTAAATCTCTAGAGTCTATAACCTGATGGTCGGTACTTCCATTAAAGAATACAACCGAATGAAACCTTCTTTTCTCCATTTAACATACTTTATGGCATGTAAACATGCCCCCCATCAGCTCCAAATGGTGAGATAGCAATAGAAACACAGGATGGACAAATTTTTGTCCAAAATACAACAGAATCAGGGAAAGTATGACAGTAGAAGAAGCCACATTCGGTGATAGTGACATTTACCCTCTATTACTGAGATTTTCTTGGAAAGGGGCTCTCCAACACAAAAGGTGTCAGTCCCTAAAATAAATGGTGATGGAGACTTGAGCCTCAGTTTCCTGCTGAAAGCATGTGTTATTCAGTGTAGTGCTGATTTTCACATTGTGTCACATTAAATTTTTTCTAAATATTTTCTCATCTGTTAATTGCAAGAGTTCTGTCAGTCTGAAAAGCGCTATTTTTGTTAGCGAGCGGCCAGAATGTTTTTTGAGTTTAGATCATGCAGCCTGTTAGAGGTGTAAATGAGGACGGGGAGCCAGCAGACATCCTGGATATGTATTGTTGACATGCAAATTGGGGAATAAGCTTTTTTTTTAAGCGACTGTTGACGTCTGAGCCACACCTTTATTCAAAAACAAAGGGTCCTTCCATGTACACAAAAGTACCAGCTCAGGCAGAGATACTCGATTGTCAGGAAGTCGAACATTAACAGAAGAAGTTTAAACATACTGAATATTATAAAAATGACATAAAACCAAGGAGGCTGTGCTGTTAGCTGTGGAGAAAAATAATAATAATTTATCCTTTATTAATCCCCACGGGGAAATTTGATCTCTTCAGTGAACCATCATGGATGAACCATGAGCAGGAGGCTGCCAAGGCAGCAGTTCAGGGTTAAGCGTCAACAACAATTCGACACACTACGACAACCTGTGGCTCCCGAGCCACATGCAGCTGTTAGGTGCCGGCCTGCACGCATGCTGCCTGGCCTGGCCTGCACTAGGAATCTGACCAGAAAGATTTGGTTCCAAAGACGATTGCTTGACCTCCTGCGCTAAGCCACCCCCAAATTATTAGAAATTAGTAATACAGGATTAGGATTATAGTATTAATAATAGGATTAGTAATACAGGGGGGGGGAAAGATTGCTCACTTTCTAATAAGTAATCAAATATTTGTAATATGTCATCTTACCGCAGTCTTTGTGGAAGACATGAGGGAAACAATGCAAGACACCGAAACCGCAGCGACAGTAAGAGCAGCCTTTCTGAACCCACTCGCCATGAGGGATCAAACCACAGCTCCTGCAGACACACCAATCCCAGGGAGCACAGGCAAGGTCAGAAACTATTTGACTGATCGGAGGCACATCAGTTTTTCATCTGTTCTGGGTATTGCAAGATCAGCAAGTATCTTTCATTCAAGAAATTACGAAAAATAGACTTGATTAGACTGTGCAACACACCCGCTAACTTGAGACTCAGCGCGTCAAGGCAGGCAGTGCACGGAGGGAAGGCGGTACCTGATGCGCTGGTCATATTCGCAGCTCCTGCCAGTGAAGTAGGGTGGACAGGCACAGAAGCTGCCCAGGATGCAGGTCCCTCCGTTCTTACAGCAGCTGCGACTCTGCTCTGCACCTGCCAGAGAGGCGACATGTCATCCAGGAGGACCGACGGACGGCTTGACTGGCTCTGCGACCTTTGACCTCTGGTGGCATTTAAAAGACCCGCCATCTAGTTTTTCTTTGTTACGATTATGGTCATTCATTTTGCCGTTGTATCGTCAATGGATATCAATTACATCGGTTCCCTTGACGGCCATCAGAGTACATTCTGCTCTTTGGGTGCAACCCCAGCCACTCAACCAATGAATAAATGAATAAAATTAATAAAAATATCACTATATCATATAAAACGGTCCTTGAGAAGTTTTACAGACATTCAAAAGTATATCAGACACATCACTTAAGTGGCTCCTCATATGTATAAATATCAGCACAGACATTTTCTTTAGGGTTTTTAATTCCTAATTATCAAATACTTTGGTCATTTTTTTGTTCCTTTTTCAAGTATTCAATAACCTCTTGTGAACTTAAGGGGCTCTGGACCGTCACTGTAGTTTGCCAATACCAGGCTGCTCTTGCTCTGTCACAGTGACGCAAAGCAGCATCACCATCTGGAAGCACATTCCTGTTTCGCCTCTGCTTTCCATCAGCAGACAAACACAGAGAGTCACAACAAATACTGGAAAATAACACAAATTCTCTAAAACTAACACTTAGCCGACATGAACCATCTATAGGACCTTCCTCTGTCTTTCATAAACACTCAAATTTTTGTTTTTTCTTGAGGTGAGTCTTGCTCACTTGCTACATCAATAACCCATTGTTCTCTAAATTCAGATGAATCACACAACATCAAAATGTAAATTTCCAGGTTTAGGGTTCCTTCGTAAGAAAGGTGGAGGTATGGTCTAGAAAGGAGAGCAGTGAAGGTTAGCTTCAGCAAGACAGAATTCATGTGTGAATGAGAGGGACTCAAGTGGAACGGTGAGGCGACAGGAAGTAGAGATAAAGAGGTGGGATATTTTAGTACTTTGAGTCAATAGTCCAGACCAATGGAAAGTATGGAAAAGAATCATGTGCAAGCATCTTGGACCAGACGGAGGAGGGTGACAGGGGTAACTTGATAAAGTGTATCAGCAAGAATGAAAGGAAAGGTGTATACGGCTGTGGGTAGACTGGCTGTGTTTGTTTAAGGATAAAACAGGAGGCAGAGCTGGAGGTAGCAGGGATGAAGACAGAGGTTCTCTTTGGGAGCGAGGAAGATGGAGACTATCAGGGGAGAGTCCGTCGGAGGCAGCACACGTTAGATGCTTTTGGCAGAGATAGTGAATCTAGGGGTAGAGGGATGCTCAGGTTAGAACCGCCAGACAGGAGGCCTAGAAGAAGACTGATGGGTGATTTACAGGTGGAGTGAAAGAGGACATGAAATTAGGAGATGTGGCAGAGGAAGGGGTTAGATGGAGGCAGGTGATTTGCTGTGGCGATCGCTGAGGGAAAAAGCCAAAGGGAAAAGAATACACACACACACACACACACACACACATATACTAACATTGACATTTTACTAAATACTTTTGCAAGAATATATTCTGGTGCACAGCATGTTCTTTTGTTCACCGGGCTTTTGTTTAAAAGTTACTGAAGGACACTGCAGATTTTTTAACTTAGCTACCGCCTCTTTGTGTGCATCTGTAGCCGCGGGGGGAACTTACTGCCCGTGAGACCGATGAAGGGCAAGACGGCGCTGGCGTCACGATGCTTCCTGTCCCCGCCGCTTGATGAGCTGACCTTGGTCAGCTTATCCAGGAAGTTCTTCGATGGCTGCTGGGACTTCAGTGCGGAGGATGACAGCAGGGGTGAGGAGGAAGTCTGAACCTTGCAGTTTTGTCCCAGGCATTCTGCTGAACAACAGGCCAGATCGCCAAATGAATAATATGAACGGCAAGGGACGATTCCTTAAATCAAACCAATTAGGAGGAAATTGGAGCGTTTAAAAGAGTGATAACAAAATACTTGAGATAGAACTTAAAAACTAAAATGTGTTTATTATTCACAAGCGTCTGGTAAAGTGAAGAAAAACTAAACTTCAACCATTTGCATTATGGAAAAACAGACTACAATATGGTCTAGATGTTTTGAGGAGGCTAAAACATGTTGAAATGATGTGAGAATTTTATTGAACATAATGTAGCTTTTTATTCAATTGAATTATATTGATTAAAAATCAATTTTTCGATGCACTTTAAGGCTATGCAATTTAATAGAATTTCTCCTTTTCTATGTCCTAAACATAATTTTCACAAACCTTTACATTCGGGTGGTGATATTAGAGCAATTTGTCATGGATGTTTCTGTGCTGATTTAGTCTCAGTTTTTTTTTTTTTCAAATTTCTCATTGCAGAAAACTTGATAGGAAAAATCTTGACTTGTTACGAATGTTATTGGTTTGCAAGTGATGATTTGAACATGAATAAACATAAATACAAGGTGATAAGTGAACTTTGTGTTTGGTGCAGAGAACCGACCTGACGCGGGTTGAGCAGCAAAGCAGTGCAGACACAGCGAAGCCCAGAGGACCAGCCTGGAAACATCTCACAGTCACAAAGAAATCCAGCAGACACCAGGACTTTTCACGCACATCGAACAGATTTCAACCCTAGACTCACCTGATCAGACGCTCCATGTGTGCAGTGGTGGATAATCCAGAGAAAATAATAAAATCTACTAAAGGAAAGAAAACTTTAAAAAAAAAGGCGTCTGTGGTTAGAAAAAAAAAGGAAATCCTTTTTTCTCGAGGACGGTGGGCTCGTCTCCTCTCGCAGACGCTTGGCTTGCTTTCGGCCGTCCAGGTGACTCTCATCCTGGCCGAGCGTCACCGGAAGTCCCGCCCCTGGGAGTTCCCCTCGCCTCGGCGCGCCCTGGAATAAAAACTGGGGATTTGGAAAGGATAGGTGTGTGCGTATTGCGCTGTGTAAAAAGGAAACTGATATCATCCATTTCTTGTTAATTTCAAAGAGTGAGAAACACGGCATTATCGTTTTACATTTCTTTCTAGTCCGTCACAATTTTTTTCTTGGTCTTTTCAGAAATATGTGTTGATTTTTAAATTATATATAATTATATATATTCTATCTATATAATTTGTAAAACAATAATGTCTCATCTTATTCTGTCATTTCGAAGAACAGTCCATGTGGTATTCTCCTGAGCAAGTCGCCCCCCTCCCCCTCAAAAACACACAAAAACGCACACATGCATATGAGGTCTTGCCTGCACCTCCTCACATTGACATGCAAATGACCCAGAAGCCACCAGTAACTCTTCAAAACGTTAAAAATCCTCCTTATACTTCTGATAGCGGTACACATACTTTACAAATCCAAATAGTTGTGTTTAAAATCATTTCAAAGGTTAAAACATTTTAAAAAAGTTTGCCCTTTTTTTTTAATTATCAAATGCTAAAAATGTACAAGAGTCACTTCACTCCCTGCTGCAAGAAAGCTACTCCCTCAAGAGTGAGTACTTACTATAGACATTCTGCATAAAATATATGTTGGAAGGTGGTGGGAGGCTTTCTTTTTAACTTTATTTATTTCATTTGATGATGAAGTGGCCTACATTCATCTAAGAAGCGTTCCAAGCCACCCTGTACAACAACACGTTTCTCTCTGCTCTTGGATTTATTCCAATATATTATTCTTTAGATCATATGCTAAACTAAAAGCACTCAAAATGTCAGACCCGAAGGAAAGTAAATAAAAGATAAATAACTGTTAAAATACATCATTTCAAACTATATCAACAATATTATAAGGGATTTGTATAATATTTAAGGGAATATGTATATGATCTGTAAATCTGAAATGCAGAACTACACCAAAAATGCAAAGGAAAGCAGCTTTAACGCCTTCGTTTTGTCAGACTTAAAAAACAAGTATTTGGTGTGTGCATGTATCCATCAAATTTCCAAAATGCTGTTTTGCATTACAATACATTATTTTTTTTTACATTTCACCCTTTTGCACACTTTTAATATTTATATGATCTCTAGATTTCTGTATCCCTGGATTTGAAATAAGCATCTCATACTGAGTTTTCCGAAAAAGAAAATTCAGCATCAAGAAGTGCAAACAGTTGAAATTTTTGCCGTAAAACTGAAATGGACCCCCACCCCACTGCCCATTCACTTGCAGTTAATCTGCCTCTGCTTTGAGCATAGAGGGACAATCGGAAGTGGAAATGGGTATTTTGTAAGTCACCGCAGCATCACAATGAAGTCTGATCTCATGCTAATATACAGCGGCAGGAGGCCAAACCTGATCGCCACACAACAGGATGTCTGCCTCTGAAAAAGCTGACAGACTCAGGCAGGATGAAGAGGGTCAATGACTGAAAGTAGCTCAAATTCCTCCACAAGCAGCGGCTACCAAAGCTTCCGCACTATTTATGCCGACAAGGGTTGAGTTCCAGGTGTTTACTTGTTGTTTTTTTTTCACTCATTATATTTTCAAAGCGGAATTACACACGCAATCATTTCCGATGAAGTTTATTTCCACCGCAGGAACTTTCACTGCAAAATGGATACCCTTTGCATATCAGGTACCTAAATTCAGGGGTGAAGTCAATGATTTTCACTCCCAAAAACCATGGGTCTATGAATGGGACTCTCCAAAAGGTGGATTCTGTGGATCGCATCTTCGGCACACTTGGTGGAGTCAGTTTCAGATCTCTCCAATCTGAAGGCTGAGGGCTCAATTCCAGGGTGTTCCTGCCTGCATGCCAAAGTGTCCTTGGCCAAGACCCTGAGCTCCAAGTTGCTTCGAATGACCAGCTCAAGGCCTGACATAGCAGCTCTGCTGCCATCGGTGTGTGTGTGTGAATGGCTGGTTGTAATAAAGTGCTTTGAAACCACTAAGTGTGAAGCACTATGTAACCGGAGACCAGTTACATGGATCATTCAAAAGTCTTCTGCTAAAATTAATTCTGCCTCTCAATGCACCCTTTTATCTGGGTTAGGGTAAAAGCCAAAATCCAAAACCTTTGAAAACTAAACAATCAGAACGGTGACCTCAAAAAAGAAAAGAAAAGAAAAGAAAAGAAAAGAAAAGAAAAGAAAAGAAAAGAAAAGAAAAGAAATAAAGACAGTGAGCTTTCAAAGGCACAATTCCTAAAATTTGTGTTATGGTCAATCCCAATTGATCAGGAATCAATGAACCTGAGCCAAACAAAGTAAAAGACTTGTTCATTTACAGCTCTGTCAGTTTGTTAATGTTCTTTCCTTGTATATTTGTCAAAGAATACTGAAAGAATACTCCTGGTTTTGTTTTTCTCTATTTATTTCTCATCATTTCTGTCCCCAAAGACATAAAATGAAATTGATCTGCTTCTTGGAACAGGAAAACAGAATCTACGCTTTTGTAACGAGTTGCTCTGAGACACATCAGATTTAAACATCATGTTTGGTGATTTTGACGGTCACAGTAACTTCAAAGATAAACAATACTCAGCCATACTTGACTTTCTATAGAAACACAGCGGGACATTCTCATTGTTTTCCACCCGAAAAAATGGAGTGAAGTTTTCCGGCTGGGGGACACACTGCTTTCTTTCTCAGCATATATACATTGGCCAGATTTAAACCATTTTAAAATAAAAACAAATCAGAGATATAAAACAACGACACAGCAAAAGCTACAAACGGATCTTGACATCAGCAAAAGGTGCCGTGGGTCGCCCTCTACAGGAAAATGTGGGAATCCCTCTGGCAGCTCACTTCCAAGATAAAAATCATCCATTCTCTCAGCCATGAAGCTAAAAATCGCAGATATTTCATTCAAAGTTTAATTGATGTCTCCTGTTTGAAGGGTACTTTGGTGTTTTTAAATCCTAATGACTGTATCTTCTGATTTATGGAGAGATGAAGGAATTTTCAAAATTGCATTTGTAAAAACTGCGGTCCTGCAAGCATTGGTTTATCAACTTTTCACCTGAGCTGTCGAGGTGCAGTTGAACTCGAACAGACTTTGTATCATTGCATATTAAAGAATGCCTTCCCAAGATTGTGTAATTCAAACGGTTTGGCTGTCAGTCATCAGCTCCTGCTGGCAGGGATCTCAAATTAAGGTACCAGCTTTAGAACACCAAGCAGTTCACAGAGGATCACAAAATTTAACTCAAATGTTGAAATCACTTTCTGCTGAAATGACAAGAAAATGTCCATTCCAAAACACTGAACAATAACGAGTCCTGTTCAAACAAAGCAAGCAGACCCAAGGCGGTTAGTTTCAATGAGGGAAAACTAATCTCTTCTTGAAAACCGCAGGGGTTTGGAGACTTCCAAATGTGCAAAAGGAGGCAAGAGATGCATCTCGGCCAGAGGTCAGGCAGTGCTTCAAAGACGAGATTTAAAAATTATATTGTACCAGGATGGTGCCCAAAACGGTATGTGCAACAAAAAACAGTCAAGTACTAGACAACTGCGATGTAAAAGACTGTCAATAAAATACCTGAAATGCTACAGAGGTGAACGTTAGCAAGTATATTTTAAGAAATTTCAGCATTTTCAAGATGCAGTTATTGTGTCTCCACTGAGAAAGTGATAGTTGATAGTTATTTAGCAGCGATCTGACAAATGTTTCATTTTCTCATCAGTTGCTTTGGTTTCTTCCAACAAATTTTCATGAATGAAGCCAGACTCTGTTTTTAAGCCATCAGGGAGTTGAGGCTGTGCTATGCATGATCCTGGCCTTCATCCTTTGCTGTAGTTCTCCTCACCCTCCAGCTGAGTGTCCACTTGTTCCTCTGCAGTCTGTGACTTTCTTTCATCACTCCGGTCTCTCTCCATCCCCGATGCTCGGCGGAAAAACACACCACCTCGTCCTCATCCGGTTTCCTCCGGCGACAGATTCTCCACGAGTCTCTCCATCCCAGCCATTCCTGTCCCTCCTCCCCTTCCTCCTCCTCTTCCTCAGCTTCCTCTCCGGCTCTGTGCGCAACCGCCACCATCCAAGACTGTTTCCATGAGGCGAAGGAGGCGTTCAGTTTGTGGAATTGAAGACAAGGAGGGACATTCGGCTTGATTCGCCCCCTCGTCTTCTTTTTCCTCTTCTCTTCTTCCGCCATGTGCATTTCATCCTGTTCGTCTGCTGTCTCAAAAGCATCCCCAGTGCTTTCCTTTTCCTCTTCTTCATCCTCCTCTTTGTGGTTTTTTACTGTTACTTCCTCTTCCACATCGTCCCTTCTGATGACCTCATCCACATCTTCATAGTCCTCGTCCATTTCTTCATCACTCTCAACCTCGTGTACTTTGCTTTGCTTTGCCCTTTCCTTTGCTTCTTCTTCTTCTTCTTCTTCTTCTTCTTCTTCTTCTTCTTCTTCTTCTTCTTCTTCTTCTTCTTTTTCCTCTTCTTTTTCTTCTTCCTCGTCTTCTTCTTCTTCTTCTTTTTCTTTTTCTTTGTCTTTTTCTTCTTTTTCTTTGTCTTTTTCTTCTTTTTCTTCTTCTTCTTCTTCTTCTTTTTCCTCTTCTTTTTCTTCTTCCTCGTCTTCTTCTTCTTCTTCTTTTTCTTTTTCTTTGTCTTTTTCTTCTTTTTCTTTGTCTTTTTCTTCTTTTTCTTCTTCTTCTTCTTCTTCTTCTTCTTCTTCTTCTTCTTCTTCTTCTTCCTCATCTTCTTCTCTGTTTTCCGCATCTTCGTGTTCACGCTCTTCCTCTGTTTCCTCATCAGTATCGGCTTCATTCACTTGCTCCTCCTCACTGTCCAATTTCTCCTCATCCTCGTTCTTTCCCTCAGCTTCACCCACAATCTGCATCATCTCAGTCTCGAACTTCTCTGTCTCGTTTTTTTCTTTGTCCTCCTGCTCAGATTCTTCATCCTCTTCCACCAAATCTTCAGCCTTCTGTTCCTCCTCCTCAGGATCATCCTCAGCTGCCATTTCATTGTCCTCTTTTTCTCTCTTTTCATTCTCATTCTCCCCCTCTTCTAACTCATTATCTGAGTCCTCTTCTATTTCCTCCTCCTCCTCCTCCTCTTCATTCTCTGTTTCTACTTCTTCCTCAACACTCTCCCTCCCCTCTTCATTCTCCTTCTCAACGAATTCCTCTCCATCGCTGTGTTCTTTTTCTTTTTCCTCCTCTTTCTCTTCCTCCTCCCTCCCCATCTCCTCTTTCTGGTCTCCACTTTCACTCTCCTCTTCTTCCCCTTTTATTTCCCAATCCTCTTCTTGCTTTTCACTCTCATCCTTCCCATCAGTATATCTGTCATCTTCTTTTTGATGCATTTTATCTTTCTTGTCATTCTCATCTAATTCTTCGTTCACTCCATTTAATTCTTCATCCTCCCCTTTGTCCTCGGCCTTTTGGTCGTCTTCCTCCTCTTCCTCCTCCTCTTCCCCCCTCTCATACTCTTCTCCCTCTTCCACCTCTTCCCCCTGTTCGTCCTCACTGTTATTCACCCCCTTCAGAAAGCCCTCTTTAATAGCACTCGTTTGATCCCCTTCTTTATCTTCCTCACCCTTCTCTACTTCTTTCTCCTCCTGAAGTTCCTCCTCCTCTTCCTCATCAACCTCTTCAGTTTCCTCCTCTTCCTCCTCCTCTTCCTCCTCCTCTTCTTCCTCCTCCTCCTCCTCTTCCTCCTCCTGCTCCTCATCGACTCCCACATCCTCCTCTTCATTATATTCAGCATCGATATCTATCTTATCCATTTTGCCTCTTATCTCTTCAAGTATCTCTGGACCTGTACTGACCTGTTCATTTACATCTGGCTCTTGTTCTAACCCTTCATTCTCCTCCTCATTTTCTTCATTATCCAATCCTTCATCATCATCATCATCATAATCCTCCTCCTCTTCTCCTTCATCCTCCACATCATCATCCTCCCCTTCCTCATCCGGCGTGTGGTCTGGTTGCTCATGCTCTGGTCGTGTCCATCCTTCACAGGTCCTCCATCCCTCTGTCCAGTCATCGTAGTCTGTCGTGTCCTTCTCTAGTTGCGCCATTAGAAGAACATTGGCCACGTGACGCCGCTTTGACAGCGTGTTGCTGTGACGATGATGGGACTCCAGTGAACCGATGCACCACCTGTTGGCACAGTCGCAATGTGGGATTCATTTTCTATTGCTTTGCTAAAAATGTTTAGCTCAGAAGGAAACTAATTACTTGTATACACACATAATGTTTGTATCAAATTGCAAGTATCATCATATAAATGTGAAAACGTTGAACCACCTGAGCTGCTGCCTGAATCCCCAGCAAGAGCTCCAGTTTTTCTCCCGCTCCTCGTCCTCTCCCAAAGGAGCGGCAGAAGTTAACCAGGAGTCGCTCCAGCCGGGAAGGAAGACGTCAGTTATCCTTGTCGTTTTTATCAATAACTTCTCATCTGATGCATCATCAGGATCAAGCCATGAAAACCTCCAGGAGTGCTCCCACCCATTTGGCCCATCCTGTTACGCATCATGCATGTATACATGCAAAGGCCACAAATTAAAAAAACTGTTTTGACATGTTTCTATCTATCTATCTATCTATCTATCTATCTATCTATCTATCTATCTATCTATCTATCTATCTATCTATATAAATCTATAGATATATAGATATATATACACACAAACTAAATGCCTTGCTTTAATGAAGGAATTGACTGTGAATTTATTTCTAGCTAATTTTTGACAATTTCTTCCAAATTTCCAGAGAACTTGTTGATGATTTTTAGTGCAATCCTGTTGATTTTTTCAAGAAATGTTTCGTATTTAGCTCAGTTAAAGGTGTTCTTCGCCAGACTATTGAGAGGCAAAGTTACTCATGGAAACAAATTAGTCATTAAAAACAGATCAGTATTTGAAGATGACAGCAAAGGTATGTAGCATAACATTGAATATATGAAAATATTCATGATCCAAAACCATACACAATGGTTGATATTCTGTATCTATGTATACACTGCATCATACACTGTGGTAATGATGTGCATGACACCCACCTGATCCATCAGTTTTTGCAACTCATCAAATTTGTCGCTGATGTTCTGTTGGCAATCAGGCCACCCACAATCCCAGTGCTGCTTTTGCTGTCTGAAGGGAAAGTTCATGATCTTCCAGGTTCCGGCCCAGACTGGAAGACGATATTCTTCCATTGAGACGCGAGAAATCTGCCTTCTGCAAAAGAGAATCTCCCACTGAAAATATTCCTTGTCCCAATGCTCAAACAGAGCTGGAGTCTTTACCTGGGAGTGCAGGGAGTAAAACAATCAGTATTTGATATAGTCGGTTCCATAACTCAAAAGGTAGAAAAACTTGTGTTGTGAATCTGTGTGTGTGTATGTGTGTGTATGTGTGTGTGTGTGTGTGTGTGTGTGTGTGTGTGTGTGTGTGTGTGTGTGTGTCAGACTACCCTCTTCCAGGACTGACTCCACTTATCAGCTGTCAGGACTTGAGTATCTGATTGACATCCAGTCACTGGCACTTTGTACCGCCTGTTGTCGTTCAGCTCTCTGTTGGTGAATCCCTGGAACCTGGCTTTCTTCTCTTTGGCCTTCAGGTAAAGATACTGTGGCGGCTTCAAGCTCTTCCAGGACTCCTTCCAGCACAGGCCAAATACATCAACCTCCACTTTGCGCTTGAATATTTTAGGTTTGGTCAAGGGTGCCCTTCTGGGAGGAGGATGGGGTGGACCAGCTTTAGGTTTGGGAGGAGGAGGAGGCACAATTTTGAATTTAATTTTGGGTTTTTTGTTGTCCTCTTTGTCTGAGCTGATGGTCTTCCTGAAGGCAGAGACTTCATCTGCATTGTCTCCATTGGCAACAAGTGACCAGTGATAGTTCCATTTTGAGAAAAGTCTGATAAAAATATCAAATTAAGAATTAAAAGGACTGTCAGCACAAATGACTGTTTTGATCATCTGGCTGTTACAACTATTTATAAGATTAGCAAGAGAAAAGCAAGGAAAGATACTGTATCGTGTGGTGGGTAGACTGGCCGGCGGAACCCCAGAATCCTTTGAGAGCTGTGATGACTGTTTGGAGCTTCTCATGGCTCTGTGTTAGACAACTCTATTGTTGAACAGCTGATGTTGTGCTTGTTGTGTGACACTAACCTGCACCGTTAGTTGTCGTAACGGTGCAGGGGTGCACACTCAGTCTAACTTTTAGCACTGAGAGAGACCCCCCAGGGTTCCCATGTTCATTGACTGTTGAATTAAAACCATCTGCTAAAGAGCATAATCTTGAGAGCAAGTAATTGTTGCCACTGATTGTTGCTTTGTTAAATCCCCGCTCGCCACAATACAGTAAGACACTGAAAAGAGCCAGCATTCTGCAGTAAATTATTGATCTGATTTCTTTTTAAAGGCAAACATGTTATCCTCACAGTTTGAGTGAACTCTTCTGCTTCAACTCCTCCTCCTGCTTGCACTGCTCTGCTATGTTCTGGGCTCTCTTCTCCCACTGGTCTCTCAGCCTCCCGTTGCTGAACAACCTTGGCTCTTTCACTGAAACCATCCTGTTTTCTAAGACACATACAGAAAAGTGAAAAGAAATGTGTCACTCAAGTGAAATTAAGTCAGTTGTCTTCAGTCTCTCAGCCATAATCAAAAATGTTTGTACCTGCAGGTATTTCATCTGATTTTAGATTCTGGGTATGTAGCAAAGTGATATAAAACTACTTTGAGTCACAGTCAAATGCGTGGACTGACTATGTAGCAGCCGCTTTTCAGTGTGAACACCTTGACTGTGTTTGTGTTTTGTCATTCGCGCTGACGAAAAAATTGACCATGAGTTTTTGTTTTCCTTTCGGATGCTCCCTTCAGGGGTTGCCACAGCGATCAATCACCTCCATCCATCCCTATTCTCTGGGTCCTCATCTCTCACAACACTTAACTTCATGTCTTCTTCATGTTCTAAATCCATAAATCTCCTCTTTGGTCCCCTTTAAACCCACTGCCTGACAGTTCCATCTCCAGCATCTTTCTAGCAATATGTTCTTTATCCTTCCTCTGTACGTGACTGAAAAAGTTCAGTCTGCCTCTATGACCTTCTCTCCTAAACATCTAACATGTGCTGTCCTTGTGATGGACTCATTCCTGATCCTATGCATCCTCATCACTCCCAACGAGAACCTCAGTATCTTCATCTCTGCTACCTCCAGCTCTGCTTCCTTGTCCTCAACACTGCTGTCTCCAAACCATACAGCATCACTGGTCTCACCACTGTCTTGTATATCTTTCCTTTCATTCTGGGCGATCCTCTTTTATCACATATCAATCAACCCTGACACCTTGAACCGATTTCTTCATCTCTTTTCCACACACGCCATGCTTTGAACTATTGGAACTAATTACCTAAAAACCTCCACCTTCTTGATCTCCCCACCTTGTAGCCTCACTGTTCCACTTAGGTTCCTCTTATTCACACGCATGAATCCTGTATTGCTGCAGCTCACCTTCATTACTCTCCTTTCAAAGGCATACCTCCACCTCTGTAGATTTCTCTAGACTTGTTCCCTGCTCACATCTGATCAGAATGTCATCTGCAAACATCAGGGTCCATGCAGATTCTTGTCTGACCTCATCTGTCAGCCCGTCCGTTACCAATGCAAACAAGAGGCTCAGAGCCCCCCTGTGTGGCAAAAGTGAGCATCGCATCTTCAACTTCTAGCTTCACTCTCATCAGTCTATCTAACACTCTTTTCACCTCCAGAACATTCCCAACAAACGCCTCCTCTAAGATAACCTCTGCTCCACTGCTCTTCTTATCAGTACCATGATACTACAAATTAAAACCGACTCTTCTAGCCTTATTACGATTCCCCCTGGTCTCCCGGACACACAGTATATCCACCTTCCTTCTCTGCATCATGTCAACCAACTCTCTGCCCAATATTCAAAGTCTGTACGGTCAGTCCCAGACTCTTGCCTTTCCTCTTCTCTCTCTGCTTCCGAAATGGGCCTTCCTCCTCTCCTTTTTCGACCCTCAGTAAATACCCTGTAGTCCATCAGCCCCAATAGCAGATGTTTGTAAACCCAGCCTCGACCAATCTGGTGTGAGATTTGTAGTTTCAATTTGCTTATTTGGTTTTGGCACAAGTTTTACGCCAGCCGTCCTTCCTGACACAACCCTCTGCATTTATGCGGGCTTGTAACCGGTTCGGGGAGGCACTGGCTTGTGCCCACCTGAGGCTGCATTCAAATGACAATGATGTAAAATTAGGAAATTTGTTTTGACCAGCTTCAGACGCATGATGTAATTCAAATATGAGTCCAGTTTCAGTGATGTCGACACCATAAGTCTTTCTAAACCCCTTGGCGCCTCCTTTTCCCCTCCAAATATTTGAGATGGTCTGCCAATACATGTTGTGAGTGTGTGTATTTATGGGTATTTTTGAAATCCAATCTCAGCATTTATATTAAGTCTTTGAAGTAAGGTCCCTATTATGAACCTGGGCAATCAGCTTCTTGGCATCCAGGACTTTCTCAGTCCTTTAAGGCACCAAGAAACCTTGAAACCATGGGAAATATTTTTTTGTGAGACACACCTGTACAGCAATCCAAAAACATGAAACAACACCATGATATTTTTGTGGTATAAACAAAAAAGGTAATTTTGTGAAGGCAATCGATGGAAAAAACAAATGTAATTTGTTGGTTTTTCGAGGAAAATTAATACATTCTCAGAAAAAATATTACGTGACACCACAAATGGATTTGAAATCAAAGATTCAAATGCTACATGTTGAGAAAGAACCTACAGAAATCAGATATTACCCATCATCACATCAGTGCAGATGTTATTGGCCATGTCTATCTATCCATCTTCCAAAGATTATCCGAAGTCGGGTCGGGGGGCAGCAGCCGGAGCAGAGAAGCCCAGGCTTCCCTCTCCCCATCCACATGGTCCAGCTCCTCTGTGGGGACCCCAAGGCGCTCCCAGGCCAGCCTAGAGAGATAGTCTCTCCAGCGTGTCCTGGGTCTTCCCCATGGTCTCCTCCCATGCCCAGAATACCCCCCTGGGAGGCGCCCAGGAGGCATCCTGACCAGATGCCTGACCCACCTCATTGGACTCCTCTCCATGCGGAGGAGCAGCGGCTCTACTCTGAGCTACTCCTTACCCTAACCATGACCCAACTTCTCACCCTATCCCTAAGGGAGAGTCCGGACACCCTGCGGAGGAAACTAATTTCGGTTGCTGGTATCAGCGATCTCGTTCTTTCGGTCACTACCCACAGCTCGTGACCATAGGTGTGGGTGGGAACGTAGATCGTAGATCGACCGGTAAATGGAGAGCTTCACCTTCTGACTCTGCTCCCTTTTCACCAAGAGGAGTCCGTATCACTGCAGATGCCGCACCGATCCGCCTGTCCATCTCCCCCTCCGTCTTTCCCTCTGTTGTGAAAAAGACCCAGAGACACTTGAACTCTTCCACTCGGGGCAGGACCTCTTCGCCGACCCGGAGTGGGCACTGCACCTGTTTCTGGTTGAGCGCCATGGTCTCGGATTCGGGGTGCTGATCCTCATCCGGCCGCTTCGCAGTGCGAACTGCTCCGTTGAGAGCTGGGGCTCGTGTCCAGGTGAAGCCGATTGAACCACATCCTCTTCAAAAAGCAGAAACTCGATGCTGTGCTCACCAAACCGGATCCCCTCAACGCCCTGGCTATGCCTAGACATTCTGTCCATAAAAGTTACGAACAGAATCGGTGACAAAGGGCAGCCCTGGAGGATTCAAACTCCCACCGGAAATGAATCTGACTTACAACCGGCAATGCGGACCAAGCTCCAACACCGATCATACAGGGCAATGAGGCAATGAGTCATTACCCAGGGGTGAAAACTATGGTCTGGTACCCCAACCCTGACTTGAGAGTATTTATTTTGTCACTGAATATAGCCTCCTTGTTACAACTACTTACCGAACTCAGTCGAAAAAAATTCTGTTTAAAAATATAGTTAAATGCAAGCTGGCAGTGACACTAGATGAGCAATCTTTTTACAGCATTACATCAATGGGAACATTGATGTTAGTAAATTCATCACAACTCACCTGCTCTGATTCCTCCTGTGCGTCTGTCTGTCAGTCTGCTACTTTTTTACATGCCACAGAGTAATTTGCAAACAGTTTAGTGTCCGCTGCCAGTCTTTTTCTCCCCGAACAACGGCAAGGCTGTTAAAGAACCGGTGCTTCTCTAGGCCTGTCCGTCCCTCCTTGGCTTTAACAAACCCGTGCTCAGCCTGTCCTGTGTTTTTGCTGTCGTGACCAGGCTTCCCTCCTTGCTATTTTTACATCATACGTTAACAGATCCAGAGCTGAAGCTCTAAATTTAGAGTGCGGCAGCGGCGGACACGAGACACTCAGCCTGTATATGCTGGCCAGGGACATGAAATTAATCAAAAAAAAAGATTGCTTGAATACATTCAACAGCAAATGAGTTGTGTTTGTGCACAATCATGCATGTATGTGTTTGTGTGTACTTTCTGACACACAGCTGTGTTATGAGTGCCTTTGACAGAGGTCCAAAGGGAAGCCCCACCTCCTTAAAAAGAATTCTCTCACAAACACTGTCAAACAGCCAATCATAGCCGAGTTCATTCAGTGTTGAATAGCTGGAGCAAATGTTGAAATATCTATCCTTCAAGCAGGAGCTCAATCACTTAGGCAAAAAAATAAATTACTGTTGTTGGAGACTTACTGAAAATGAGTCTTGAGCTAAATGAAATAATAATCCCAAGTAAAACCCGTGAATAAAAAGTTCTGAGAATCTTTTAGAGGGGGTATATTGTGAAGATGTCAAATTTTAAAATAAAATTTCATTTCATTGGAGATGTTCTGTCTCACTCTCAATGCAATGTTTGAGGAAAAGGTTTTGATCCCTGATGAAATTTCAGCCATTTTTGGGGCAGGGGCTCACAAACTGCCAAATCCTGTAGACACCTTGTAGAATAATTTTTCTTTTTAAAATTTTTTTCAATGATTTCAATCATGTTTTTGTACAAATTGTACAAATCACACTATTTTCAACAAATGGCCTCTGATTATCATTGTAAAATAAATTAAATGTGTCTGTTGTGAGAAAATGTGGAAGCCAGGACAACAATTCTATTTAAAAAAATGTGTTTCTTGCTAATTATTAGCACCTTTGACCAAAAGACTTTTTTGTTTTTCAGACCAAATGTAGCAAATGGATATTGCATGACAGATTGCGCGAGCTCTGTCCGTTAGTCATGAGTCTAGGCAAATTTGGTCCAGATACAGTCTATAATAATGACATTCGTATTTCTAGCTGACCCCTGACAGGTAGAAAAGGTAAATTAGTGGCGGCTTTGCGCTGCGGGTTAGAGCAGTCGTCCTCAGAAAGGAACATTCCTGGTTGGGTTCCTCCTAGCCTGTCGAAGTGTCGTTGAGCAAGACACTGAACCTCTAGCTGTTCGCTAGCTAACTTCTGCTCATGGTGCATCTGTGATGGGTTCAATGCAATGGTAAAATTTTGCTGTTGCTCTGTGTATAACTGTATGTGACAGTAAAGGTTCTTCTCTTCTAAATGCTTTGACAGTGTCAGTGATGTCCAACATGACTGCAGAATAGCATTGATGTCTTTGACTGATGAGATAGTATCACTCAAACTAAGCAGATAGCGGTCACTGTTTATTGCAACTGTTTCCGTCCCGGAAGGTTAAACACCCAGGAAGTCATGCATTTCTTTAGTCCGCCAGGTCTTAACCTGTAACAAGATCCTGAAATTATTCTGCTGCTGATCTCAGAAAACTGGATCAGTCAGATGACCCGAGACCCGGCTTCACTCCTATTTTTACAACAAGTCACTGAGGAAAACTGCAGGAACCCCGATGGGAGCCGTAACAGAGGAATAAAAAAGTCTGTCAAAATGAAAATATAAAGCTTAAGTTGGTACATTTGTTACATTGTTACATGTTGTTCTTCTTGAGACTATTTCTCCCAAAAAGAATGTGTCTTTCAAGAATTCCAACATCAGAAATCTGTGTGTGTGTATGTGTGTATGTGTGTATGTGTGTGTGTGTGTTTTGTGTGTGAGTGTGTGTGTTTGTGTGAGTGTGTGTGTGTGTGTGTGTGTGTATGCATGCGTGTGCATGTGCATGCATGTGCATGTGTGTATGTGTGTATTTGAACTGATTTTAATAATACTCTCTGAGCAGTTTCAAGTATCCCTCAAATATGAGAATGCATCCAAAGAATATCAGATTTTTGCCAATATGACAGGTTGTTGAAGTTATCACTTGTTCTCGTCTAACTGAATTTGCAAATCTGTGAAAAATTCAAATTTTTATGGTACACCTTTCAAAGAAGGGATGAAAGGGCATGGGCAGAAGAGGCTTCAAAGTTGTTTAAAAAAAACATCTGGTCCACTGGAAATAGTATGAGACTATATTCACTGAGGACCTTTATAAGTGGTGAAGTGGATTTTTCATCCCCCAACTTGCAGTAAACTCCCAAGCACAGCAATGATACACTCATTTAATTTTGCAGTTAAACTTAAGTGCATTCGTTGATTATCTGTACCAGTCACCCTGCTCTCGAGGTTGCGGGGGTGTCGCACTTATCCAAGCTGTCATTAGGCAAGAGGCGGGTTTCAAACAGAGCAGCCCTGCTGCTCGAATCGAACCAGAGATCTTCCTGCTGAAGGCGAAGGAGTTAAGTATTGCACTACCATGCTGCTTTGCTAAGATAAGGTATAAATCAAAATGTGAGTCTGACACCAATATAAGACTCAAGGCCCAAAGACAACCAGAGAACAAATAAACATAACACTAAATTTTCTACCTCTAACACAGTGAATGAAATCATGAGTCAAATCATACCAAAATACCACGTCGTAGGGATGTTTGGACAGATTTCGGTTTGATAATAAAACTACTGAGACAAACTTATCATCAGCTGTTTCCAGTTTTCTGTGTCAAAATGAATGCATTGGTCTATAGATTTTGTCAGGTGACATCACAGCTCAGATGAAACCAAGCAGTAGGGGTCAACTCATTATTAAATTTATAGTTTTACTCTTCGAAAAAGTCAAAATGTGACATTTTAGTTAGCAGGAACATTTTTAAACTGACAGCTGGACTGGATCTCTTAATGAGATCTGATCTTTGCAGCTGTCTGTATATCTGTCACCACTAAACCAGCTGGATCATCCTTCAGAAACTAGATCTAATCCTTTAAGCGTGGCGTTTCAAATGGGCTTCTCTTCAAATTCTTTAAAATATTTATCTTCTTGTCATGGAAAAAGCACACTTTTTTAACTTATTTTCATAGACACAACAACCATCAGGTCACTGTTGATATGCACACATTGTATAAAACTTAAATATAGGGACAGGGTTTATTTTTGGAAACCAGGGCAACAGTAATCTGACAGCAGAGCATATGGCCACAGGATCAACGGGGAGTCTTCCGATGCTTCATTACATTACATAAAATTACGGTCATTTAGCAGACGCTTTTATCCAAAGCGACTTACAAAAATTGCAATTCAATAACCAAATATCCAAAGTATCAGTAGTCGTTATTTAGCTGCAATCCTGGCTTGCCACAATATGTTATGTGCAGTGACTGCAATTTTCAACTCATGTTTTCTTTCATTATGCCGACAATAAAAACATAATTAGAACATTTATATCTACAGTATCTTTTTACATAAAGACATTAAGTATTGACAATTTCAAGTTAAAACATCAGTAGATTTTTTTTTTTGAAGAAAATGATAGAAGTAGTTGAAATGTGCTTATGTTGGCTTTTGTAAGATTAAATGTTCCCCGATAGAAAAATGTAACCAAATTATTTACTTACTGTTACCTCGGTATCAACAATGATGATGGGGAGGATGACAGAGGACTGATCGAGAGTTTTATTGCGTGGGGTAACCAGAACCACCTTCAGCTCAACATCAGCAAGACCAAGGATGGGCTGGAGCACTACAGTAGGAAGCAGAGGACACCTGTGCCAGGCTCCATCCAGGGTGAGGGGGTGGATATTGTGGACTCATACCAGTATCTTGGGATCCACATAAACAATCATTTTTATGAATATTATCATTATTATTATTATTAGTCATTTAATTTCCAATTTTAATACTTACCCCTGCTATAGCGAGACAGGCTACTTTTGACCGAATGTTTCACATACACAACTTGATGAATGAATGAATAATCAAATGATTTTCCTGTAGCACTTTTTTAATAACACAGGTCTGCCTGCAAGCAATGGCAAAGAAAAGCAAGCTAAAACTGCTCATATTTCAAAACGTTTAATCTAAATTCAGTAATTACAGTGAACTATTGTGTACAGTTGTAAACCCAGTATTCATCTGGCTTGAAGATTTCACTAACGAAATTTTTCAACTTTATAAAGCAGAGGGTACTTTCTGTGTTGAACTCGCCAGCTCACTCAATTGTATTTTATGTTGAGCAAAATAGCTGACAAAAGTACAGCAAAACGGATTTGATAAAAGTCAAAGTTGAGTCAGTAGGTCAGAGGAATAATTGTCCATCTCCTTTCTTTTTCTGATGGTGAACCTTTGAGAAAGCCGCAACATCGTGTGTTAAACTCTGGCTTCCCAAAGTGCAAAAGGCAAAAGAATCTGTAAGGGTGCTTAACGTAGAAGAAATGGAGAAAACCCTGTGTGTCATTCAAATGCGGTGCAGGTTTAGTTACTCCGGTCAGGCCTTGGTGCCTTTCAGGGGTGGGAAATCAGGAAGGAGAAACCTCCATGACTCCCTCCAGCTTGAGAGTGACTTGACCGGCATCTGCTTCTCCAGACCACTGAGTCTGAACTTCCAAGATTCCTCCCATTCCTGTGAGAGCTCGGCACCGATCACACCGTCCGTCTTAATCTTGGTCACAGAGGCAGTGTTTTTCTTGACACGTGGTTGAGTCTTAGCCAATAGGTGGTTTCCTAACATTTTTCTGTCTGCATGATCCTCATTCACAACAGAGAACAAACCATACCATGTTTTGGGCTTGATAATCAAAATGACTCTCGGGTCAACAGGTTCCTTTGACATCATGCCGATGCTTGGCCCTTGCAGGAACTGATGAGAGTTTGCCCAAAACCTACGGGTTGCATGGTAATTGACACCTTTTGGGGCAATGCTACATCTGATTTTGCTGTTTCCTGATGACCAAATAACTGCATGGTGGCATCTATTGGGAGAGGACCTGATCCAGGGTAGTTCCAGGTGGGGCATCGGGTTTGCCAGCCGGAATGATTTCCCCCACTTGGGTCCATCGTTGTTGTCATTAGCTACAGCGGACTCCATGGTCTTCACAGGTACCTTTGATAATCCTGAATGATCCATCTGATGGTTCAGATTTGACCCAGCTCTCCACGCATCATTCCATTCTTTGAGAGCATAGCTCTGCATGAAGGTAGAATTGTCAAACAACATGTTTATTTTAGCGATGGCTCTCTGCGTTCTCATTTTCCTTCTGAGGACTTGGAGCTCCTGTAATTCATCTGTACACTTCTCCTGAGCAGCTGACTCGGTCCAGCCATGCGTGTGGAAGACAGACTTCCAGGACCCCGTCCATTCTGTAGAGGAAGGTCTGTCATGGTGGAATGGAGTTTCAGAGACCATCCAGGCCTCCTGCCAGTCACAAAGTGATGGCACCGCCTGATGTGCTAAATAATGGGAAGCTGCATTCAACCTATTTTGATTGATCTCTGTTGCTCTTTGTCGAGGTTCTGATCTCTGCTGGTGCCTCGGGAACCTCCAGGATTCTCCCCAACTCTGCTCGCCTGTTGGTCCGTTCTTCGGGAGTTCCACAGGTGCGAAGTGGTTCTGGTCTGTCAATCGATCCACTCTTCTCTGGGGTATGGCCAGCCAAACATGCTGCCAGGGGTGTGTTTCCTGACGGTGACATGTGAGTTTCCATGAGTCTTTCCATTCCTTGTTTCCTTTCTCTGATGTGCCGGATGCCATGAGCCTTTCCCCGTTTGATCCTCTGAAAACCTTGTAGGCTTGGGGCTCAAGCCTCATTTTTCTCCTTTCCATTCTAATTCGATGTTTCGTTGTCTTCTGAGATTCCTTCCATTCAGAGACAGGCAATATGTTTTCCATGTTTCTCAGATGCCTTGAGTGGATGAATTCTATCTTGGGGTTATAAATCACACTTTTTTTCAGTTGCTCATTGTATATGTTGTAATTATCTTGGGTTGATTGTTGCTCTTTGTTCAGCTTATTTTTTTGCTGTGACAACTTTAGGACTTTCTCGATTTCTTCACTTGGCTTCGAGTTGTTTTTTGCAACCTGCCAAGAAACATTCCAGTCATCTGTTTCACAAAATTGCAAGAGTACATCTCTGTACCTCTTCTCATAAGGGACCCTATGGGGATGATAACTGTACCACTCCTGCCTGTGACTGTTATCTTGTGAGATGGATTTGCTACCGCCGTGGTGGTTGATGAATTTCCAACATTCTCTCCACTCTGGCTTAATTTCTGTGACACTCTGCTTGTTTGCAACAGACTTATCAATTATATCACCTTTTGGAAAGGCACAAAGATTACCTTGACTTGCTTGCATGGTGCATTTCCAAGAGTCCATCCACTCTGTAGACCGCAAGGTTTGGTTACGGCGCTGAGTGTCTAAAAATAAGTCAAAGTCGAATCCAGGTTTCCTTATATTCTTTCCATCTTCAGGCGATGTGTGATCTTTGTCATTCTCTTTGTCAGACCTCTTCCAGGAAAACATCCATTCCTCTGTGGGAGCGCACAAGACAAGGTCTTGGGATTCTGCCATCCTGTGTTCAGGCTTCCGCCACAGATAAAGGGCGCGAGGGTCATTCGAGTTGGGGCCGTTTGGCCATGGCTTGCCTGCTTCAGAGCAAGGCTGATGAGGAGCAAACATCCAGCACTGGCCCCAGATTGATGCGGGGGATTTTGACAGTTGGACTGTGGTGCCCTCTGCAGGTGATGGCAAGGACTTGGCAAACTTCCATGATTTTCCCCAAACCAGAGGAGAGGGCTGAATTTGAGTTATTGACTGCAGGAGTTGTAGCCTGTCAAACTTTTTGAACTGGCCCTTTCTCTCCTTGTTCAGTCTGCCAGAATGATGTGAACCAGCAGCCCGGGGAAGAATGGGAGGAATCCTGGGGTCCTTGTCCTTCCAGATATTTTCCAGTTGAATCTCAGCAGGTTTAGACTTCCTCTCCACCTTTTGGTATTTGATTTTTCCTTCTCTGAAAGCCAAACGATTGGCCCATTCTTTGTTAATACTGCAAAAATAAAAAAGGCAAAGACAACATTTACATACAACATTTCAACCTTGAGATATTAAATGCAACAGGCATCTGACGAACATTAAAAAGTCGCCAAATTTTTCGAGCTTTTGCTGTCATTTCTCACATGAGCCGATGAAAGTCTCATCTTATCACTGCACTGCGAAGAGGGAATAATGTATCGGGATATGTGTTGGCTTGCGGCAACTAACATCAGAGGCCACCCTATATGAGAGTTGACTAGGCATCCTGTGGGTATCTGTCGACGCATTACAGTATGTGCCATGTATTAATATCTACGTATGAAGTCCGGAGTCATGAGCTCAGTATATCTAATATATATTTAGGCCTGGGGAAGCACCACGTTATTAATGTGTCATGCCTTGCAATGCAGTGATAGCAAAGTGGTTTGGTAGTTTTCTCTTCTTCACAATGTTGAGAGAATGTTTTTCTTTAACTGCAGACTACATTGCTGAGTTTGACTAATTATGGTTCCTGAACTGCTTGCTTATTTGTTCTTTCGTGCATTTGCGTTTCTATTTCATACAGGTCATGTATGAAGATAATACGTCAGAACATTTTTGAAAAAGCTGGCAGGCTGCAAGAGATATCAAAATCCGGATTCAAATTTCAGATTAACATTTATGAGGAGTAGCAAAGGTACTAAATCCGGAGCAAGCTTACTTGTGTGAATTTTATTGCTTAGGTTTATTGCATCTATGTTGACCTTTGTGAACCAAGCCTCCCTTCCTTTGCACCTTGTGGTATGGTCAAGTCATTTAGTTTGGAAACTCTTCACGACTTCCTCACAGTAAATTGGAGTAGCTGCCAAAGTGGCCAAATAAAACAAAGCCACTGTATGAGCTGCGGTGGTGGCTACAGACTTTTCACTGTGCAAATGTATCACTTGTAGAATTCCAAGACAATAAATGATGTGACATTTTTGTATTTGACCGATATTATGGGTTGAAGCTGCTCCAATCCATAAACATCTGCATGTGTCTTAGTAATTGTATTTAGGATTTTTGCTCGATGGCTTGGTGCTTTTTTGGCTTGACGCTCTTTAATTGTCTTCATGTTATTGGTCTTTGCAATGGCATGAAGGGTGATGTTAGAGAAATATTCAGATGCCGCAAAGCCTAATCTTTGTATTAATCGGCCAGCCATCTTCAACGACTCTTGTTTGGAGGCCTGCACATACCGAGCTGAGCTGTTCTGCAGAATGAAAGAGTTGTGTGTTATGGCAACAATGTTTAACAGAGACATATGTGGAATCAGAGATAATATGTGCATTGATTGAATTAAATGTCTCAAAATGAAATGTCTCCCACTGAAATGTTCTGGTGGCCAACAATCCCAGCTTAGACAGGAGCTAGCAATGCTTAGGTGCTACTCTTCTCTCGCCCCAACATGGGTTGTAAATCTCGGCATAATTCAGTCGATACATTTTTGGGGAAGCGGTCGCTGAGTAGATTAGCACGCTCTTTGAAAACATGCTTATATATATATAACAGTATAACAGTGCTTATATAACAGTGCAATATAGGCCATGTCACGGACAGTTGAAGGGTTTTTTTCGGGTTGCCCTGTCAAAGCTGTCTTTTTATAATTTGTGACACCAACTATTCAAATTGTCTAACAAAATTAGTCATTGAGAAAACTTATTCATTGGCGAGAAAAAGCAGCATGTGTGATTCTTAAGATGGCTTTTTGTCTTGTGCTGTCTCTGTCTGGACTTTCGGAGTCTGTCATTGGCATTTCGTCCCAAAAAATGAAATTGATCAACCGGTCTCTCTACATAATCAACCAAATTTTCTCAACAAGAACACAGGGCAAAGGTGAGTCCTCATACCCCAACGGAAGATTTATAGCCGGATACACAATGGATTCCTGGGGGAGGTGGAGGACTATGGGCCTGTCGATCCTTTCCGTGGAGGACGCTGAGGACGTCTACATAATTAGATTTATGATAATAAGTATGCTGCTGTTTAGAGCTGGCGATTTCCCGATTTATCGAAAAATATTGGAAAAGCTGGCAGGGCTGGCAACGCAAATGATAAGTGAGAACTGTCGTGGACGCCAACTTCTCCAACTTTGCCGGCTCAGCTCGACGGAAATTAGCCAACTAATTCGGACAATTGAATCCAACCGGAAAATTCTTAAGGCAGACGGAAGACTGCAGTGTCGGCCTGAACTCAAACAACCGTTATCTTTATTGGCGCCGCCCTCAGAGGGCTGGTATCTCCACACTCTCCACCCCCCTAAACCCACCTAGCAACTCCGTCTCTCTATCAGAACTCTCCGACGTTATCACTATAACAACGGTCTCAAGTACTGTTGTAATGCCTTATCTGCAATGTCCTATTATGCTGCTATGTGCTGTGGTGTTTTTTTCTAATCCCAAACTGTGCCCCCCTACAGGAGCTTAGTTTGGGAGTGGCTTTTTCCCCCTCTCCTTTGCCCTTGTTCTCCTTACTTTCCTCCAAGATGGCGCTGGAAGACAACAGCTTGTTCCAGAGGCTCAACTGCTACCGTAACACACGAATTTCCCCTTGGGAATCAATAAAGTATTCATTCATTTATTCGTTACCACTGTGACCTAGTATTTGTACTTTCATTGTTCTACCACTAGGTTTTGAAACATATGCCCGGTAAGAGTTGTGCTTACGGTTACGCATTTTGCTATGCACAAGTAGGATTCAACACAACTTGATAAAGCCAATACTTTGCATGAAAATGTTCAAACACACTCTTTACACACACTTCTGTGTGTACACACGGTTGGCCAACGAGGCTCCGGGGGGAACCCACACAAGCAAAGGGAGAGCATGCAAAAACACGACGAATAGCCTCACTTGACTACCGCTTGGAAAACAGGAAGAACCCTCATGTGTGTGAGGCAACAACTGCACTGCCATACCGTCTTCCCCTCGTTGATTGCCAATATGTTCACTTTTCAAGATCATAGCTAAATGTGTTGGAATAAAAAATGATTTATCGATCCTCAAGGGAAAATTGCTTTTTGCTGCAACATAAATATGTGCATACAGTAATTATATGCGTGTACATTTCAATCCGCCTGAATAAAATTAATTTCAGATTCTGAGGAAGGAGCCTGATATTACAAGAATATTTGAATTGACCAGCATCTCTTGAGAAAATATATTATGGTGCTGCCTATACCGTCCTGTATCACCAAAGAAACTGTCAAACTCACAATCATTAGTCAAGTTAGGCAATATTGTTGGTGAGAATTGGTCCATTAAATGAAAAAAATAGAGTGTGACTGTACCCTCAAAACAGCACAGGCAAACTAAACTAGAATTTGCAGTCACGATGATCATGGTAAATGCTTTCAAGCTTGAAATTGTGAGTTGAAAGTATAATTACTTTGCATGTCAGAAATGTGAATCAATACACTTTAAACAATATTTGCTTTTTTGCCTCAATATTCAAGAGACCCAGTAAAATTTTTTCAAAGGACAGACCCATTGATGTAAATGCCAACAAGCATCTGCACACAGGCACACGTAGCTTATATCCTTACGATGGCAAAGCACTCTTTGCTTTTCGCTCTTCCTCCACCTTTATCTTCTCTGTATACTCCCTTGTTCTCATCTCCCAGACATTCTTCATGATGGAGGCGTCACAGCTGACCACCTCATGATTCCTGTCACTGGACATATCCGTGAAACTACTTGACTCTCCCTGCAAAAGTAGAAAAAACAGGCAACATTGTCATATCTAGACATATACAATACCCATCTTCTTCCATGTTGAAAATATGAGTGGCTTCTTAACCTCACAAGCTGGATTCTCTGACCTGTGAGGAGATGCTGAGGCAAACCACCTATATACATTCACCGACCACTGGATATCTGAGAGGTTGTCCCTGCTAAAAATGGATCCAGGCACACATATATGGACACTCACACTCACACGCACACACACACACACACACACACACACACAAGCACACACGCGCAGCAAATGATCAGGGCGTGTATATAATGTTCTGAACATCTCTGAAGAATATCCTATGTCCCTTGCTCTCATATTGCAACCAGTACATCTAAATATGGAGCACATTTTTTACAAGCAGTAATTATATATTTATTATCATAATAAACCATAAACATATGGAAGTTGGTATTTTTTGTAACAAATGTTAAATATTCTCTCAGATCACAATTTATATCATGTAGCCTCAGGGGGCCAGGACACAGTGTCTTTTTGAGCCATTCCCAACCCCGGATAAATGCAGAGGGTTGCGCCAAGAAGGGTTTCGTGTGCCAGAAATATGCAAATCAAATTTACGACTTTCATACTGGATTGGTCAAGGCCCGAGTTAACAACAACCGCCATTGGTGCTGATAACCTACAGGGTACCAGTGAAAATTGGGGTACTCTGGGTCGAAGAAAGTGAGGCGTGTTGAGAAACAAAGAACAGAGCCGAAAGCCTGGGCCTGAGAGTAAGGACTTTGCATCATGTCAACCAATTCTCTAACTTTCCCTGTCATTATCACATGATTCAGAGGGGGAAAGTGGATATGCTGTGTATCCAGGAGACCAGGTGGAAAGGTTGCAAGGCTAGCAGCTCAGATTTTAAGTTGCACGATCATGGTATCGATCGAAACAGAATGGGAGTAGGAGTTTGTTCGGAACGTTCTGGAGGTGAAAGAGTGTCAGATGGACTGGTGGGTCTGAAGTTAGAAATTGAAGGTGTGATGCTCCATGTTGTCAGTGGCTATGCCCTGCAGAAGAAATGTGAGAAGGAAATTTCTGGAGTGAGTTAAGTGGGGTGATGCAGAATATCCCCAGAGATGAGAGAGTGGTCATTGGTGCAGACTTCAGTGGACATAGCGGTGCAGGAGATAGAGGTGACAAAGAAGTGATGGCCATGTTTCGCATCCAGGATAGGAATGCAGAGGGACAGATGGTGGTAGACTTTGCAAAAAACAATGTCAATTGCTGTAAGTGAATACTTCTTTCAGGAATAGGCAGAAACATAGGGTAACTTATAGGAGAGGCAATACAAGCACGTAGGAAGATCTTCAGATGAAGATCAGTGACCGAAAAGCAGGTCTAGTGATATATAAAAGAAAGATGTAGATGACAGAGCCACAGCCTTTTGTATTGTATGGTTTTCAGGGAGGAGTTGAGAAAGACTCTGGGTGGTCAGGAAGCGTTTCCAGATGGCTCACAGAATATAAGGAACTCTGTCCAGTCAGCAGGGACTGAAAACACCCATAATGAATTTGGGGGATTCTGGGAGGATCAGCTCAAATTTGTCCCGTGTTCTGAGGCTGCATTTGTTCTGATATGAATGTATACTAGAATATGGAAGAGCTGTGGGAAGATTGAAAGGACACAAGACGACCACCAGGAGCTCATTTTCTGAGTTGCACAGAGTCTCCCTTACGACCTCCATCTTACACCACTGGGGATTTACATAGAGGCAGACCCCTCCGCCATGATGTTTCCCCATCCGTTCAGTGCCCCAGTGTAGCCTTAAAGGATAGCAACAAACGTCTTTATGGTGGGAATTGTCATTATTGTCCTTTTTGCATAACATGTTTCTAAGAAGGTGACAGTTGAAGCCTTCGAAAGTAACTGGAAATTGAAGGCGTGATGCTCAATGTTGTTTGTGGCTATGAACCGCAGGTGGGATGTGAATCTGAAGAGAAGAAGTTCTGGAATGAATTAGATGAAGTGATGCAAACTATCCCAAGAAATGAGAGGGTGGTCATTAGTGCAGACTTCAATGGACATGTTGGTGAAGGCAATAGAGGGGATGAAGCGATGGGCAGATTTGGTATCCAGAGGAACAGATGGTGATAGGTTTTGCAATAAGGACAGGAATGGCTGTAGTGAACACTTTTTCCCAGAAAAGAACATCGGGTAACTTCTAAGAGTGGAGGTAGGAGCACGCAGGTAGACATCTTGTAAAGACGAGGTAACCTGAAAGAGATCAGTGACTGCGAAGTAGTTGTAGGAGAGTGTAGCCAGACAGCATAGGATGGTGGTTTGTAGGATGACTCTGGTGACAAGGAAGATCACGAGGACAAAGGCAGTGCAGAGGACAAAGTGGAGGAAGCTGAAAAGGGAGGAGTGTTGCATGGTTTTCAGGGAGGAGTTTAGAAAGGGTCTGGGTGAGCTTCCAGATGATTAGACAGCTAGTGTTATCAGGGAGACAGGTAGAAGAGTACTTGGTGTGTTGTCTGGAAGGAAAGTAGATAAGGAGACTTGGTGGTGGAATGAAGTGCAGGAATATATGCAGAGCAAGTGGTGAGCAAAGAAGTGGAATACTGAGAGGACTGAAGAGAAGAGACAGGAGTGCAGGGAGATAAAACGTAAGGTAAAGATAGAGGTAGCAAAAGCAAAACAAAGGGCGAATGATGACTTGTATGCTCGGTTGGATAGTAAAGAGGGTGAGAATGATCTATACAGGTTGGCGAAAGAGATAAAGATGGAAAGGATGTAAAACAGGTCCTGGTGATAAAGGATAGAGAGGGAAATGTATTGACAGATGCTAGAAGAATGATGGGAAGATGGAAAGAGTACTTTGAAGAGCAGATGAATGTGGAAAATGAAAGAGATCCAAGGGTAGAAGAGGGGACCATTGTAGACAAATTAGTAAAAGTGAAGTGAGGAAGGCATTGAAGAGGATGAAGAGTGGAAAGGCAGTTGGTCCTGATGAGATACCTGTGGAGGTGTCACGAATCGCTGGGGCGGACTCGAGCAGGGAACCACACTTCAGAGCAGAGATGGGTGGTTGAAAGCACTTTTATTGGGTTGACATGGCGGGACGGGTTGCAGGCGGGACTGCAGAGGCTGGGTCTCACCAGGACGGGTTGCAGACGGGACAGGTTGCAGAGAGGACAGGGCGGGTTGCAGACGGGGACAGAGGTCACACCGGCCGACTGGGTCCGGTCATGACGAGGGAAGGGACAGAGGTCACATCTGGGGTCCGGTCGTGTCAAGGAATGGGGTCCGGTCGTGGCAAGGCTTCACAGTGGTTTGTGAAGACCACAGTGGCGAGGTCTGGACGTGGCAGGGCTCTGCAGTGAACTGAGAGCCACAATCCCCCGGCGCCAGGCAGAGCGTGCCACTGCCCTTTATAGGGATCTTGATTAGCGGCATCTGCTGCAGCTGGTGCCGATTACAACGGAGATCAGGTGTGAACCCTGACAGGAGGTGTGGAAGTGTCTAGGAGAGGCAGTGGTAGATTTTCTGAAGAAGAAGAAGAAGACATGAAAGAGGACATGAAGTTAGTTGGAATAAGAGAAGAATATACGGTGGGGAGCGTCAGATGGAGGACATCGGTTCATAGTGGCAAGTAGTAAATGGAGCAACTGAAAAAAGACTGAAATTCCACACCTGTCTCTTGCAACCCCCACGTTAGGGAACTCCTGCAACTAAAACCAAGGAAATAGATGATTTAAAAAAGATCCCATATTTTAGGGCAAATTAATTGTCAATGTTCTGGTTCAAACGCAATTTAACAAATGTATATGACTCTGTAGCAGCATATACACAACTCATGTCCCTCCTGTCTGACAGATTTACTGCTAATGTGATGGCACACATACAGTCAGCATAAGCTGCTGCAGCTGCACTTAAAAATAGAGCTGAACATTTTGCTCCAATGTCTAGTCTGGACCCTTCATTCCATACTTTACACGCCTGCATATGGAACGAGTCCCCTCTCATTTTCAAAAAATAGATGAAGTTTTCTCTGGGTGTGGACTCTCAATATATGGATGTTACCAATATACATGTTATAGGGACTGATATAAACTGGAGAGTTACTAGGTCAATAGACGTATCCTGGAGTAGGTCATCCAGAATTGTTGGGCTCAGGGGTGTTATTAGATGATTCCATCAAATTGAATTTATATTAAACAAAGTGGGTCTATTGTCAGTGCTTCACTTGTGTGTTGGTTTTTCACCTGTCTTTTGGTTGGTTATTTTTGTTTATTTTCGTACATCCCCCCGTTTGCTGCTTTTAGGCCCTTTAATAGCGAAATCTTCCATGCTCAGTATAGGCTCTTGCTTACCTCCTTGTTGCTGCGCTGTGTCCTCACTCTGTCAATCATGTTGATACAAATTGCATAACTGGTATGATTAGGCTTGATACGCAGATTCAAATAACTGAATATTTTTACTTTGTTATGACAATTAGGAACAAAACCTATCCTTGTAAAATATTGTTATACCAGTTCTCTTCACCAATAAAAAGTTGTAGATTATTACCTATTCAGATTATGTCCATACCCAATGACAGAGCCTTAAAAAACACAAGATTTAAATTCTTTTACCTAAAGTTTTTCCAATTTTTAGTCTGTGTAAGCTGACATGTTTTTCTAACCATGTTGTACGTTAACATAACTATCTGCAGCAGGATAATGTGTGGCCAAGTTACAAAAAGTCACTGTGCTTGTGGTTTCTATTTAAAATATTCTAAAAGTCCATCATTTTATGTACATAGAAAACATAGCCGGCTGTTATCATTTCCCTCTTCTCCCTGTACACGACATCGCTCGGTTCTGTCATTCGCTCACATGGCTTCTCTTACCACTGCGATGCTGAAGACACACAGCTGATCCTGCCCTTCCCTCCGTCAGACACACAGGTGGAAACCCAATTGCAGCTCGCCGACATCTCAGATTGGATGGCAACTAACCACTTGAAGCTCACACTAGACAAGACTGAGCTGTTCTTTCTCCCGGGTTCTTTCTCCCACACAAAGACCTGGCCATCACCATCGACAACACTGTGGTAAGGTCGACCCCAACTGCGAGAAACCTGGGTGTGGTCCTAGACAACCAATTGTAATTTTCAGCAAACGTCCCAGCGGTCACACATTCCTGCAGATTCCTCCTCTACAACATCTGGAAGATTCACAGATTCGGAGGATACGGCGCAGATACTCATCCGGGCTCTAGTCATCTCTGGTCTGGACGACTGCAACTCCCTCCTTGCCGGTGACCCAGCGGTGACCATCAGGCCTCTGGAGCTTCTTCAGAAAGCGGCAGCTCGCATGGTGTTCAACCGTCCCAAATTCTCCCACACACTCCCCTTCTTATGTCCCTTCACTTGCTCCCAGTAGCCGCCCGCATCAAGTCCAAGACCCTGGTGTTCGTCTACTGAGCGGTGAATGGGACGGCCCCGTCATATCTTCAGGAAATGGTCGAGCCACATGTCCCTACCCGCCCCCTCCGATCCGCCACCTCCAGGCGACCATCCACCCGTCACTCAGAGCCCTCGGCTGCCGATCGAACCGGTCTTGGCTCTTCTCCGTCTCGGCTCTTCTCGGTCTCGGCTCCTCGGTGGTGGAACGAAATCTCGAAAAAGGTCAGATCGTCGAGGTCGCTGTCCATCTTTCGCCGTGAGCTGAAAACATACCTTTTCACCAAGCACTACCCTACTGATCGCACTTAGCCCCCCTCACCACCCCACTAACAAAAAAAAAATAAAGGATAAAATGACTGAATTGTATGTATATAGGACTGCGATGGCTATTTGGTTGAGTGGACACTTCTGACTTCCGACTAGGGTACTTTGGATCTTCAGTGACTGAATTGCACTTCTTGTGATTCGCTTTGCATTAAAGCATCTGCTAAATGACTGGAATGTCAGGAAATGTAAAAGGCAAAAATAAAATCATATTCACCACAATCAAAGAGACGTATTGTCCCAGTTTGAGGACACATATTTTTGCAGACAGCTTAATGACTGATGACTGATTCTAATTCTTTGGTTCAAGATGAACAGTTATGTCTAACTAGTTATTCTCCTCTGACAGGGTTCTGTTGATCTTCATTTACATGTAGCTTCCTGATAGCGCCATCCCCTGAAAGCAGAACACTTCGTTCTGGGCAGCTCTGAGAAAGGGTATAAGGAAATGCTCTAAAAACTACTGTCATTCATCCGTTAGAAAACAAGACAATTAATTGTGGCAAGCTGGGGTTTAGCAAAGCAACAATCAGAGTCACGGATTAATTGCTCTTTAGAAGATGGCTTTAATTCAGCAGACAACGAACACTGGACACCCAGGGGTTGACTCCCTCTCAGCGTTAACAGTTAGCCTGTTGCTGAAGTTGAAGCAAAAACAAAATCATTCCCATGATAAAAGGTCATTTCTAGCATACAAACATTAAAGATTGTTATAAGAACATTTTTGCACAGAGCATCTCCCTTTGCCTGTCAGAAGTTCTACCGTGAACAACATCAAGCCAGGAGCGGGACATGTCAAATACTTGTTTGTGTAAAAACAGGCGTACGTTTGTAAAAGCTGTCGTGCACATATTATGGGGCGGCGTGGCTCACGGGTTACAGCGGTCATCCTCAGATCTGAATATTGCTGATTTGATTCCTGGCCTGCCGAAGTGTTGTTGAGCAAGACACTGAACCCCTAACTGCTCCCCAGTCACTGCCTTCTGCTCAAGGTGCCCCCGAGATGGGTGAAAAGAACAATATTGTCAAATTGTGCTGTATGTATGACTGAATGTGACAATAAAAGCCTTTCTTCTTATTATGATTCAGAACAAAAAAGTTATGGATCTATAGCCTTCTCATTTTCAATGAACTTAAGTGCAACTAATACTTTTACACAAACATGAAGTGGAAAAATGTCTTGTTGTTGTTGCCATAGTAGTTATAGTTATAGCTTTCATGCATTATTTCTAGTATTCAGTGGCCCACCTGGTTTCTTAATATCTAGAATTATGATACGGCAATACAGCTCCTTGTTATTAGCGGTACATCTGTCCTTTATGCAAGACTTTCATCCCAGATGGGTAGATACACTGCAAAAAAAGGAAGTCTTGCAAGATACACTTTCCCAAATCCATAATATCAAAACCCTTAATAGTATGAAAACAGTTGGCTTAACAAAAGGTGCGTCAGTGACACATGTTATAGTTTTGCACAAAGCTGTTATCAATACATGAATGTGATTAAATGTACATACTGGAAAAAAAAACATATGTAGATAAAAACATAATAAGAGAAAAGTCGAATGTCGAAAGGAAAAGAGGAATAAACAATTTCAAGAATGTTTGTTTTTTTTTGCTCTTAATGGGTCAAATAAGTTTCCGGGGTGTCAGTAAAATTTACTCAACAGCTTTTCTTGGAATATCACAATATTGGCTTGACACAGCCGTGTTACTTCATTTTCACACAAGCAATTTGCACACTCTGCCAAGCTTTAGATTTTGCACTGTGGGATAGAACTCAACTGTATGAGGATGAATTCAGCTCTGCATGGACCATCTCTGCCACCTCTGGCAAGTTGGCCACAGGCGGTTGGTTTTCAACACTGGCCATGCGAGCCACACTGGGCACCAAAGCCATGCTGGGCCGGGCGGCTACAGTGGGCACATTTGCATTGGGATAACTTGAGCCATTCAGGTTGTTTGTACTGGTCTGGGGTGCAGAGAGAATTGATTGGAAGTGATGAACTCTTTGCAGCAGCTCAGCCATGAAAGAAGAGATGGCAGCCCGTTGCTGTGGCGTGATTGTGTTGGGCCCCTCTCTTTCCAAAGTCTTCTCGGCCTCTGAATACAGCGGTATAGAATAATGCTGTCCCCCATGCGCTGCCACCACATCATCAATTTTTTGGATCAGCTGAGCCACCTGTTTTTTGCACCACCATGCCTTGTTGTTTAAGACATGGTAGCGGTTTCCACATTTGTTGATAATCTCTCTCAGTTTGGGGTGGCCATCACACACATACTCCTGTATGGTTCCTTGCCTCAACTCATCACCTCGGGTAAATACAACAATCATGTACTTAGATGCCTCAGGTCCAAAAATTTCTTCCAGGGCAAGAACGCAGTTTTCCTCTTCTTTAGTGAACCTGCCAATCTGCATGACCAGCAGGAATATGTGAGGGCCGGGCGTGGACATCTGAAAACATTTTGCGATCTCGTTCATTACACTCTCGGCACTTTGGGTTTTGTCCAGAATCCCGGGAGTGTCAATAACATTGATCTTTCTGGGTCCTCTGACCCGATCTGTTTCGCAAGTCTCTGTCACTGACACTCCACTTGCTGAAGACGCAAAAGATTTTCTTCCCAAAATGGTGTTCCCGACGGCACTCTTCCCAACTCCGGTCTTTCCAATCAATACAATTCTAAGCGGAGGGCCTGCAAACAGAAGTAAAACTAATCACTCCGAATCAAATTGCCAATAAAAACACAATTTGGTTTAAAAACTCCAAAAGGTGCTATAAGGAAGTTTTATACTTTACCTTTTGGAATTGGAAGGGAATGAATAAAACCCATCTCTCCCTTTTTTGACCGCAAGTAAGAAGAGATAATCTCTGCTGCTCAGCAAAAATAAAGTGACAGCCACCGATGAGCAGCAGCAGAGTGAGCAAGGCTAGAGATTTCATCTGAAAGCCATCAGTCAGGCTTCGTTTGTTATGAGACAAAGATAGAGGGCATTTTGGGAAATATTTTAACCACACCTCCAGAGGGTGGACTATATGCCTCAGATTCTAGCTGACATACTTCACTGCTGATGTGCAGAAGAACCCTTGTGTACCGACTATTATTTGCCAGACAGTCAAAATGGATTCTAAACAACAACCACCACATGGCTGACTGATATGTATAGTTCTTGTTTGTTTTTTCTTAGACAACTACAGGCAATTTTACTCTTGAAGATTGCAAACTAAGAGGTATCACTTTTCATTATTGTTTTTCGGCAGCATATCCTGGAAAAATAAACATAGTTCTGTTTGGAAAAGGAGCAGAGTTCCATATCATCATCGCAAAAACAATTCTCAACCTTACCATGGTTCATCCATGATGAGTTAATTACAGAGAACGAATTTCCCCACGAGGGATTAATAAAGGATAAATTGCAATTACAAATGCATTTCCATCAACATCAAACTGCTGTTCAGTGTGCAAGACAAACTCCCACAAGATCATCTACACCCGTGTTGTTGACGAAAGAGTTGGCCTGGACCAGCACATTATTGACATCATGGCACTCTCTCATCCTGGCCCTGATCTGTAATCACTGGATATTTATTCAGACTATCCTCAAGACAAATAAATTGTGACTCAAATTACAGCTCTTTAAACTGCCTTTGAAGAAAAAGTCATGTCACACTTGGTTGTTGCATGACCTGACAATACATGCTTTCATTCACTCACACATTTACAACAAGCACGCAATACTGTTTTGGCAGTTGCCACTGAAAATCTGGCCACCAAATGCACGAAGTGAGCTCTGAACGGCAGTCATTCCAGTTTGACCGCACAAATTATCGTGAAGATGTTGTAAAGAGAAGAATGGGGGTGCTAGACATGAGGTGAAAAAAACTTCAATATAACAGTTTAGACAATGTCCCAGCTGATGATAATGCTAACACTTGTTTGTTTGTTTAGAAGTTTTTTAGGACAGTGTACAAATACATTCAGCACAGAGGCAGAGATGTTTGTACCAGATTATAGCTCATAGCTAATTTCCATCTGTAGTCTTGGACAATACACTTGCTCTGGGCTATTTAAAAAAAGAAAAATTTAAAATACAGTGACATACTCAAAATAGATTAGCACGTCTCTTCATTTCTGCCATTTTATAATGAAAGATTCATTTGTTTATTGTTTAAGGCACAATCAGCATTGGGAGAACAGGTAGGTCAACATTCTCCACACATGTATGGACATTTTAGATCGTGATTGCTATGTAATTGGATTGAGCAGGGAGGGTTATAAATTGAGTGGTTGCTTTGGCCGTGAGCTTGAACTTCTAGTAGAAAAGAATACTAAGAAGCACTTCAAAATCTTTTTTGACTTAATCCACTTGAACATTATCATCAACATTTACCTTTCCTCATACATTTATCACTTATCTTCCATGAGACAAGTTCCTTTTGCGACCAAAACTACTGGGTCCAGGGATCCACAAGTTAGACAACATACGTTGCCTGTTTCTTTCTTGGTACACAGAGTAAAGGAACTGCATTTTTTTCATGTGTGTTAAACAGCCAAATACGGATTTTCTGAATGGCTTTACCTATCTCCTTACTCACTCCACCATACTTTCTCCCAACTTGGTAATTCTTTGTGACTTCACGATCCATATGGAGAATGACAGACTGAATGACTGACACAATACATTACATTTCACTCCCATCGACTGCCAAGCCAATTTATTTGCGCTTTCCGAACATTTATTTTAACTTGTAGTTGGTGTGAGAGAGGAGTATACAGAGAATAGGGTTAGATGGAGAAAGTCGCTGTGGCGACCCCTGAAGGGAAAAGCCAAAAGGAGAAGAGGAAGTTGAATGAACTACTATTCTAATTATTGTTATTTTTATCATTGTGATCATGTTGTTGTTGTTGTTGTTCAAAGTAAAACTAGCTAATTTGAACAGGTGTCTTTCTTCCATGTCTCATCTTCACAGGTGCCAACCACAATTATGAAATGATCAGCCCTGAAAGTTCTTATGAGGTTCTCCAAACAGCACAGGACACCTCTAGGTCACATTTACACAGCCTCTTTGAATCTCATCCAAGTTCGTTGTCAGTAACCAAAAAGTCTGAATATAGAATAATCCCTCAGCAATGTGGAGCAAAGGTGAGAGTGGTTAGCACTCCAGACTTCTTTCACGAAGGCCTCGATAACGCTCGGGCCCATCTAGAGGAATGTAAGGGTTACGGTCAGCGTGGGAAATGTGTTTTTTTACTGGCGCTTCAGCTAGGTCGTGTGATGCCCTCTGAGGCAGAAATCACAGGCAAGAACATTAGCGAGCACACAGTCATCCTGCTGACCCATGGAGAGGACCTGGAAGGAATCTTGAAAGTTATGTTAAATAATCACGTTACGAAAACGTCTGAAATGAGTGGCCATCGTTGTCACCTGTTTGGAAACAATTCAAAGGACACTGATCAGGTCAAACAGCTGATAAGAAAATTCCCAACTATCATGGATATTTTCCAAATGCAGACAAGATGGATACTGTTGCGTTATGACTCAGCTTGCTTTTGATATGAAAAGAAATGGTCTATTTTGAAACACAACAAAAAAAATGAGAATTATATTTTTACAAGGATATAAAGCAAGAGTGCAGTGCCAAGACTTTGAAAAATCAGCATTCTGAATTACTGATTGACAAAAACTTTCACTGATGTCGTCTAACTTAACAGCAGACTGCTATGCAGTGATTTTGTCGCTCTCTCAGAAGTCCAACAAAAATCAATCAGGCAGTGTCCATTTTGTGAACTTTACCGGGCTTCCTACTCACCATGAGCTGGAAGTTGTCAGTTGCAAATAAGAGGTTGCAAGGACTATGGCATGATGTTGTGAACGTCATTAATTAAAGCCAGTGAATCAGTATATCCTAATTCAGTGTGATTTTTCAGATGTAGATTTTGCTTCGGATGGGAAGCAGTTAAATCTTTCAGTGGTCTTTGTGCTGACAACTCTTTCGCCAAATCGGATTGTTTTTCTTTCCCTTGGTTCCTTCGTACACAAATCAGCAGATCTTACTCACATCAAAAAAGAATTTAGATGTACAACACATCTGCAATGAAAACATGCACCCGTTTCTAAATGGGTGAAGAAATTCTTCCCCTCCACACTCGGGAGATAATTAACTGCTTGACGGCCTTTTTTTCTTGCTTGGCCGCCTCTTGAATCTCTCTCCATGATGGACACTGTGCCGATGGATGTGGTGGGTGGCTGGACGTTAATAAGTCCATGATTTCTGTCTGGGCTACATCTCTTGAAGGGTCACTAAATGTCTCCTCAATAGTCTGTGCCTGTCTCTTCCCATTCAAGACAGAAACTGAGTCAGATTGTGGTCTTTTGGCATGGCTGTAGAAAAAAAAATTGTTTTTGGAAGTATGATCGTGCAAACTCTCACTGAAAGAAAACGCTGGATGAAAAAAATCAACACAGTAATAGTCTTCACAACTACCTCAAACAGTGTACAGGTTCATCTTAGCTACAGTAAAACCCAACATCTTGCCATTTTGCCCCCACTTCCTCCTCAGCCCACAGGGTGAGAGAGAGAGGGCGAGAGGATAGTCCTCTATGGGGCCCCAGAGTTGCTGACCATTCTGTCTGTGGCATTCTGGCAACAGACCATTCTGTCTGTTGCTGACATGTGAGTCATGACACATATGTTGCAAGCACATGTACAGTGGTCTGCCAGTCAGGTAGTCTACAATCCAGGACATGAGGAGGCAGTCCACCTGCATCACAGTCATCTTCTCCCCCTGGCAGGACGGATAGTCAAAAAACATGACTCCCACAGTGCTCGCCAACTTGTCAAGGTGGGCATGGACATGGTCACGCAAGTATTATGGAATACTAAGTTCCCAGTTGAAGGTGAAGGTAAAGTGTAGCGGGCCCAAGTGGGGTTTGACCAAGGACCGGAGATGCTACAAGATGAGTCCCTTCATGATGTGGGAGTCTTCATGATGTGGGAGGTCAGCACTACAGGTCTGTAGTCCCTTTAGGCACGAGGTACAAGGTTTTCCATGTCACAGGAACCCTCTGCAGACTCAGGCTCATGTTGAAGACATGCTGAAGAACTCCACAGAGCTGGGTGGAACAGGTTTTGAGCACCCTGGGGCTGTCACCATTAGGGCCTGCCACCTTGCCAGAGTGGAGAGCCCTGCCGGCAGTGAGTTCATTGCATATTTTGAGATAAAAAGTGTCTTGTGAAACCAGCAGCAGTCAAATGTTTACCGCTGGTTAATGTTGCTCCTCGTGTGTGTTAGGCACAGAGGACAAACTTTGCTTCAATGTGTTCTCCCGGGGCGAAGGCCATTAGTCAAGCGGCCAAAGTCCTGCAACAAGTCACTGTGGAAGGAGATCAACACTGATCTCTGCAACATCCTTGAGGGGATCAAAAGCACCACCATGAAGAAGTGGGAGAAATGGGCGGGCTGATCTATGCCTATGGAGCGTAACGGTTCGGTGTGGTCGAAAGCAAACAAATAGAACAGTTCCTACCAAGTCCAGAAGGCAAACAGAAATAGACCGCCTCGTCAAGGAGAGGAGGCAGCTGAAGAAACAATGGCAGAAGGCCACAGAGGAGGTGAAGGAGGGAATAAACCTGCTGCAGGAAGAAATTCGGAGTAGGCTTACAACACTGAGGAGAGCTGAAAACCTGCGCAAGACGCGCAGGAGGAAGGAGCAAACAAGATCACGCTTCTACAAAGACCCCTTCCACTTTGTGAAGACTCTCTTCACAAAGGAAAAGAGTGGAAGTCTCTAAGAGTCAAAGGCTGACCTGGAAAAACATCTGGAAAAGACATGCACAGATGACCTTCACCATGAAGAGGTTCCAATCCAAACTGACATGCCATCAGTCAACCCTTCCTCCCCAGTCATCCTGTTGGCACGTGACTCCATTCGTGCGGGAGGGGCAAGCCAGCCTCGCCCCCATGAGAACTGACCTTGGGCAACTCGGCAGTGCACGGGACTGGAAGCTGCTGGCAGACCTGGACAAGAAACTTTGCTTCCCAGCTGAGATCGCATCCACCCACATGCGACCGGACCTGTTCTGTGGTCATCGTCACTCAGGCTCGCCTACATCATAGAGTTCATGGTGCCCTGGGAGGTTGCGGTGGAGGAGGCCTATGAAGGGAAAAAGCTGAGATATGCTGAACTGGTTGTAGAAGCACAACAACAAGGCTGGAAAGGAAAGGTTTGTCCAGTGGAAGTAGGCTGCAGAGGTTTCATAGCCACCTCAACATCTAGGCTACTCAGAAAGATGGGAGTACAAGGACATGCCCACAGACAAGCAGTCAAGGACCTCACCAGGGCTGCTGAGAACGGAAGCCAGTGGCTGTGGTTGTAGAGAAAAGATCCAACTTGGGCCTTCAAATGAGCTGATGGCATCTAGGGAGTGAACCTGGGACGCTGAGATTCACTGCTGAACCCTCTGGAGATGTTGTGGGCCAATCAGCGAAACATTTTCAAAGGAGGGCGCTGACAAGGGATATCAACACCTAGTCCTACACAACAGATCTTCAGCTGTGTTGGGAATGATTCAGCGGGGATTTGATGTTGAGAAAAGACATTAAAATTGGTAGTCAACACCAGGGAAGAGAGGAGACCAGCAGAGGAAAGCCACACGGCAGGTTCCTGAACACCTGCACTGAGGTATGTGGTAAAAGACTAAAAGGAAAGACTTTAGCTAGAATTTGCCTGGTAAAGTATACCCCAGATCAGACCCAGATAAGAAAAGAAAAATGTGTGCGATTTTGGATGAGCATAGGTACAATATGTCTGTGGAGGTACTCAGTCACCCAGATCATGGTTAATTCTTGTCAAAATCTTTTTCTTGGGGCAACTGGACTTGATTTTCTTCCCTTGAAGACTGGCGGCTGTATTCTCAAACTGCCCAAAGTCGATTCAAACTGAAAAAGGTTCTCACTATGTCTTCAAGGGAAGATCCTGATCGTCACAGGAGCAGGTGAATAAGGAGCTGAAGGAAGCACAGAGTTGGTTCCCATCGCCTTCCTCGTATAGGTAACCAACTGTCAGAAAGGGAAAAGCAGAGCTGTATCTCCAAGTTATTGTTCATACATGTTGCATGACATGATAGAAACTAGAGAGCCTGCATCAAGAAGTAGCTCATGTTCTGTAGCAAGGGAAATGGGTGTACTGATTCTGATCTTATACTTCAGTGTGTCTGGTGTCAAGCAGGAGTTGTATAAGTAGAGCACGTAGTTTGTGTCGCTGTACCGCTGCTCTTCATTTACATGTAACTTCCTGATAGCGCCATCCCCTGACAAAAAAACCACCCGTGTTCAGGCTGCTCTGGGAAATAGTACAAGGAAATGCTTTTAAACATTTTAAAACATCAGTCAAAAACAAGATTTTCTTGCTGCCACATGGTTCTGCTTAACCTCTGGAATCTGCAGTGTCATTCCACTGTAATTTGACTGAATCAAGCAGATGACCTTTTTGAAACTTCCTTCAACACTGCTGTTGCATTCACAGCAAAGCAACTAATTTAATCACTTTTCATTCTGAAAATTTCATTTTATATGCCAATTACTTCAGATTATTCAGCAATAAACTAATCTTAAATTAATGTGCACAAATAGCGTTTTCATTTGGTTTATTTTTGTTTTTTGGGGTTTATCCAGCTCAAGTTACAAACACTATTTCAATTTATGGTAACAGTACAAAAAAATATTTTTTTTCAAATCTTGTGATTTTTTTTCTTTGATTGTTTTCATTGTTTGTTTGTTAATTACATTACATGACAGTCATTAGGCGAAGGTTTTTATCCAAAGGGACTTACAAAAAGTGCAATTCTGGAAGATCCAAAGTACCAGTGACGTGCAGTGAGTAGAGGCAGGAGAGGCCGGGCCTCACCTGGCATCATGGAAAGAAAAAAATGTAAAATGAAAAAATAAATTGAATGGTTCTATTTATTAAGTGATTTGTATTGTAAAGTTATTTTCCATCTCACTGCACCTTTTTTAATCGTTTTTTTTCAAAATCGCTGAAAAAAAAACAAACACATTTAGCGTTTAAATATGAAGAAGACGTGCAGTGAAGCGGCAGCCAGTGGAGACGCTATGGATTGCGCAATTATTCTGCTAACTGCGCTGCCATGCTATGCTATGCTATGCGGCTGAGACTATATTGCTGTCTCTGTGGACGTCACTATTAAAATTTTCAAACACTTCAAGCACGAATACATGAACTAAATTTCCATACTTTAGCTGATGTGTATGATTTTTTTCATCAACAACTATAACGTGTTTCTTGTGCCGAGCGATCATAAAGCGGCAGCGAAGACACACTAAGTGAGGCACGCAGTGACGGTGCCTCATGGTAGGGGGCGCCACTGATCCCAGGGAGCCTTTTTAGTACTCGGCTGAAGAATAATAGAATTTGCAATAGCAAGCTACTGTAAACAGTTAGCAAGTCAAGTGCAGCCATCCGGTCGTTTTTTCCTCTTGCTTGGCTTTATTTCCAAAATGGAGGCTTACATAGCTAAACTGAAAGAATTTTCTAAACTGGACTTTTGCTCGAAGCAGGAGATAATAAGTAAGGGAAAACCGACGCCGGCGCTAATGGATTAGCTTCAGACTAGGAGACGGAAGGCTCTGTCTTTTCAAATGGAGTGGTGCACTCGAAAAGGCTGGCTGTGTGGATGTCCAGTAAGAAAGAGCCTTTTCTACTTTTCCTGCATTCTTTTCTCAACTTCTGACAATCAAACATGAGCGCTCGGTCACTCGAATTCAAAGTGAAATCGCACTAAAAACATTGGGGATGTCCAGGATAGATTTGGCTTTGAGTGAACAGCAAAGACTCAACATCAGCATCCACAGTGCTAAGGAAAAAGCAAACCGCTCAGCGGCGCACAGACTTCATTTATAAGTAAAGGTAAGAGATAATAACCTTTTTTTTTAAAATGTGCTTTTTTTTCTATGCCTCAGTTTGTTTATGTAAAGAATGCTGATATGATATTTCAAACAAAACACGTCAACTGCTGCCAATAAAATGGGGAATAAGCTACTCCGTGGGGTTCATATGTTTGTGAATCTGACTGAGATGACGTCAGTGCCTCACCAGCCATGAACCTCACCGCACGTCACTGCAAACCAGTAGTTACCTGTAGTCACTACTGACCACTCAACCAAATATCCATCTCTAAACCATATACATACTTACATTCATTTCATTGTTTGTTTGTTTTTTTCTCTTTCGGGGGGGTTGAGGGCTAAGTGTGATTAGTAGGGTCGTGCTTGGTGAAGAGGTATGAGGTATTAATATCTGGGCAACAATTGTATCGTGTGTCTCTGGAGCTTCTCAGTCATCCAGGCCATGGTGAATTTTTGACAAAATTTTCTTGTCATGGCAACCGGAACTGAATTTCTTCACTCAACGTTTTACCCCTTATGTGATTGCTATGCAAATGTAAGAGTTGACTGGCAGAAACTCGGTCTAAGGGGGTTTTCACGCTAATGGGGGTATCGGTTCATTCAGAAAACCAGCAACATTTCTGGCATGACCTGGATTGGAATGTGAAAAGGTACAGTCAGACCTCTCAGAATGTGAAACGAAAGAAGTGAAACTTGATGGATCACATGGACTGAGATCCACTACCAGTGGTTCTGGATACCAGGAAGGTCAGCCACATTGATCATTGCAGATCCACTGGCCCGACCTGTTTCCCAAGTCTGTGTCACTGATCCTCTGCCTGAAGAGTCAAAAATCATTCTTCTCACAACAGTGCCCCCAGCTGCACTCCTCCCAACTCCAGTCTTTCCAACCAGCACAATTTTCAGCGGCAGGCCTGCAAACACAAGTAAAATCAATCACTCTGAATAAAATTCCCAAATACCGGACGACTTGATGAAGAAATGCTGAAAGGTGCTCTCGACACCTTCAAACCCATCTCTCCCATCTACTTAACAGCGAGCAACAGGGAATAGTTATGTAGCATTTCAAGATATATTTTCACCACGCCCCCGGAGGGTGGACTATATGAGTCAGACGAAGGCTGGCGTATTTCATTGCTGAAGTGTAGAACAAACCTGCGGTACCTGCTATTTTTTGCCACGCAGCCAAAATGGAACAACAACCATTCCGTAAGTAATGAATTTTTGTTTTCATTTTGCTCAGGCATCTCCAGTAACTGTATTGTCACACTCAGATATACCTAGAGCACAACATCAGCAAAATTTGACCACTGCATGTGAGCCACCACGGATGAACAACAAGCAGGAGACAGCCGCCGAGCAGCTCCAGGGGAGCAGTCAGGGGCTCAGTACCTTGTTCAACAATACTTCGACAGGCCAGGAGCCGGGTGTGTTTCGTTCCGAGGACAACCACTCTAACCCACCTCTGTTCTTTCATTGATGTGTGGAAATTGTAGCATGTTCCAACGCACAGTCTCAGAATGTCAAGTGTAGCAAGATGTACAAAACAGAAATGTCCGCATTTATGTAAAATTTCTTGCGGTCCTGTAATGTTTCCACACCTGCCCTGAGTCATCTGATAAAGATATTGTTAGTTTTCCTCTGTCCCGCAGTATTTTCTTTTAACATATCTTAAACAAGACTTTCTCAATTTTGATCCTCACTGACACATTCTGTAACCTGGGGTTCTATGAGGTCCAAATTGGTGTCCAGCTAAGATCCCCAAATTCATATTATGGTCATCACAGCCTGCACATCGTCTTATGTCGGAAAAGCATTTCAAATGAAAAAAAGAAAACAATACTGCCTTTAAATTAATGTCAGAAACTGTGGGTTTGTTTCTTCCTTCCTTCCTTCCAGGGACTCGACGTAAATTGAAATAACAGCTGAAAATCTTGCCAAACAATGAAACAGTAAATGCAGACACATATTGTTTGTAGAAAAACTGTTAACAAATATTGCATATTGGCATTATATTGATATGACGCGCCAAAACACAAAATAAATGCTTGATTCATCCATTTGCGTACAAATGATTGGATGTGTCATTGAGTTACCTCACACTTCTGGGCTGTGGAGGCAGTTCAGAGTATAATCAAATATATATCATCGAAAAAAAAGATGGCTTGAACTATACACAAGCAACATGGAGTCGCAAGCAATACGTCGACAGATTAGAATCATATTCCCTCTGTAAAGCTCAGGAAACCAAAGTTATGTATTGAGATTATGAATTAAAGGGCGCTACTTTTTTGTTTTTCTGCAGCATCCCCAGCAAAGCAGGCTTTTGTTCTATTTGGAAAAGGCACAGGGTTCAAGAGCATCATCGTAAGAACAATTCTCAACTCTACAGTTGCTTCTGAATCAACATGCAATTACATCACAGTGCACGAGAACAACTCCTGCATGGTCATCTGGACCCCGGATTCTATTGTTGACAGAAGCGTTTGCCTGGACCAGCAAATTATTGACATCATGGCGCTTTGTTATCCCAGCCCTGGTCTCTTCATACTGGCAATAGAATCAGACAATGCTCAAGAAGAAGAAATCATGGCTCAAGTTAAAAAACTTCAAACAACCTTTGGACAAAATCTTGTGACGCACTTGGTCGTGATGTTGCCAGGCATCATGCGCCATCAATCTCTTTCTCATTTGCAGCAAACTCACAGCATTTTTTTGGCATTTGCTGATGAAACTCTGGCCACCACATACAAAAAGTGGTGTTCTGAACGGCAGTCATTCCAGTTTGAATACACCAATTATAGTGAAGGTGTTATAAAGAGAAGAGCGGACCACATGAATCGAAGGTAAAAACATGCTAACTTCTCCTTCTGCTTCTTCTTCTTTCGGCTTTTCCCTTCAGGTGTCGCCACAGCGAGTCAACCTTCTCCATCTAACCCTATTCTCTGGAGCCTCCTCTCTCACACAAACTACCTTCATATCTTCTCTCACTACGTCCATAAATCTTCTCTTTGGTCCTCCTCCAGACCTCTTGCCTGGCAGCTCCAATTCCAGCATCCGTCTACCAATATATTCTCTATCCCTCCTCTGTCCATGACCGAACCGTCTCAGTCTGGCTTCTCTGACCTTCTCTCCAAAACATCTAACATGTGCTGTTCCTCTGATGGACTCATTCCTGCTCCTCTCCATCCTGGTCACTCCCAAAGAGAACCTCAACATCTTCATCTCTGCAACCTCTAGTTCTGCCTGCTGTCTTTTGGTCATTGGAACAGTTTCTGGTCCAAACATCATCGCTGGTCTCACCACTGTCTTGTACACCTTTCCTTTTATTCTGGCCGATAGTCTTCTATCACATAGTACCCCTGACACTTTTCTCCACCCATTCCAACCTGCTTGGACCCGTCTCTTCACCTCTTTTCCACACTCTCCTATGCTCTGGACTGTTGATCCTAAGTACTTGAAATCCTCCACTTTCTTGATCTCCACTCCCTGTAGCCTCCCCGTTCCACCCGAGTTCCGCTCATTCACACACACATATTCTGTCTTGCCGCGACTAACTTTCATTCCTCTCCTTTCCAGAGCATACCTCCACCTCTCTAGATTTTCCTCTACCTGTTGTCTGCTCTCACTACGGATCACAATGTCATCCGCAAACATCATGGTCCATGGGGATTCCTGTCTAACCTCATCTGTCAGCCTGTCCATCACCATTGCGAACAAGAAGGGGCTCAGAGCTGATCCTTGATGGAGTCCCACCTCCACCTTGAACTTCTCTGTTACCCCTACAGCACACCATACCAGTGTCTCACAGCTAGCATACATGTCCTGCACCACTCAAACATACTTTAATGATTTTGTGATTAAAGGTATAAATTTAAACTGTTTCAGGCACAATCCATGTTATGACAACTTCCATTGGAGCGCAGGTACGTCCCAAGTCTCTACACATGTATGGCCATGTAAAATATGAAGAACTACGAGATATATATTTGTGAAGGTCATCATATTGGCAGGACGATCTTAGACTATTTGTTTGGAAGTAAATCAAGTAACGATTGAAAATATCTACTGACGTCATCCGCACGATCATCACGCTCTGATAAATTCATTCAAGATGTTTAAAATTAATCATGTTAACATATTATTTGTCATATTATAAAGTCACTTAAAGCATTAACAGCAAAACTAACAACTTTGACTCTTGTTGCATGTTTGATCTTCACAGATGCCTTCCACAGCCATGGAAAACACACTTCTGAACCCATATATGCGCTTCCAGTGCAGGACAGAAGTCACACTGGTATGGTTTAAGAAAGCCAAAATTTCTGAGTTATGCACTTTTAAGCTGTGTCAAAGGGAATGCCTGTGTCTGTTTCCTTTACCTTCATAATCCTGAGAGCAAAGAAAGGCTGACCTATGTATTCTGCAAACTCGGGATCTTCATCGGTCCGCACAAAAGTCATCAAATGTCAAATTCTACATCGGGCTCATTTAAGCTTCGTATTATTAAGCAAACGTATTATTGCTCTTTCCTTCAGGCCATTTGCACACAAATTTTCTTGCTTACAAATAAGACAACTTGGAGTTGTACCATGCATGGGTGGAGCAAATCCCAGCCAATACTGAGCAAGAGGCATGTTTCTCGCTGGGCTGTCAATCACAAGGCCATATGTAGAGACATAACCGTATATATATATATATATATATATATATATATATATATATATATATATATATATATATATATATATATATATAATTTTATATATATATATGACGTGTGTGTGTGTGTGTGTGTGTGTGTGTGTGATGTCAGGAGCATTTTCTTTATCCTTGATCTCCGTGAATCTTGTAAAAAGCATTGAAATACCATCGATCTGGTTCTTCCAGGTAGTGTCGCCAGCGGAGAGCAGGTTGAACCTTTTAACATTGTTCTAGTGGGACAAACTGGAACTGGAAAGAGCGCTTCTGCAAATACCATCTTGTCTGCTGGATCCTGGAAGTTACAGTTACCCAGCCTTTTTAAATCTAATCCAAGTTCGTTGTCAGTCACCAAAACGTGTGAATGCAAAATAATCCCTGAGCTGTACGGAGCAAAGGTGAGAGTGGTTGACACTCCAGACTTCTTTCACGAAGGCCTCGATAACGCTCAGGCACATCTAGAGGAATGTAAGGGTTACGGTCAGCGTGGGAAATGTGTTTTTTTACTGGTGCTTCAGCTAGGTCGTGCGACGCCTTCTGAGCTACAAGTCATGGACATGCTCGAGAGGTACTTTGGCTGGAAGATCAGCGAGCACACAATCATCCTGCTGACCCATGGAGAGGACCTGGAAGGAAGTCTGGAAAGTTATATCACGTCAAATAATCACATTGCAAATATGTCTGAAATGTGTGGCAATCGCTTTCACCTGTTTAAAAACAAATCAAAGGACACTGATCAGGTCAAACAGCTGATCAAGAAAATTCCAAATTATCAGCAACATTTTCCAAAGGCAGACAAATATGAATTTCATTGCGTTATCATTTAGCTTGCTTTGGATATGAAAAGAAATGGTCTATTTTGAAACAACAAAAAAAATGAAAATTATTTTTTTTACAAGAATATAATGCAAAGATGCAATGCCAAGACTTTGAAAAACCAGCATTCTGAATTACTGTTTGACATCTCTCCCCATGTCACTCCTCAGATGTATCACAAAAATAAATCAGTGGCCATGTAAGTGTCCAATATGTCAACTTTAGCGAGCATTCTTCTCACCATGAGCTGGAGGTAGTTGTAAATAGAAAGTTGCAAGGACTATGGCATGTTGTGGTGCACAAGCATTTATTAAAAGCAGTGAATTAATATTGTTAGGTCCCTGTGTAGGGCGTTACAGAGATTGACCGGATATATATATTAACACGCTAGATGGTGTATAGTCCTTGGCTCCTAGCAGTGCCATCACGGCCAGTATTAAAGGGCCAGCATTCTGGCCCGGGCCAATAGGGAACTGGAATCAATTACCAAAACGCTCTCAGCTGCTCGCAACTACCAGCAACCTATAAAGCGGGAAAAAAACGCCAGAGAAGACAGCGCCCCCAAAACACACAGTGACCCCTAGGGATGTAACTATAGATCCTAATTCAGTGCGATTTTTCAGATGCACACTTTGCTTCGTGTGGGAAAGCAGATAAATCTTTCAGTGGTCTTTGTACTGACAACTCCTTTACCAAAATTGGAATCATGGTAATCTTTGTGACGGTTTATCCACTTGTTTCAATCTCTGTCATTCTTTCTCTTCGTTCTTTGGTATACAAATCAAGATGGAAATCTCACAGAGCAGATATGACTCACATCACAAAACAATAATTAAATTAATCATTTTAAAAGTTTACCTGTACAAAGGCTTGGCTTTTTAGCAGGCGGTACCAGGAAAATATCTGCGATTGCATAACAGAACTGGTTGAAATATTTGTGTTAGGTCATTTTAAATGCTTGATCTGCTTGTCTTGATTTTGTGCTCATTGCAGCAACAGCCATTAACAGTTGTATGTAAAGAAAATCCCCGTCTCTTCACATTGTAGCCTTTAACTGAGTCGGATTGTAGTTGTTTGGCATGACTGCAAAAAATGTTTTTTGTGAGTATTATCTTGCAATCTGAAATTGCAGGAGAAAAAAAAAATCGTTGTGTAATATGTTTAACCCAGTCTTTGCAAATACTTCACATAAAGTACAGCCGGGGTGTCAAACTCATTTTCACCGAGGGACACATCAGCATAATGGTTGGCGTCAAAGGGCCACATGTTTCTAAATGTAACTGAATGTAATGTAAGATCAGTGTAACTACTCTTAAATGTTAAATCATTGTGAATTTATTACTCACTTAAATCCAAAATGTTACATAGGCATGGATGTGAAAAAAATTATGTTTACTAGTTGCTCTGTTTTATCATATCAGGTTAAGAAAGCCACATTACTCCATCCATCAAACTATCCAAGTGAATAAAGAAAAATGCCATCCAACACTAGTTATGACATTTACTTTGTTCAAAACCATCAGCTTTTCTCTTCCTGGCTATTTAGGGATTATTTGTATTTCTAAGAATGACATTGATGTGAATACGCCGCAATCTGACAGCTTGATGCCATCACTTGGCAGGTAACATGATCAGCATGAATTATGGGAAATGTAGTTTATGGTCAATGCATACGTTTGACTTATTTATTTTAAGACAATCAGACCTATTAAGACGTTCTCGCGGGCCACAGAATATGACGTGGCAGGCCACATTTGGCCCGCAGGCCTTGAGTTTGACACGTGGTGAACAGGTTCACTGTAACAGACCGTCTCGTCATTTTGCTCCTGTCCTAGAATCTAACAAGAAGATGTGAAAGTAAATAAATATAAAGCAAACAATGCCAATGCAACCAATCCCAACTGTCCCTGGGTGAGAGGCTAGGTCCACCCTGGATTGGTTGCCAGTCGGTCACAGGGGCACATAAAGAGACATACAACCATTCACTCTAATTCTTACAACTGGGCAATTTAGTCTCCAATGAAATGACTGCATGTCTTTGGACTCATTCATTCATTCATTCTGGACCACTTATCCAACACTGTGGGTCGCAGGGATAAGAGGCGGGGTACACCCTAGACCAGTCGCCAGTCAATCCCAGGGCCACATATAGAGACAGGCAACCATTCGCGCTCTCATTCCCACAATGTGGCAATTTCTATTCCAATCAATCATCTGCCTGTTTTGGACTGTGGGTGGAAAACAGAGAAGTTGGGCAAAATCCAGACTTTAGACTTTGAGCTTTGTATTTTGTGACTCTGGTTGTGCTGTAGTTATCGGTGTATCAAAGAATGCTGGGCTATGGATGTGGAGTTCCCGTTTTGAATGAGTTTGGAGTAAAAGGCGCCAAGTGCAGTCAGTCACTATGTCCTGTGAGTTATTAGGGGGAATGGAATACACCACAGAAAAATTGGCGACCAGGATTAAATGACATCACCGTATTTTCCGCACTATAAGGCGCACCTAAAAGCCCTTAATTTTCTCAAAAACCGACAGTGCGCCTTGTAATCCCTTGCGCCTCATATATGGCTCAATATCGGTTAATTACGGCAACTGTAGTCAGGGGGCGTCGCCGAAGTAGCAGCGGTAAAAACGGTATAGGGCGCAAAGTAAAGAAGACCAAACAGAGTTTCCGAGGAAACAAAGCAAGATGGCCACAGTTGGAGGGCACACTCGAACAGAGGGTTGTTGAACAGAGAGCAGCAAGTAGACGCGTCGCTACAGTCACTATTCGAATGAAGGCAACGGCGCTAGCTAGCGACATGATCAATGAATTTCGAGGCGGTCCTTCTTGGTGCTTTCGTTTTATGAAAAGCTGTGAATTGTGACAAATGGAGTTGGAAAAACATTTTCAACCCAAAGGGGCGCAAATACCGGTGAGAGCTCCCGGTACGTACGGTACCTTATTGTGAATGTGCTAACTTGTTTTGGGAGTGAACGGAGTTTTCAGAACATTGGTTTGTATTGTATTAATGAAGTTTGACTGACTGACTTATCTGACTGTTTTGTTGACACTCCCACACCTTCATCTAGTGGATGCATAACGCAACCCCAGCCATTACAGCGCCTCATAATGCGGTGCACCCTATATATGAAAACGGTTTTAAAACAGGCCATTCATTGAAGGTGCGCCTGTAGACACTGGCGCTCCCAATCACGCAGAATATTGAGACTGTATAGAGGGATGCGCAGCAGCTTCGGAGACAAGATCCCTATGTGGAGTTGGTGCTTGTGGTGGAAATGCAGCTCTCCAACTCAACGGGGAAGAAGTGCTACAGATGCTACGGCAAAAAACACAGTGCAAATGTTTGCCACTTTAAAGACTTAAAATGTCACAGTTGTGGCAAAACGGGACACATTAAAAGAGCAGGCAAAGGAACAATAACAGCTGCTCCAACACACAAAGGACATTATAGTTTGTATGAAAAGAACACAAAGTATGTGGAGGCACAAGAAACTGAACTGCCCATGTTCACACTAACAAGCATCCAAAAGTGTGAACATGCTTTTTGAACACATCGTGGTAGGTGACAAAGACATTGAGATGGCCATCGACAGGGGAGCAGCCGTGAGTATCATTTCAGAGAAACTGTTTCAGGCGAAGGTCCCAGAACAACCATGAGCCATGGGTGTAAAACTCAAATACAAACCGGTCCAAAATTAAAAAAAAATACAAGTCGAGGGCCAGAGTGGTTCAAGGTTTATTGAAAAACTTATTGCACCTATTGACCTAACCCAGGGGTACTCACACTTTTTCAGCATGTGAGCTACTTGAAAAATGACCAAGTCTAAATAATCTACTCACAACTTGCACTGAACTGAATCAGCAAGGGATGTATCGTCCGGGAAGCACCTGCTTAGAGCCGGCCTTATGAAGGATGACGTCACTCACCCGGAACCCTGCTTCGCTCGCAGCTTTTGCTTTTGAAGTTTGTTGTGTGAAAAGAGACTGCTCTCCGGACAATTGGGATTTTAATTCCTTCACCCCTCTCTCTCTCTCAGCTCGCTTTTCGGTGGGACGTCCGTGTCGTATGTTCCATGAACAGTCCGAAAATGCCACTCCACATTACCCTTCTTTGGTATTGCGATGTTAGACCGGCAGATGCGGCGAACGCACTTTGAAAATGTCATCGTAAAAAAGTCCTCCTCCAATTCCGTATGAAAGTGATAAGTTTTTATTTTCTTACTTGGTCCGGCTCCCCCATTCATTTTATACCCTTTCTTAAGTTTAAACGAAAAAAAGCGAGGTAACTTGCTGACTAGCTTGTTAGTTTTGCTGCACTTGGCGCTGTTGTTTGTGCTCGTGCAGTGACCTCAGTGTCAGAGAAAGTCAGATGTCATCTGACTGCCTGCCCTGTTTATCAAGTGACGGCATGGACGATAGGCTGACGTCTATTTTTTTTAATGCCACGGGATCTACCACTATTACCTTTGCGATCAACTGGTAGATCGCGATCGACGTATAGAGCACCCCTAACCTAGTGCGCATATTGACCCTGAAACTAAAGTTTAATTGGCTATTGAAACATATCTAATTAAAATGCATATTTTGCCCCTCCCAAAAAAGAATTTCCTTTAAAGAAAAATCCAACATACATTGTGGTCGTGAGAAAAAGAACATAATTGTGACAGAGGCAACATCCACAACACAGGGCTGAGCGAGCCAAAAGCACTTGCACATTTATGAGTACCTAGCCAGCTCCCCAACCTATACAGCCGCCCGAATTTCCAGCACCTCATTTGTCCAGCCTTGTCAGAGCGGATAACTTCCCGTCTCCATTCCCATCTTGTCTCGCACGAGCCGGCTGCACACCACAGCAGCTGCAGCCACGACAGTTCTAAAAATTTAGTTCTCAGTTTTCAGACAGAAAATGGGGACAAAGAAAGGAAAAGGGCTCACAGTTTTAAGAACTAGTGCATTTCACAACAGCTGGGTAACAGTAGCTTAGCTCAGTTGATAAAACTTTGTTTTTCTGAAACTTTCTGCATCTGGAGGTGCCAAGGCAGCATGGCTCCCATTGTTTACCCCCACATCAGCTGCCAGCGCTGCAGAGTGCTACAGCGCCACCCCATGAGTGACCCCAAGCCCCAGAGGAGCTGGGGAGGAGAAGACAAGGGGACCCCTTGCCACTAAACTGCAGCGTAAGAGGCAGAGACAACAGACCCGGCCTCCTGTCCCTTGTAGTGGGAAACGGCAGATCGCTTCCCAACAAGATGGACACGCCAACGGTGCTGACTCAACATCACAGGAGATGATGCGAGTGCAGCATCGTGATGTTTGCGAAGCCATGGCCGAACCGGTTCATTTCATCTCCGTTGGGCAGCTGGAACAAAAGAAAGCCGTAAGCCTTCCGCTTACGGCTTACGGTGTATGTGACTGAACGTAGTGTAACTCTGGGCACACCGCTGTCAAGGAAAATGTCTGCTGCAAGAATATTGAACTTTAAGCCGTTTGCATGAGGCCATTTTCCTCAATTTCCAGCAATTGTTATTGCTGTGTATATTTCCCTCCTCTGCTAACAGTGAGCGGGCCCATGATGTCCTGCTTTCCACCCTGAGCAGGCTGCAGACACAGTATCCACACGCCTCCTTCCGGATCTCCGGGGACTTAAACCACGCTTCTCCACCCTGCCTCAACGTTCATCACGTGTTGCACCAGGAAAAACACAAGACCAACACCCCTGCCTCCCTCGCTCCATCAGACCACAACCTGGTTCATCAAACACAAACCCCTCGTGCGCAGACAGCCAGCTGTGTATCATACAGTAAGAAGATGGTCCGAGAATCCCGAAGAAGCTCGAAGGGTCTGTTTTACAACAACTGTGAGGGGAGAACCTGTGATCCTCGTGGGGAGGACTTCAACAACATTACCGACTCAAATCTCCAGATATCTCAACTTCTGCCTGGAAGACATTGTACCCACCGGGACGGCACTGTGATCATCTGACATCGAACCCAGGGTCAATCCTGACATAAAGGCACCCTTAAGGACAAGGAAAGGGTCTTTAGGTAAGGGAACAAGGCAGAACTGACAGTAGCGCAGAGGGAGTTGAAGTGGAGAATTAGAGGGCAAAAGGACTACTGGAAGAAGATGGAGGACCAGCTGCAGCAAAGCATCAGTGGAGTCTGGGAAGACCTTAAGACCCCCCAGGCTGAGGGGGATCAGGGTTGGGTAAACCATCTTAACCAGTTTTTCAACAGGTTTACTCAGACACTTAACCCTCCCCCAACCCAGACGTTCCTGCTGCAGTTTCCCCCGATCTCTCTCACACACACGCACACACACACACACACACACTGGCCTCTCCTCCATTCACATCTCCAATTGCTTTCTCACTCCAAGCACCCAGCCACACCGGGTCAGGGAGTCTCTCACAACTGATCAGGCGAGAGACGAGCTCAGGAGAATCAAGGCTAGAAAGGCAGTGGGTCCGGATGGCATCGGCTCCTCAAGTCCTGCGCATGTCTTCAACTTGAGCATGAAGCTGGGAAGAGTTCCACAAGTATGGAAAACCTCTTGTGTGGCGCCAAAACCAAGGGACCTAAACAACTACAGGCCGGAGGTGCTGACATGCTCCTCATGAGGACGCCGGAGCGGCCGGTACTGACCCATCTATACCACCTCGTGAGAACTTCGATAGACCTACTACAGCTCGCCTACCAGCCTGGCATCGGGGTGGATGATGTGATCTTCTGCCTCCTGCACCCGGGTCTTTCTCACCTGGAGGAGCCTGGTGGCACGGTGAGAATCACATTCTTTGATTTCTCCAATTACCTTCAACACCATCCGGCCTCTGCTACCGAAGGACAAGCTGCAGCTCATGGGTGTGGACAATCAACTCCAAAGTGAATTTTGGACTACCTTACTGACTGCCCCACAGGATGTGAGGTGGAAGAACTGTCTCAGACATGGTGGTCTGCAGCTCTGGAGCTCCACAGGGAACGGTCTTGGCCCCTTCCTGTTCACCCTCGACACTGCGGACTTCACGCACCGTCAGACTCAAGGATGACGACGACAGGTACTCCAGGGAGCTGATATAGGGCGTTGTGGACCGGTGACTGCACAACTGCCTCTTGTTCAACACAGGATTAACCAAGGAGCTGGTCGTGGGTTTCCACAGAAGCAGGCACGCCAACACCCGTGAAGATTCCGGGATGGACATTGTGAGAGAGAGCGAGATTGGTCTCCTATGAGCACCTGGGGGTTTACCAAAAACAATAAACTGTACTGGTCACACTCTACTGATGCCCTCTACAGTCATGGCCAAAAAAATTTGAGAATGACACAACCATAGAAACATCTGGTAAACACCTAAAAAGAACAGATTTTGTGAAAGTGTCACTCAAAATGTTTGGCCATGACTGTACAGGAAAGGTCAGAGCAGACTGTGCCTGTTGAACAAACTCAGATCCTTTGGAGTAAAGGGGCGCTACGGAGGACCTTCTCTGACGCTAGTGACAGCAGTTTTCTTTGGAGTGATCTGCTGCAGCACCAACCTGTCAGTGGCTGGTAGGAAGGGACTAGACAAACAGCTGAAGATGACCAGCTCTGTCCTGGAGGGTTCCCTTTGACTCAGTGCAGGTGGTGGAAGAGAGAGGAATGATAGCAAGCGCTCGCCTCTGATGGACCATATCTCTCGCCTCGTGCAGATCATCGCGAAACCGAGCAGCTCCTTCAGCAACACACTCCTTCCACCCAGAATGTGCAAAGGAGAGATTTCACAGCTGCCGTTTAACACCCAGCTCTGCTTTCAATAGACATCTTTTCATTCACACACAGGTGTGGAGGTGCAGAGGTGCGCGGCGGGGAACCCGACACCCCAAGTCTAAGCGACAAACCACTGAGGTATAGCGTAAAGATATACAGGGAAAGTCTGTGATTCCAAAGTTTATACATAAGCCGCAAAAAGGTCTTTTTGCACGTGCATCCATGTGATCAGGAGACTGAATCACTTCTGTTGATTTTCTTTGACAAAGATGGCGAGTCAAACAAGAGCAGTTTTCAGTATTTTAATCCAGGCAATCGGATTTGACAAAACACATGCGCAAACATTCGCTTACGGCCAACGGTAGAAAAGGATGAAACCGGTTCATCGATCCTCAGCAAAAGAGGTGCAGCACAGCAGGGAAAACAGAACAAAAATGTAGATCAAAAAACACACTTGTCAGTTTCATTTCTTAAACTAAGTGCTGTAAATTGTTACTTTGAGTGAATCCTTAGTCGTGCCAGAAGTGTTAAAATGACAGAAAGAATACTTTGAGGAGTTCATGAATGCAGCCCTGCGATCAACCGGTGCAGGGTCCAGACGGTACCCCTTCTCTCACCCCGAAGACAAGCGGGATACCCTAACCCTGCAACCCAAAGTGCAGGATGAATGAAGACAACAGAGCAGAACATTGAGGACCCCAGAGTGAGCATGTACCTGAGGAACAGAGAAGGCTGTTGGTGCTGATGTCGGACACGGGAGATGTGCACAGTTTTGGTAAACAGAGGAAAGAAGTTAAGCCGCAAAAGGACTTGATTGGAAAGAGTTCTGGATGCTTAACCATGAGAAGTGTGATGATTTGGGAGCAAACGCACTGTTTGCTAGCTGCAGAACGGTGAGAGTACAGGGTGACCTGCATTGTGCCTTTGGGGCTCAAAGAAGAGCAGTGGAAGTGTTGTGCACATGTATGAGAGCTGTAAGATGGTGAGCCCCTTCCTTTTGGCTGACCGATGAGATTAGACAGGAATCTCCATGGACTGGAGCTTACAGATGATCTGTAATGACAGCAGGAAAATCTAGAAGTGGAGGAATGAGAGGCTACAGGCAGCAGAGGCTTTTAGGTAATCACGTTCATTCCAGAACAGGCAGTGTGGAAAAGAGGTGGCAGGTCAGGGGTAATGTTTGTTAAGAGTAACAGCCATCACAAACAGTGTACAAGGTGGTGCCATATGGTTTGGAGACCGTGGCCTTGGAGACTGGAAGCAGAAGTGAAGATGTTGAGGTTCTCCTTTGGAGAGACAAGGATCAGGAATGAGTCCAGATTTGTTGGAGGTAAGGCCAGAGTAGTCAGACTGAGATGGTTGGGTCATGTACGGTCATGGCCAAACGTTTTGAGAATGACAACCATAGAAACATCTGGTAAACACCTAAAATCCCTGAAGGAACAGACTTTGTGAAAGTGTCACTCAAAACTTTTAGCCATGACTGTACAGAAGAGAGATCGTGAATATTGGGAAGAGGATGCTGAGATTGGAAGAGCCAAGCAGGAGGTCTACAGGAAGTTGAACACATAGTTAGTCTGTATGGAAGAAGAGGATGCAGACAGGAGGGCTCGATTAGCCGTGGCAACCTCTGAAGACAGGAAGTAGATTGGAAGAAGGATGCTCTGATGTTGGAACCGTAACACATAAGATTTAGAGGAAGACCAAAGAGGAGATTTACGGATACAATTAGGACATAAGATTTTTCGGAGAGCAGTTAGATGGAGGAAATTTGGCCTTGCAAACCCTAAAAGGAACAGCAGAAAAGTAGCCAATGTGCCTTATAGCAATCCACACATGCTCAATACAAAACCAGCATTACATCCCTGGTCATACAGGCCACACTAAAACTAAATTTGGCTTAAATAAATGTCAGTTATGAAACTCTGGAAAAGGTGCAGATCAGCTGCAGCTCAAATCAGAAGGAATAACACCGAGGAAGACGTCCCCACAGGACCGACCCATTCCACAGGTCAACACCTCCCCTGGGCGGCTGCACGTCAGTTGTGCCCGGCTTTTAAGAAGTCAGCACACAGGATTGGCAGCAGCTGATTGTCTTCAGGTGTTCTGATTGACCACACAAAACACCTGCATGGCAATTTGAAACCCACAGAAAGGGGGACGGGTGCTGGTCCGAACATAAAATGCAGTGGCGGGCCGTGCATTTCACACCTTGGCCTTCAGTGGTGCTCCATTTATTAATGCACCCCTCAGTAACTGTTTTATGGCTATAGAAAACACCTTACGATGCAGAAATGCAGTATGAAGAGCCGTTACATAGCCGAGACAACTCTCATAGCCACAATATATGCTGTTGCTGAAGAAACAAAGCCGGAGTGCAGTAGAAGTCTCCTTCTACTGCTGCTACAACTGCGACACACACAAACAAGCAACAATAATACCCTCATAAAATTGCATTATTTAGGGAAATAGAAACATTTTACTCGCCAAAAATGTGGATTATTTGTAAACAAAATCCATCCTGCTTTCTTTCCTCAAAAAGAGTTTAATTACTCTGCTGTATAGATTATCCGTGCGCCGTACAGATTATCCTTCTCTATCGCCATCGGAGCTAATGCTGAAAGTCTAGCCTGCCCTGTTGTAAACTTTAGCTTCCCCTCCATTTAATCCAGAAGTCGTGACCGCTGCGCTGTCAAAACACTGTGCCACAACTTCATCCGGACTATCATTTTCCTCCAAAAATTGGATGATAAGTCTTGCGATGTCATCGGCTCGTTTCCCGCCGGTAACGTCTTTGAATCTGATAAAGTGCCCTTTGACACCTTTACATAACGCAAGACCAGTGCGCTGCCTTGCTCACTCAGCTGTAGATCCACTCTGGGTTCCCCAAAGGTTTTGGACAACACCGTCATGTTCAAGTGTCCAGCAGTGCTGCCTCGGTCAGGCAAGTCAAATTTACAAACCCAGTGTGACTCCAAACACCATGTTGATTAGTGGCAAATAACAAGCACCCCCTTCCGGCAAGACAATTTGCAGTGTTCCTCAAAGCCTGTGAGCCAGCGGTGCCGCTCGGACCGAAAGTGACGGACAAATCCTTTCCACCGACGTAGCAGTCTTTGTAGCTTCGGAATTGCCTGACCTTCCTCAACAGCCCTTGAAAAATCCGTCTGGAAAATGGCTTTGACAATAAATCTGCATCGAAGTTCTCTTCCTTCAGCCATCATTAGCTATTAAATCAACACAACTATATTTGTGTTTGTGCAGCTCGCTACAGATGCAGCCTGCTCTGGCTCAGCACAGCCTCTGACTATCCCATCAAAGGGTGTGTGACACGCTGACGTTGGCGAACCTTCCGGAGGGCCTCGGCGTCGCAACTCAAAATCTGATCGGTTGAAGCGACGGCTTCACCGACACTCATTTTTCGCCCGGAGGCCCGTGAATCTGATTCTGCAGGCCTCCGGGCAGATCGCTTTGACTTTGACCCTGCCCGGCAACAAATAATGGCTGAAATGTGATCAGTTAAATGTTTTCATATGAAAATACATGTCTGGAAGCAGCACAGCCAGGGAAAGGGCTGTCAGAGGAATTCGGAATGATTTCATTATTATTTATGGACAAAATATATTCATTTTTAGGCCAGCAGAGAAGGCCTTGCAGGCCCTGATAAAAGAGTGATAAAAAGGGATGACCTTTGATCGTCTCCTTTGGTGCCAAGCTGTTGTCTCACCGCTGCATCCTCAGAGATGTCCTGTTGTCTCCCGCTGCATCCTCAGAGATGTCCCTGCAGTCGAGGACGGTGTGAAAGCATCCAGCAGAGGTCGCTAGAGCCGCGCCGCCGCTCGGCGCGTCAGCCTTCAGCCTGGAGTACAAAGATCGTGTATTAACGACGTCAGCGCGACATCACTAGATGAGAATAAGAATAAGAACAACTTTATTTATCCCGAAGGAAATTGTTGTGCCAGAGTTTCAAGTAAAACATAACAGTAATAGATAATAGTGGGAAGGAGGGAGAATAAGAAATACAGTAAAATATAATATTTCATTTCACTGTGCAATATTCAGAACTGTGCAATATTTCATTTCATAGCAGTACATGACAATTTTTCCTCTTATCATACTATTGTGCACTCCTTACCTCACTTGTTACTAAGACACTTACAGTTTTATCACTTGTTTACTAAGACACTTTATAGTTTCACTGAGACACTTTATAGTTTATTTTTATTTCTAATTCTGCCTTTTCTTTTTATTATTTATTACTGTTATATTTTCTGTAACTCTGGCACAACAATTTCCTTCTGGATTAATAAAGTTGTTCTTATCTTATCTTATCTTATCTTATATAAAGTGTCAAAGTTAAGGCGATAAAGTGTTTTAAGGTCTTAAAAAGTGCAATGATTTGAAGATTCCCTTCGGCTGAAGGAAGAGGAATTAAAAAGTCTGATAGCCTCAGGTAGGAAAGACCTCCTGTGGCGTTCAGTGGAGCTCCTCGGTGGTATCAGTCTACGACTGAAAGAGCTCTGACAGGATGTCAGTGTGGCATGCAGGGGGTGATGGACGTTGTCCATGATGCTGAGGAGCTTCTCTGACACCTGCACCACAGACTCCAGCTCCACTCCAGGACAGATCCAGCTCTCCTGATGAGCTTGTTGAGTCTGTTGGTGTCAGCTGTCTTGATCCTGCTGCCCAGCACACAGCAGCGTAGAAGATGACGCTGGACACCAGCGAGTGGTAAAACATCTGCAGCATGGTCCTGCAGACGTTGAAAGATCTGAGCCTCCTGAGGAAGGACAGGCATCTCTGACCCTTCTTGAAGATGGTGTTGGTGTTCAAGGTCCAGTCCAGTTTATCGTCCAAGTGGACACCCAGGTACTTGTAAGTGTCCACAATGTCCACTTGTGAACCCCTGATGGTGACCGGGTTCAGGTGGGTCCTGAGCTGCTGGCTGTATCCTTTCATTTGTCCTGTAACTGGTCGTGTGTTGTTGTTGTTGTTTTTGCCTTTTAACTGTATTACCGTTGAGAACGTCTCTGTTTTGACTATTTACGAGACGTGACACCTCAGACGGTGTCGTGCTCGCCGCGGCGGCTGTGGGTTCGACGCATCTTCTCACATTAGACGATTTTTGAGTCCCTCTGCGCATGCGCGCTTGATGACGTAGCGTTGCGCGGCCCCGCAGCTGGGATCGGAGATGGTCGCCTTCACGGAGCCGAACCGGGGCGGCCGTTTCCCGGCGTGCCGGATAACGGCGGGGCCTCGGTGGCGGCTGGCGGTGCTGCTGGTGTCCGCGTCCTTCCTGCCGGCGGTCACGGCGCTGGTAGAAGGCCTGTACTGCGGCACCGAGGTCTGCTACGACGTGCTCGGTGTCACCCGGGAGGCCTCCAAAGCGGAGATCGCCCGGGCTTACCGACAGCTGGCTCGCCGGTACCACCCGGACCGGTACCGGCCAGGAGAGCCCAGTCTGGAGGGAGACACCCGGGACACCGCGCAGAAGAAGTTCCTGCTCGTCGCCACGGCCTACGAGACGTTAAAGGTCGGTCGGAGCGCGACGGGAAAGTGAAGAGTTGGCCTTTCAGCCAAGATGGTTCGGGTTCCGGATGGTTTCAGAAGCTGAAGGATCATCACGTACTTTACTTGCGCTGTGAAAGTTTACATTTGCTAAAAACTTCTGATCATGAACAAAAGTTGAGCTTTTTTTACTTCTCTAGTTTTCTACGCGTGTTTTTGGGCTCATCTCTCTATTGAGATGTTTCTTTTCTTTTTTTTTGAAAGTGACTACTGGTTTACCACAAGTCTGCACCCACTGAACCAGCTGTGCTGTTAATAACCGGGAGCGTCGCGGCTCGGGGGCTCCGGGTCCTCGGAACCGAACATTGCCGGTCCGATGCCCGTGTTCCTCCAAGCCCGTCGCAGTGTTGGTGAGCAAGACACCGAGGCTCCCCTGGTGTCGCTGCGTGGCCTCCGGCCGCTCATGGTTACCACGCTGAGAAACACAGAAGTGCAAAACAACCAATGACAAATAATAGAAATAAAGCGAACGGCAAAGCGTTAGGCTGGCAAACAAACTAGTCTTCGGATCCCAGTTCGCCGACGACCGTTTTAATTTCTCTCCCGACGACTCGATGCCTCGCTTGTGTGCAGGACGAAGACACGAGACGAGACTATGACTACATGCTGGATCACCCGGAGGAGTACTACCGCCACTACTACGCTTACTACCGCCGCCAGCTCACCCCCAAAGTGGACGTGAGAATCGTCATCCTGGTCACCGTCTGTGCCATCTCCATCTTTCAGGTACGAGACTTCCTCCTCCCGCTCGGCGCGCTCTGCTTCAGACGCGTTGGAGAAAGAGTCGCAGGCGGGTAAAATCCAGGTAACCAGCCCCTTCCCCTCCAGTACTACAGCTGGCACAGCAGCTACAACGAGGCCATAAACTACCTGGTGACGGTCCCCAAGTACCGCATCCAGGCCACGGAGATCGCCAAGCAGCAGGGCCTCCTCAGCCGCTCCAAGGAGAAGGGGAAAAACCGGCGCTCGAAGGAGGAAATCCGGGAGCAGGAGGAGGAGGTGATCCGAGACATTATCAAAACCAAGATCGACATCAAGGGAGGCTACCAGAAACCCAACGTGTCCGACATCCTGCTGTGTCAGCTGGTGCTCCTGCCCTACTACGTGAGCACCTACGTGGTGTGGTACGTCTCCTGGCTGTACCGCTTCACGCTATGCAGGGAGGAGTACGGCGACCAGGAGAAGCTCTATATCATCAGGTCAGTCTTGGTCAGCGTGGCTCAGGTTCTCCGCTTGGGTCCGGTAACGTCACGGCCTGCCTTCTGACTCCTCAGGAGGAACATGAGGATGACTCAGTCGCAGTTTGACAGTCTGGATGAAAACACCCGGCAGTCTTTCCTGGAAAAACAGTTGTGGATTCGAGAAAATTATGAGGTTTGTGACTCTCCAGTCCCGTCCGTGCACATCGTCCATCTCCTTGCTTTCTCCTGCACAACCCGCCTTCCAGATATTTTTTTCAACCTCTTCTCCCGCACTCTCTCCTCCTTTTTCCTCCAAACCCCACTGCCCTTTATCACCCCCTTTTCCCTTCAACTGCACCGTTTCCCTTCTATCTGATTTTCTTGTACAATCCGAAAGAGTTGGCATGCCGCATAAACTTTAAATAATGATGCAATGAGTTGCAAATCTCATTTCATGCCCAATAGAACATAAACAATATAATTCGTTATTTTACTGTCTCGTGGAAAAGATTAGCTCATTTTGAATTTGATGGTAGCAACACATCTGAAAAGCTGGAAGAGGGGAAAAAATATTCTTCGACGACTCTGAGTTGTACGGCACCAGCGTAGATGTATTCAGCAGCAATACGCCGCAGATGACGGGGTTTTCCGTCACTCTACATGATTGTAGCTTCCGGCCAGAAGAGGATGTCGTCAGGTCGCGTCCGACTTTCACAGGGCGTTTCAATCCCATTTCAGCCACAATGCCCTCCAGTTGGCGGGTCGGCCCATCTCCTCGCGGCCCCGAATCATCTCCTCCTTCCTATTCCAGAGCCGCCGAGATGTTCTTTCGTTGGCCCCCCGAGCCTTCGGACAACTGCCGACCTCCACCCGATCTCCACCGAGAACGTCCAGGTCTGCCGTCCTTTGTCCCTGCACTGCATAACGAGGTCCTGTTACTTGGTGGCTTTCCTCTCTTAAGCCTCCTCGCATCCATCTTCCCAAGGGACAGTTGGTTCGATCGGGATCATCTTCCTTGCCTTTCTCGGACCGCGAGACTCTCGGCCTCGGCAATGTTTGCGCAACCTTGAGGAATAGTCCACTTCCCAGGTCCACCTTCATCTCTTAAGATTGTACTGCATGGAGGAAGCTCCTCTCCTCCCTCTTTCCTCCAGCGGGTGTCGCAGCTCAGCTTGGGTCGGGTCTCTCCTCCTCCTCCTGGGGTCTGCTTTTCCCCACTGCTGGAAGTGTGTGGATACGAGTCCTTGCCTCCTTACGCATGGGTTCTCGATGATATGCTTCAGCCCGCTTTCTCCGATGTGTCCGATACTCGTGTGCGTCCTGATCTTGTAGTGACTCTTGCAATTCTGACCTGTTCATCAGTGGAGTCTTGGTACATCATCATGACCCTGGACTTTGCCACCTTGAACTCTTCAACCACTGGCGACAGTGGTGGTTGGAACTGTCCAGACCTGATGTATAAGCCCTACTGACGTGATGCTTGGTGGGATCCGAGCCACTCGCAAAGATCTTTACCAGCTCTCTTCTCGACTCCTTCCACTGCTGTCAAAGGAACTTTGTAGAGTTAATCAGTGGCCGCATGACTCTTGGTAGCAGACCCTGCTGGAAGAGCGAAGCCTTGAACTTTCTCCTGACCAGCAATCTTACTCAGATGCAACGCCAGGATGGAGAAATAGGTTGAAGAATGGCTGTCAGTCAGAGATGCATCATAACATCTCCCCAGGCACGCGATTGGGGTTCTCCTCGATGGATAGTATCGTTTCCCCCTTTACTCACAGCTGGAATTGGCTGGTCACTTTTCTCCTCTTCATTGCTTTGGCTTGAACTTTGCCCAAGCCCACGTTGCCACAGCATCAAGTTACTTCGGGATCCATCTTGCTGGCGCATGGGTTGAAGTTGTTATCGTGAGGTTGTCCACGAAGCCTCTGATTGGAGGTCGGCGAGTGCCGAGCTCCATTCATGGCCCTCTGGATTCTTTTCCTGCAGCCTCTATGAGCAGATTCATTCCCATGACTAACAGGACGGGGGATACGGTGCAGCCCATTACGATTCCCTTTTCCAGGTCCTGCCACTGGATTGTAAAGGTTTTCAACCATAGCTTGAATCTTGCAAGGTAGCTAGTAATCATTCCCCTGATGTGGTGGAGGATAGTGCTCCATAGCCATCCTGTTGAGGCCATGAGGGATCTACTCAGATGCGTTGACCAGGTCGAGCCACATGATGTTAGGTTTCCTCGGCCAACCATCGGTTGGTTGAGGACACCTGCTTGTTCCAGGCAACCGGAGTAACTTTGGATGCTGCCCTTCTGGACCGATGTGTCGACGCATTTGTTCTTTACCATGAAGGTGGTTAGTCTTTTGCGAGGACAGAAAAGAAGATCTTGCATTCCACACATAGGAGGGAAATGGTTCAGAAGTGGCAGATGTTGGAAGAGTCCATTTCTTTGTCCTGGAAAACAGCAGTAGGGTGTTTTTTTGTTTTTGTTTTTTGTTCTTTTTTCCCCCACATGGAATGATGCCTTTTGTCCCCATCCTCTGCTCCAGTTTCCATGACCTGCAGAGGGGCATTGGGCGTCTCTTGAATACTCCATGCCCTGGACTAAGCGCTGTACCTTATAAAGCGCCTTCAGCGTCTGCCCCAGGACCAAGGGTGGACCAAGGATGTCACCTTAAGAAACTCTTCTACAACTTAATTTAGGGCTGGTCAGTCTTCCAGATCTTACCTCCCCCTGCAGAGTTTTTAAAAACGTGTAATGGTCTTCAAAGAACTGAGGTCTCTTGGTCTCCTTCCTCAGTTTTAGAGGCCTTTCTACCTTCAGCCTGCAGAGTTGGCCTCAAAGTCCACTGGTCAGATCTTTCATGCCTTCCTTTTCTTCAGCTCCTGCTGCTTTGACCTGCTGAGAGTCTCGATCTGCCTCCACAACTGCAAGATCTCTCTCGCCCTCCTGTTTGGTTAATTCCCCCGAGTTCCACTGCTGCCCTTCCTCCATAATATCAAAAGATTCAGAGAATCGGGAGGAATCTGTGCTCTAGGGACAAGGTATCGTATGCTTGTGATCTTTGGATCTTCCTGAGGCGGCAATGAGGAACACTTTCCGAGATCACTGTCCTTAAACACAGATCTTCATGTAATCCACAAACGCAAGGTAATCCTGTGTCATGCAGAGAAAGAAGCCATTTATGAGCAGGATCCCGAAAAGTCTTTTCCGTTTGGCCTCATACCATGTTAAATAAGGTTTGGGGCATGGAGAAGTCAAACAGTCCTACAGTCGTACAAATGAGTCAAAATTTGAAACGCCATGAATGCAGACATGCTGCTTGTCAGCAGACAGTTCGAAAGCCCGATTCTCCGATGGTATTCGGTCGAATCAGTGCGTATGTACATATTTGGAATGGCACATTCAGTGCTTAAAAGGACATAAAGGTTTTTGAGCAACGTACGCTCTCGTCTAGACAGCGTCTCGTTCAGGGAAGGCCTTGCATATTTTAGCAAGACAACGCTGCATCCTCAGCAACAGCATGGCTTCGAAGGAGCAGAGTCGGTGCCGAACTGGCCTGCCGGTCGTCCGGCCTTTCATGAGGCGCCAAATGTTTTCTATTGGTGAAACGGGAAATCCAGCACCAGAGGCCCAGAAATGTTGAGCATCTCGAATCCTGCACTTTCAAGACATTTACACACAGCTCAAAGAAAAGGGGTGGAACACCGTGGCAAACATTGCCCGGTTCCAACTGTTCTTGAGATGCATTGCTGCCATCACATTCATAATGAGCTAATCATTTCCCTGAAATGGTCAAATTTCTCAGTTTCAACATCTGATACGTTGTTTTTACTCTATAGGGAATAAAACATGGGTTTATAAGATCTGCAAATCTAAGAATTCTATTTTAACACTTAACACAAAACTATCTGTCTGTGTCATCTCTTCAACGTGGCTTCCAGGTGTACAGAAGGGAGCAGGAAGAAGAGATGAAGGTGAAAATGGCGACCGACCCGAGGATGAAGAGGTACCGGCGCTGGATGAAGAACGAAGGACCAGGAAGACTTACATTTATTGATGACTGATGGCCATGAGCCTCCCTCCATCTGCAACAAACACATCAGCCTGAGTGGCAGCATCCATGGACAGAACGCAGTGCTGCGTGGACAGATGCCGGTTTCTACAGAGGTTTTCAAAGCGATCGACAGCTGAGCGCCATCAACTCTGAGCCACGAATTGAGATTTTACATGCAATTTATTTTTGGCAAGTCAGTTTAGTTTGTATTGGAAGCTTAATGATTGCCTTCTGAAAACAATCTACTTTTTATATTGTCCTGCTGGTTAATACGGTTGGATGAATGGTGTGTGTGTGTGTGTGTGCAGAAGTGCCAGGGAGTTCATGGACTGTCCAGTAACCACAGTTCAGGGATACAAACTCTGACCCCTGCAACTTTCAACAGTACTGTTGGCGAGTCAGTCAAACTGTAAAATGAGCAAATGCTTGCTTTTTTTATGAATAAACAAGAGCCAGAATGTATTAAGTGATAAAAAGCTGTCAGTTTGGCAAAGCGGTTTGTTTTCTTTAGCTTAGCTTGGGGGAACTCAGGTAAAATGAGCATTGATTCGGGGGCCACTCAAAACCCCAAGCGGCCACAGCCTGAAAAGCATCCTTAAGACCACTTTAGTGGGAAAGGTTGATGAGAGAAAATGAACAATCGAAATAAGTAGAAATTTGGAAGAAAACGTTCAATTGACAAAGAATACAAATGGATGAAACGTGACTATAATTCTAAAGTGATAGTAAATAACCTCGATTCATTGAAGGAAGCGTTCTGATTTTTATTTTGTAATTTCCGCACGTATTGAGGGATTCCGTCGCCTCCAATCATGCCAGGTGTGCTTGGCCTTGTTTACGTAAAATATTGCTAATACTTTGCAGGCTGACCACGCTGACGTTGTGGTGACACGCCGATGCCAATCTTCTCATGTCTGAGGGCCGTAACAAGCTGATGATCCCTCTGCCGAACAGAACGAGTCGAGTCAAAAAGACCAATGAGGGACATTAAATTGATTTTTGGTGGCTTTTGTTCCTCTGACTCAGATAATGGTAAAAAAAGACACTTCAGTTATTTCAGATGAAAACCAAAGTCATCCTTGCTGTTACGTAACAGCAGCGTGAAGCGCAAACGGCTGCTTACAACTTGGTTTTACTTATTTATTGTTTCATCGGCCTTCTCTTGTACATTTGGTGTGAGGCAGCATTAAAGTCATACTGCAACTGCACAGCCATGCGTCCAAAAACAAAGCTTTGTTGTCTTTGCGTCTCCCACCTTTGGTATTGATTGTGTGATTAACCGTCAAATATCACCGATCTAGAGGTTAACCAAATCGGTTTGTCATTGTTCCGTGGCTTTACGGAGAACTTTCACTTGGACGAGGAACCTTCTTGCTGTGAGGCGGAAGCTCTAACCACTGCAGCCCCACGTGGGTTAGGGTTAGGGTTGTTTAGACACCATTTCTAGTCGCGACACCCAAGCGGTCGAACGTCACTACGAGCAGGTGGAAAATTAAGGGACAAAGACGTTGTCTGTCCTCACGCGGCTCCTATACACCTTTAAGCGCCAGGATCTTTTTAAATTACTATTTTGAGAGAAAATGTTGTCCGATGAGCTTGCTGGCATGTCGGAGCCTTGCCCTCCAGTCTTTTTAACCCCCCACTTTTAAGAAACGAGCACAGGAGTCGCCATTTCAGGTTTTCTTTTACAAAAATGTCAGGCCTCTTTGTGTTGATGACAGTGATCGGCGTCTTTAGCTGCCCTTCAGCGTCACGACTGTGACTGCACTCGAGTGCAAACGACACTAAGGTTTTGTCAGTAAAAGATAATTTTTGATTTCTGACATGAATGGCTCTCTTTTCACCTTAAGTGGTCTAACTATGTTAGTTTTTGTAGATGTAATTAATTTCGGTCTATGGCAGGATTCGACTTTTGAAAAAAATCTTACCGACTTTAATTAGAAATGTATTATTTCAAGGAGTAACAAAACCTATTGTTGGGATATTTTGTGTCTCACTTTAAGTCAACTGAGAACATTTGTCTTATGGCCGACTCTCCGATAGACGTACAGTCTCAATTTGGCTGTGATGAGCATTTACCGTTTTCCTCTCGCCTGCGGCCGACTTCGGACATTCGGTAGGAAACGTCACCGCAGGTTTCTTAGCGTGTCGGGCTTTAAGTGCCCGACTTGCCAATTTCAGACGCAGTTCTGTCCCAGTCAATACAGTCCTCGCTCAGTGTTTGTTACCGAATGCGTCACACAACTCGCTCCATTTTCAACCCCCAACTTGAAAAGCTTTTCATTTGGCCTGAACTTTGAAACATACTTGACTCGGCTCCATGACAGGGCTCGGACATCCTCCACCAGGTCAGGTTAGTTTTAAGGACGCACAAAACGTCACACGACGACGGGGCGGCGACAAAAAGGGGTTAATCGGTACTGAAACTAACCGCTATTGTAGTTAAAGTACATAATATTCTATGCACAGGTTGGAAAACCTGTTGGAAAACCAAAAGATAGCCGCTGTTTACTGTGCTCTCACTTTAAAATTGATCTGAATCAAACAACCCATTTTTTCCCCCCAAATGTTCGAAGTTTTGAAGCCACAGTTGAAAACAGCAGCATTCCTGCTGTTAATTGACCGAATAAAAAACGTGCAAATACACTGTTTAACGCATTGAAAGAAAGCTAGACATTATTGGATTTCAAGTCGAGGGGTTTTTGTAAATATGACCTCGATACTTGGATACACCAGGAGAGTGAAAGTGATGTTATTTATGAAAAATTATGTAGACGAGTGAAATACTACCTTTGACAGTATCTTCAATGCTTATCCAGCCGAGGCGTTAAATGATACAGCTTAAATGAATATCCTGTTAAAGTGGCAGTTGAATTTCGACTGAAATTATGGGATCTTACATCAATTCACAGTAAGATTTGAGACTCGTGGACTTTGGCCTCAAACTTCCCGGAACCTGGAGAGCCCACCGATTCAGAAAAAAAGACAAAGGTACACCATGTCAGATTTTCCATTAACAATAAAAATTATCAACGTACATTTTTAAACATACAAAAACAAACAATACAAGGCAGGAGAATGATAGAAGGCCCATGTCATTCCAACGTCAACAACAATAATCAGTTATAATAGCAAAAATTAACATAACCTCGCTGTCACAATGTGATATTTCTTTCATCAAAATAGTGCATGTTGAGATGATCACAATCATACTTCTTATGTCAAACAAAATGGGTACACAAGTGCTGCAAACCTGCAGACCTCGGGAGGAGTCTGCTCCTCTTGTTTACTTTTTTTTTTTTGTGCAGTTCGGAGTGTTAGCTGTCATGTATCTCGGCGACTAACTACGTCACAGGAAGTACACAGACTGAAGGTTTTATGTAAGCAATTCAGCGACCAAATAGGAATTGTTTTATATCCCTTCTTGCCTATGGTCTAGTAGCTTTCTTTTTTCTGAAATAAAAGATTCATGGGGGAAGAATGAGAGTAAAGAACTGTGGGAGCTTCCTGCTGATGAGCTCTTGAAGCATTTAGAAAGACAACTGACTAACGTATTCAGATTTATTTTGTTGTTGTAATAGGGTGAAATGTTGTAAATAAAAAACGCATTTCCCCGACGGGGATCGATAAAGTATTACCTTAACTTCAATGCAACGAATATTCGGCGGGAAGCCAGTAAAAAGGAATAGTTCCCCCCAAAAAATGCAGCCCACGCCCACCCGCCAACAGATGGTCACTTTCTTGTCGTCATTTTTGGTAGAAAAACAGAAACATTCCTGGAATTCGACCAGAAAATAGGAATGCAGCATCCCAGCAAAACAAGGGGATAAAAAAACACAATATAGCCAATAATGCTAATTTTAGGGTGACGTATTCCCTCAAAGAAAAACCTTCAGTCGTGCAAATCCAAATGAATTGAAACATATATTTGTAGGGCAAAACCAGACCTGCGAGAGCTTCTCTGGTTGTTAATCTCTTCATATACTGAACGCAGCCGGCGCTAAATTCCCACGGGCGGCTCGTTCTTCACGGGGAAACCGGAAAGAGTTTCTTTAACCAGTTTGTACACCGGAATACTTCTAATTTGGAGCTGATTTTTCCCACAGTGGTGGAACGGCATCACGCTTCTTACATCTCACCGGTTTTAACAGAAACTTTGTTTAAAACCTTTCCGGCGTCTCCGGGAATTTGTCTTCCGGTCTCTTCACCCGGGTGGAAGGTGAGGGGATGCCGGAGTCTGTCCCGGCAAAAACACATCTACACTCTTACTCTCCTCGCTTGTTGTACGAGTTAAGAGTGTAAAGAGCGGTGAGTTTTTACACAAAGGAAATCTGAGGCAGTTTTATTGATCTGGTGTTAACGAGTATCATTCCAACAATAACTAATGAAGGATTCTTGTTTCCGCTAACTGGTCACAAATGGTTACTAGTTTCTTTCAATTTTGCTGGGAATTTCTTTCTCTCAGGGGGTCAGTTCGGTCATTTCTTAATAACTTTTAGGCAAATGTTAAAGGTACTGAGGTCATTTCTGATTGATTTAAGAGCAATTTCCAACTTGGGATCAATAAAATGTTCTGACTCGGATCATGTTTGGACACTTTCTAGGGGCGCCCATTGACTTCCTTTTTTTTCTTTTTTTTTTTACATAATATGTATATGTGTTTGCCGGTCAGAGAGCTGTCTGAAAAAGATGCAGATAGAAGTTGCTGTTCCGGTTGAGTTTGAAAATGTTTTTCATTTGCACAGTCATTGGGATCCCAACCGTTCACAGGCGTCCACACGAGCAGGGCGGCGGCGCACGTAGCATCAGGACGCACGCTCGTGCTCCGATGCGACGAAGTGTTCGGAGGTTGGTCAGCTCGTGAAATTAGTGTAGGCTACCAAACGACGGAGACCGACGGAGACCGCCTCACCCTATGAACAGGGCTTAGAAATCCTAAAATGCTTTGCTCGGATTTCCACGGTTGGAATTCACTGCGTTCGATGTCCATCACAAACTACATAACAATAAAACAAACTGCCAAGGACAGAAAGAGCTTTGGCCGGCTTGTAGTTTCGTTTCCGTCTCTGAACTCCTTCATTAGAAAATACAACACGAAAGCATATCCAAAGGCTTGAGTGAAATCACAAGAAAATCTGTCCCAAAGTCTCTTTAACATTAAACAACTCCACGACAATATGCGATTTTGGCAATGATAAAAGCAAAAAGGAAAAAAAAAATCCCGTCTTTTTTCTTGTTTTTTTTCTTTTTTTAAATCACAGTTCTGAACTGCAGACATCTTTAGACGAGAATTCCATCACAGTCTTCTTGAATATTCAGCTGAAGGTGGTGAAATGAAGCCTGTTTACGCTCTAGAATAAATGTCCCCTTTTCTTCTGTACAACTGAAGCCCCCCAGATCTTTACGAAGACTAGTTCCGTATTTTTTAGTAGTTCCTCCTTCAGAGGCGACCCCTTTGCAATCGATCTGATGTCGTCCATCTTTGTGGCCCAGATCTTAAAGGCTGCAGGAAAATGTCATGGTTTCTGTCCTCATGCGGAAGCCAGTTTTGGCAGGCAAAACAACAATATGGAATACTGGAAATTACCCTGTTGTAAATCCAAACTATGAGACAAAGCAGAGTCGCTTGTCGGGTGAATCTTTTCATCCGGAAGACAAAACTGTGAGATGGTCTTGCAAAATAGACTTGAAAAGAAAAAAAAAACACTATGTAAAAATATAGAAAACAACAATGAAACCAACAAAAGCCTGAAAAAGTCGAACAAAGTACAGGAGTCAATGAGTCAAATCAAAACTCGAAAAATAAGACGACCCTTATCACCCAAATGATTTCTTATCCGCGCTGAAGTAGGAAATAAACATTTTGTTTTTTGGTTGATACCGTAAAAATACAAGTTTGCTTCTTCTTGAATGGAAAAGATGTATCTGTGACTTTTTCGGGTGAGTTTCAGTTTGACTTCAGCAGAATTAATCGGGCGTTCAAAAAGGGCTTCCGCGTGGTTGTGATGGAACCAGTCATGAAAACCAAAAGGGCGCTGGATTTCCTCCTTTCTGTTTGACTCACAGACTTTAGGTCGAAGCAGCTCCTTCCACGTCTTGGTTGGAAGTCATTTTTCTGAGGCCAGAAGTAAGTTGATATAGAAAACTTGGTGAGAAATCTTTCCACCCTCACCAAAAGAAAGACTTCTGAAGGATTCTTTTCCAATGTTGTTTTTTTTGTTGTTTTTTTCCCCCAATGAGCTTCGGGGTTTCATGAACGAGCACTGCTTTAACACCTTTTTACAGAAAAATTGAAACGTGAACAACTTTGCCCCCCGGACGGAGTATTCGGGCTACTGCGAGTTCCTTAATTTAAAAAAAATAAATAAGAGAGAGAGAGAGAATTTAGGGATCATTGGAAACAAAATCTGACGTTTAAAGTTTGAAGTGGTGTTTTTGACTTAGAAAGACACTCTCTGATATTATGAAGCCATCGATCACGAGGATATAAATCACAAGTTAAAGTAGCAATTTAGCAAGAAAAAAAAACTACAAAACTAATTCAATTATACATTTGTACTATTCTTGTGTGATCAAGTCTTGAATCTGGAAAACAAGATTTCTACCTCTGGGTTTGCCCTTGTAGTCTAAGATCTTTATCATGTAAATATTTAACTTGATAATATCAGACAGTGTTTTTTTTTCTACAAAACATGCGTATTCCCAATCATTTCCTTTTCCAATTTTCGATTTATCGAAAGGTCGACGGCCCATGAATTCAGGACTTTCAATTTTGTGGTCCCCGTTGGTTTTGGGCTTCACCAGATTTTTGATCCAAAAACAGGACAGGCTGGTCTTTGAGCTTAAAGAGGGTCTGAGAGGGTCAGGATGAGTGTTTTTCCCTCCGGGGTCTTCAGTCCTCCGGTCTTTAATCGTCTGAGGAGCGAGTGCTGGACCGAACGCATCAGATGTGTCGCCACATGCTGCATTAAGTTTTTCTCGGGCGGAAGTCTTAAGAAGTTTTGACCAGGTCGTAGACGTAAATGAGGAAGTCGTCATCGAATTTGATGAAGTAGACAGAGGGCTTGGCTTCTACCTGGTGGATCACCATTCCCGTGCGCTTGCCGCCGTCCTCTTTGGCGTACTCCACCTGTTTCCCCACCAGACTGTCCACCACCTCACCGGGTTCCCGTTCTGCTGGGACGCTGTCGTCTACACAGGGAGGTAGAGGAATTACTTACTGCTTTGATGCAAATTCTCAAACCCGTATAGAACAGGCTGCCAGAGAGAAAGCAGGATATTATAAAATAGTATTCTTCATCATGGAAAAACAAATGTCGGTGTTCCCGTGTCAACAGGCGCCTCTCCACTCGACCGGCGGCGCCCGAGGTAGCGCCCCGATCCTGGTGATGGTCGAGGTAGCTCGGTAATTTCAGTGGAGCGCAAGCCGATCAAAGTCTATCATCGTCCTCTCTACGGCGCCTGCCGGTTGCCAGACATACAGCAGTACCTCACTTTATCGCGGTTCACCTCTCGCTGTCTCACTGCATCGCAGTACAAAATCATATCGCAGATTTTTCCACGATAAGTTGGGTTTTTGCGAAACCCTCGCAGACACGGCGACAAGATGAAAATTCCACACAGAAAGGCGCCCTGAGTCGTATATGGACCGTTTTCCGATAACCGCTTATAAATTTCAAACTTTTTTCGGGTAACCACTTGCTGACTGTAAACTTATTTCTTCCTCATCTTCAGGTAAATTCTTCAACACGGTCAGTTAAGTGTGTCCTCATTTTTGGTTGTTTAGTCGTTGCAATGTGTAGGTTGCTCAGAGATGTGGTCAGTTTTTCTGCCAATTTGTGATGTTCTTTAACTACTACTGCAACATGGAACCACCTTGCAGGACTGCAGGTGAACATCAAGTGGGCCCAGATGAAAATCAAGTTGAACAAGTGACCGAGCATCTCGATAGCCAAGGGAAAGCTTAAAGACAGGAGGTTCTGCACTGGTGAGGAATACCAGGGTTAGGGTGAGCGACAGTGTGAGAGCAACCGGTCAAAAGCCTGGGCAGATGGTACGACATAAACCTCAGGGACAAAGACAAAGTGCAGCAAATAAGGCAGGACATCAGTAGCAGTCTTGAAAACATCCACAAGACCCTACCAGGTTAGCTCAAGCTCTGGTGCCTACAAATTGGGCTTCTCCCTCGGGTAATGTGGCCACTCACTATCTACAAGCTCCCAATTAACAACTGGGTAGAAGACGGAGCGAACCATGACTTCATACGAGAAGAAGTGGCTTGGTGTCCCTGCCTATCACAAGCCTCACCGAAGAGCACAAGAGCTCCAAAGTGAGACCCCAGATGACTTCGAAGAGTCCGGAGACCACATCGACCACATCAGCACCGGTGCTTCACCCCTGGTAACGGGACGGAAACGGACAACATCCGACGTGGTGCATCGGGCCCGAGCAGGGAAAAGCAGGCTTTGGCCTCACAGCAAGCAGGCCAACTTGGCCTCAATATCAGAGAGGAGGAAAACGGTGGTCGAGGGGGCGCGCCGCCGAGACGAGGCAGAAAGAAGCACAAAGGCTGTCTGTCTTGCTAGCAGGGAGAACAGATGAAGTGGGAAGGCCTGGAGAAGAGAGAGCTCGGCTGGAGGAGCTCTGGGAAAGTCAGTGCAACATGAGCTTCATCATCAGAGCCACCGACGATGAGCTCCCATCTCCAAAAGACCATTATCGGTGGTCTGGCGAACACCATACCTGTGCCCTCTGGCCAACTCCAGCGACACTGATGTCTCGACCGATTGTAAGACCAGTTTCAGACGAGGCCGCTACACCTGGAGGCACAACCAGGTCCTTCTGGGTCTGACAGCAGCTCTTGAGGGCAAGTGGAATAACATCCACTCCTTGCCCCTCAGACCAACCAATTCCATCAGGCCACCAGTAGAAAAATCACAAGCATCTCCTTCCCAAACCAGAAGCTGGACAGCTGAAACTGTCCCGGGACTGGAAGATGCTAGTTGATATTGGCCAGCAACCAATCTTCCCACCTTAGATTGCAGCCGCTTCCCTTAAACCGGACCTGGTACTCTCCATCATTGAAGTCTGTTTAAATCACTCCATGCCAAGGACCACGCCCACCCCCAGCATGGACCGTTCACACTCTTACCCTCCGGCTGGAGGTACGGGAGTGTGAAATGTAGAACGACACAATTAAAGAACTCGTTCTACCCGACTGCCATCGGACACTTAAAAAAAGCCGACACTCATTGTTGTCCCTGCACCCGTAACGTCGACTGCCACTGTATTTGTACTCAAAGTGCACTCATCCTTGCACACTAACTGCACTCAAACATCTTACTGCACTGTATTCTACTCACTGTTCCATTGCAAAGTCTGCATTCATATCTATAATAATATTTATAATAATGTTTACACTCTTCTAAGACAGCAGAGTAGGAATTCACTTTACAGGGAAACCTGTTTCTACGCTGGATATGTGAGATCTTGAGTCACAGAACTCCCAGTCCCATGGGAGGGCTCAGCAGAAGAAGCCTACGAGCGCAAGAGACCATGCTGTGCTACACAGAACTGGCAGCAGACACTCAGCGACATGGGTGGATTGCAAAAATCTATCCGGTTGAGGTGGGATGCTGAGGTCGTGTGGCTTCTTCCACCATCGGGCCGCTGAAAGACCTTGGCATCCACGGGCCGGCTCTGCAACGGATAGTAAGGTCAGTCTATGAACAGGCCGAAAGACGCATCCAGTGGATCTGGATCAAGTGGAAGGACTCTTGCCGGGCTCAAAGAGCCTCAACACGACCCGCTCAATCATCCCCCAGAACCGTCCCCGTCCATGAGGGTGTCAAGGGTGTCATTGGAAGGCTGAAACACTCGGTGATCCAATGGGAAACTACTGATAATTCACCAGGCCTGAGATGCAACAGTCACACCAGTCTCAGCATCAAGACGAACCTCATATGTACCCTCTACTGGCACAATGGGCGGTTGACCATCACGTCCCGGGTTTCATGATTCTCGGACAAATAATTAACTCGGACAATAGCCTTTACCCGTGACTTTAGGGTGGGGGGGGCCGAGAGGACAAGCGATCGTCTTTGGAAGCGAAAATTCCTGGTTGTATTCCCAGCTCTTGGTAGCGTGTCCAAGGGTTGTTGAGAAAGACACTGACGGGGCTGAAGAGCTTCATGCTGCCAAAACATTTAGCCTCGTCGCACCAACGGACCATTGAAATTACACTTGATTCACACACAATATGCACGTGATGCCGCTTTAAAATCAAAGGCGACCGATCCGGCTGCCAAAGAAGGAAAGAACCTGCTGCACGAAAGCTTGGCATCCATGAATGGTGACGATGGTGAGACGTGAAAAAACGACTCGACGCAAAAAGGCAGCAAAAGCTTCAGAGAACGCAGACACAGCAGACAGCTGAGGCGTCTCCAGCATGCAGATCCGGCTGAAAGCCAAAACGATCGCCACCGAAAGCAAGATCGAAGACGCTGGAGTGATTCTGGAGCAGCAAACATGCTCACACTAACAATACCAGACGGGTATTTCGCCATCAGATGACCAAACTAATAATATCACAACAATATCACTTTCAACTTGAATTTATTTATTTTATTGCCAGTTTATATATTGTATAGTTATTTTATTGCCTATTTGTATATTTTAAATATATTGTCTATTTGTACAGTTTTATATTTGTATTATCTTCCCAGAACTACAGATGGAAATTAGCTATGAGCTACAATCTGGTACAAATTTCTCTGCCTCTGTGCTTAATGTTATTGTACACTGTCCTAATAAACTTTTTAAACTAAACTAAAAACTAAACTTGAGATGTGGATCAGATTAATGAGTCAAAAAAAGTCTGCCCATCAGGACACGGACGAGGAAAAAGTTACCAACATCCGCAAATTAACTCAAACAATAGCTGAGAATTCCATCGGACCAGACGACTTCATGAATATGGATGAGGTACCCTTGACCTTTGACCTGCCTCGAACTTGGACCGTTAACACAAGCGGCACATCGCCCGTCACGCTGAAAACAACCGGCCACGAGAGAACGCTGTGAACTTGTGTTCTGAGCTGCACCGCATCCGGACAAAAGCTGCCACCAACGGTGATTCTTAAGCAGATGACGACGGCAAAAGAAACGTTCCCGAAAGAAATCGTCTTGGAAGTCAGCACAAGCGCGAATTCGCCTCGAGACAAAAGTCACACCGACGGCAACAACCAAAGAGAGACCGAGGAAGAGCGCGACGAAGTGATGGTGGCCGTTCGAAGACACGGAAGAAGACGACTTTAACGGTTTTAGTGCACGGGAGGAAGATATAGATGGCGATCAGCCGGAGGACAAAGCGGGGAGAGAAAACGGACGGATGGATGGACTTTTCCTTGAGTTATTTATCATTCATCTTCTTGATCAGCCGTGTTTGCAAAAAAGTTTTTCCAGCACGTATTTGACCGATGCGTACTTAATTAAAGTTTAAAGAAACGTTCCTGTGTAAATATCTCGTGTTACAACATGGACACCTGCAGATTATAGACAAGTGCGGCCAATATATGTACACATATAGTTATTTGTTCATTTTTAGCTTGTGCGGTTTATATTCAGGTGCGCTCAACGGTCCAGAACATACGGTAAGTTTACCAGCAAATTGTAAGAAAAAACAAACTAAAAGTGAAGACCTTTACTCGACGATGACCTTCCTCCCGACCCAGACAGAGTTCGATTAGCTTTTGTCAACACCGACATGATCATTTCATCATCAGCTCGTGCACAGTTTGAGGACTTACTGGAGTCGGGCATGATACGCAGGTCTCCCTCTTTGTAGTCGTCCAGCAGCTGGTACATGTAGAGGACAGGGTCTTTCTCGTAGGTGATGTAGAACCAGGTGGTCATGATGGGGGCTCGGGCCAGAACCATTCCCCTCCACTCCTCCTTCGGGCCTTCCTCGGTCTCAAACATGTGCTCCACCGCCTTGCCGATCATGGCGTCTGCTAGGTTGACGTCTGTCAGGCGGGATTTGGCTACGGGATGAAAACCATAGAAATCACGTCACCGACCAGGAGAAGGCACGTCTTCGGTCCGCGAGGCCTCGGACATCATTTTCGACCGAGGATATCTATATGTAACTTTTAAAGTTGCAGAAGATAAACAAGACGACACTTGAAATTCTATCACTTTGTTTGTTTTCACTGTTGACCAAGTGTTTGCCGACAGTTAGCATCCAAGTACGGACTTAGAGTAAGAGTACCGCAGTTAATCTGGCAAAATAAAATGTCATTTTTCCCTGATGTTCGGGCATTTCATGGTAACAAATCTTGGCGTCTTAATACTGGTGATTTGTTTTTTTCATTGGAAGTCGCTGCTATTTATCGTTGCCATGGCAGCAACTTCATCTGTTTCGAGGCAAAGCTTTATCATTTCATAAGCTCGACCGAGCGTTTGTGTGTGTGATTTGTTTTTTCTTTAAAACGCTCATGTCTTCTGCAAACAAGTCAAGTGTTGTCATGGGTCATGTTGCCGCTGCGGTCGGGACGGTTTCACAAGCTGTGGCTAAAGACACTATTTTCATTGCAGTAAGAGGCAAAATAGAAATGCGGCTCTTTCATTGACAAACACTGCAGAGACTCTTGGTTATTTATGGACTGGTTTATGTTGACAGCGTCCAGGACGTCGCTCTTCCATTCGGCTGCAACACAGCGCGTCGACCAGCTGCGGTCTCGAAGGAAGTTTGAGTTGTAAATAGGAAAAGGTCAATCATTTTCAGGTCGTCGCATCATGATTGAGGCTTGTGTATGTCCACAACAATGGCAATAGGACTGAAAACAATGACAGGTTTGGATTTAATTATTGACCTCATCGAGGTTAAGCTAATAGGAATATTATATTATCAGTGGCGGCGTTTTGATTTCCGGTCTTGATAAAGTTGAGACTGGATTAATATTGCCCGTTTAAACCGGGTCACTGACAGCCTAAGGACTGTCTGCAGGATTGAAAATGGGCAAAATCTTATTTAATGCAATTGAAAGGCAAATGTTGAATTGTTCACAGAGCAATCAGCCCTTTCTTTGTTCGCGCCAGGACCTTGTCCTGAGTTGGAAGATGCCGGAGACGCTGACTCACCCAGTCTGTCGGGAAGCACCTCCAGTCCCTGAACCCTCTCGTCTTTATGGAGCTCCAGGCCGTAAACACAGTCAAAGCCATCATATTTTATCAGATACAGAGACGGGTTCACTGGCACCTGGAGACACATTTGAAATCGTGTGCTTTCCGTCATGCATTTTGCTTCAAACCTTCAACACGTAATAGAGCGCAGAGCTGGTGAGACGTTTCAGGAAGTGTGAGAAAGCACCGAAACCAAGTCGTACGTACAGCACGCCACCGGAGCCGAAACGGCGATTCAGGATCGTTGATCTGGTTACCTGGTCGAGGACGGTTCCCTTCCAGACCACGTGACCCCCTCCGTCCTTCCAGATGTGTTGGATCCGGCAGCCGACAATGTTGCGCCGTGGCTGTGACAGAACTTTGGTGGTCGGACCCAGACTGCTCTTGTGTTTCCTTCCGGAAGACGTGCGACAACGTTAGCCGTCAGACATGACAGAAACACCGTTGTTCAGACAGCGGAGCGTCTCCACTCACTTGTGCGGATTCTTTTTCTTCATCATATTTGCAGAAACTCCTGCATTTCCTGCTGACAGAAACCATTCCATCAGCTTCGCAGCTCAAAAGTGAACAAACAGATAAACAAGGCAAAAACAAAACACTTCAAATAACTTATTGGAATTCTTTACGAGGAAATTGCTCGAGCTCTTGACTTGCATTGGCTCGGTGGCCTGAGCTACAACACAGCGGGAACCCAAGCGAGGAACACAGAGAATAGACATCGAATTAACACCCGAGAAGATATCATTCGAAGATGTCTTTCATCAGCTGAACATTTGAATAAAAAGAAATAGCTCATGTAATGTAAACTCTGACTCGTTCATGCTTCCCTGCTAAGTCTGAATCAAGCGGCTGCTAATCCTTTCCTACGGGACACATCGGCTCCACGTGTTGAACAACAGTGTAGTCGAACGATGGTCCGGTTCTTCAATTTATTTTCCATAGCATATTAATTGGGTGTCAAGGAAGCTCCAGGTACTGAGAACGTCCCTGTATTTTGTTGTATTTTGTCCCGCAGAAGCGAAAGCAATGTTTCAGCTTTTCAAACTGCCAGAAGACACGGAAATTATCAGCTCGCTGGGTAATTCAGACAAACATACATCTTCATGATTCTTTGCACCTCCACCTGTTTCTATGGTAATGGTGTCCTAAAAATCGCCTGAAATAGAAACTATAAAGAATTACCTTAGCATTTCAATAAATGAATTCAAGAATAATGAATAGTGCTGGCCAATACAGGTGTGTTCACTGCGACCCCACCGTACACACTGTATTTTTGTCGTCGTCCACAGGATCAATTAGGTGACTCCACTATAAGAAGCTCTTGTCTTTACGACAAAACTGTTAACTAAATGGAAAGTATAGCGTTGGATCTGGATGCTAAAAGTGCACCAGATTAATGCATTTGTTTAAAAACTAAAGATGCATCAAACAGCAGTGAGGACTAGCTCTGACCTGTATCAGCTGTGTCTCTGTGTCCCGGAGTGCTCTTCATTCATCAGGAGGCAGGGAGGCAGCCAGGCTGCCCCGCCACACAGCTCACAGCTCACAACACACACACACACACACACACACACACACGCGCGCACACACACACACACACTCACACACACGCAAACACCTGTCAACCAAAACACACAACAGTCAGGAGCACAAACACTGACAGGTGCACTTGCTGCCACCTAGTGGCGACCGAGGGAATTACAACAACACGCCTCACTCATCCTAAATGTTCTTCATGCCATGTGGACATATTTTCCACTGTGATGCAAACTGGGTCTGAAACAGCAACTATGAATGAGGGAGATGAATGTGACAGAAGTGTACTAGGCCTGGACGGGCGCTCGCTTGTGAAATGTCATGTTTATATCGAGTGAACAGGCGCAGTTTGAACCAGACGCTCGAGTTCAACAAACTACTTCATCGACAAGCAAAAACTAAAAGCGTCACTCTGTTGAAGCAGATTTTGCAGTATTTACCAAATCTCCTCTCCGGGAGCGCTGACTCCTCGGGTGTTCAACGCAGGTCTGGGTCTTCACGACTCACCAGTGCAGAGGAAGACCAGGACCGGACCTAATGCAGGAAAATACCAAAATAACAGAGTCGAGAACTGTTATTTCATTGACTGATAGCGGTAGAAATTCTGCAGCGTTCGAGACGCCGCAATGACATCGAAAAGAATCGACTACTTTGTTTGGGGAAAGACAAATTCAAGAGTCCAGCTGTGATTTAAAGTTGTTTTCCACTCATGAAATGACAAATTGAAAGACTGCATTATAATCACGTATTAAAAAAGTCATCAGATCTATTGTCCTGAGATTTCTCACACATCTGCATTTTTTTTACATTATTCTGGAACAGTGTGGTCTTAACAAGCTCAAAAATCACATTTGGTTTTGAACAGGAGATATTTTTGGGGAAAAAAAAAAAAAAACACATTCACAGATGTGGTCGGATTCAAAAACAGGTTATTGATCCCCTCGGGGCGACTGCAATGTGGGTGATCATTCAACATATTGAAGGTCTTAACCTGAAACACATTTCATAACTCTGTCTTCTTTCTTAACCAAATCAGTTCTTACAACAGAACCCTTTGAGAAAATAACTTGATCCATATAAAATTCAAGAATCATGACTTATTTATGTAATCTAAGTGACTGGGAATTTTGATCTAAAAATAAATGACCTCCACTCGATTGTCCAAACTAATAACCTGATTTCATTAAAAACCTGCAACAAATAGCTTTTGAATTAGCATGAAAATTTGTAAGACATGAAACATTTTAATTACTGTGTTATGTTATACAGTTATGCTATGTTACAATAATAAAATATTCTGATGAAACAAATAAACACTAAAAAGAGGCAGCAATTAATTCATTTTCTTGTTAGACAAAGTGTCTTGGGCAAAAATTTGGAAACATCTTGTGTTTCTCTCCAGCTTCACCACAATCCAAGCCAGAATGTGGGAATGAGGAGAGAAGACAAGAAGCTTCCCTGGACTTGCATTGAACTAAAGATGTGGCGTTTTGCACAATGTTGTCCGCAGTGAATGTTTACATTTCTTAAGAGAATATCCCACATTTCATTTTTAGTAAACTGACCTTTTCCACTTCCACCATTATTTATTTTAGTTTTTAGTTTTAATTTTTCCCCTAAAAGAGCGCTTATGCATTAAAGTAGAAGTAAACTCACACCAAAAATTCAAATGTCAATCTAATCACCAACGGCGCAAAACAGCGAAAAAAAATCCCACTCCTGAATAAACGGCGATGTTACATAATTTTGTTTTCTAGAAAAGTCCAACAAAATGTGAATCTACAAATACCAACAACTCAGTACACATGAAAACCACTTGACAATGAAATAGAAATTAAATGAGATTTGTTCGACAAATGAACCAGCGTGCTTTGCATCAGAGGTGAAAGGACTCGTGTGGATCCGCCTCAACGCGAGACTGATGATTACTCTGCGGCTCGCGCCCCGTTTTATTTATCTGCAAACGGGGGGGGGGGGTTACGTAAGTCATGTCATCGCTGGAAAGACTTCAAGTTGCAGAGATGCAGAGATGCAGAGATGCAGAGATGCAGAGATGCAGCACCACCAAGTCTGCTGTGCACGAGTGACACATGACTCTGGTCAAATCTGAGGCTATTTTGGTGACAAATCAGCAGAAAAGTGTGTGCTACCTGTGACACCTGCTGCTTCCTTACATCACAATCCTGTAAAGGTAAGAAAAACCCTGAGCGACATGCACATGAATGTGTATGAATGTGAAATTGACTTTTCATTGAAACCATGAGTTTGAAAACAATCCATTAGATAAAGCACTAATTGCTTGGTTATTTTGAAACACAGGTTTGGGCCTTGTGTCGTTAATAAGACAATAATTAATGAAAGACTCAACACATGTAAAGCAGCGCTTCCTGAGGATTTTCTGTTACGCCCCCCAGGAAGAAGAAAACATTTCCCACCCCCTCCACTTTCCACCACAACTATAAATACTGTCATTTCTCTATAAAATCTGCACAACACTATATCCTTATTAACATTCAAAAAAAGAAAAAGAAAGAAATATAAATCAACTTGCAATAAAGAATTAACTTTATGAACATTTATTAGCGTCACAGTGCTCGCTGCTTTACTGAAGTAGGTTTCACAAATTGTTCCCAAAATCCGGCGCGTTTTTGCAGGAAAAACTCAAGCGGCTTGTCGGTGCAACAAGGGTGTGATGTCTGCCATTAATTTTGGCTTCATGCTGTCGCTGCCTACATTTTTAGACGGTAAACACCGCGGCCTTTCCTCGTCTCCCGCCGTCGTCACGGTGAAGCCGAGCGCTACATTCGCTTCTTCATATTCCCTCATCTTAGCTGCGGGTGAATTTGGTTTGTCTCATTATCTCCGTCTCTCGCCGCCTTCCTTATCATCCTGTTAAATATTTTCCCATCGTGTCTCTTGAGGGTTTGTTCACTGCACTACTCAGTGCTGTGTGTGTGTGTGTGTGTGTGTGTGTGCTCGGTGCACACCATACAACTAATACTACACCATAAGTGTAAGATAAGATAAACTTTTTGATCCCAATAGGTGAAATTCCTTTGTCCTTCCTGTCCTAAGCAGGTTGCACGTTTGTTGAATGGAACCTTTAAAGAATTAGTAATAACTGGAAGGTTATTTGTCTTGAACTTCATTGCTGCTTCGTGGTTGATAAACAACTATCAAACAGAGATGTTGGGGATCTGAGATTTTGTTTGTTCTGTATGTGAAAAATGACCATTTTCAAAGCTACATCTGAAAACTGATGCTAATTTAAAGACGTGCAGTAAGCCGTCATTTTCACATAAAAAAAGGGGTTTGCTTGGCAAAATACGAAAGCGGAACAAGCGATCACTCGACAAGTCCATTTACAAAAGTCACATTAAACGACACTATTAGTTCCCTGGATTTCCTCCTCTCTTATCATCAGTTTGGAAAGGAGGGAATCCAGGAAACTAGCGGTGGTGTTCAGTGTTAATTTGTTCTGCTTGTTTGAAGTGGACTCTCAGTCCTGCAGCAAAGTTGGGTTTTCATTCCTTACATATTTGGTCATCCTGTCATTCTTTGCTTGGCTTTAGTTGACTAAAGACTCAAGAAAACTGTTAACACGGATATCTTTTTCCTCTTTATGGCCGACACCAGACTGCAGTTTTACTATTCCTTTTTCTGGATTTCAGTCAATATATATGAGCCAAACTCATCAATCTGGATGCAACATCAAAGTTTACATAACATTACATTACTGGTCCCCTGAGATTTGAAAAATAAAGATCTATAGAAAAGTCTTTGGTGAAGATGCAGCGTCATGCATCTAAGTCTGTAAGGTTCCAGCTTCCTCGCTGCCGCCAGCTTCATAAAACACGACGCAGCCACGTACTCCACAAATCTGACCCAACGCCGGTTTCCATCTGGTCTTTTTTTTTTAACCAGCTCAGTTGGTTTAACCTTGCCGTTGGTGATCGTTTCAATGATACTTTGTGGTTGAGTTGATTCATGCTAATCGGTGCTTTATTTCTCTCCAGACAGTGTTGTTGCCAGAGTTAATTTGAAACCACAACAGTCGTCCCAATTCCCCCCAAAACAACAGCATATCTGAGGGGGAACAAGTGGAAGTTGACAGTGGGGGGCGCGGAGTCAGATTTCCAACTGTCGGAATATCCGGCCTCCCTCCGATAGAGGTTTGATTATTTAGCGAACGGAACGCATTTCGACCGCAGAGACCGATGGACACTCCTGCATCCGGCTCTTTACCTGGAGAGTAAACTAACCTTCCCGAAATACGGGAGACATTTTGCGGTATTTGTCTGCAGCTGCTGGTGATTTCCCTCCTGTTTCCCCGAGCAACGCGCGATTAGTCATCTGTTGTCGTGAAGGGCCGAGCGCTGCCGGCCGGCCGGACGGACGGACGGACGGAGAGGCCGTTTGAAACCAGAGAGGGGGAGCCCGATCTGAACACACACTCACACACACACACACCGTACTGGTACGGTGCAAAGATCGACCCAACATTTCACCACCAAAACATCTGGATTATATCAAGTCTCAGCTCAAACCGTTCCCTATTTCAACTCTGCGCTCGGACAAGCGAGCTTACAGTCCCGACTTGCATTCAGGGACGAGCTCTTACACAAAGCACCTTATTTAAACAATATGCTGCACATGCAGAAAGGGATTCTGAACAATGCACAACCCTGTGTGAAGTGTGTTTTGGACATGACTCAGATGTCACCAAGGTCCATGTGCTCTGCCTTGCAGGGCCAGGTGACACGCAGCTCCGCTATTAATGTCAACAGCCGTTTTGGCTTGGTTACCGTTCACCCTTTAAAAAAAATCTGAAACTGAGACACATCATCCCTCTTCAACAGAAGGCTTTGCTCGCTTAATCATGGCGGCTCCATGTTTGATATTTGCAGCGGAAATTTTACCCCAGCCATAAAAAGATTGTATTCAATACATGTGAAGCCTCAACTCTTTCCATTTTTGTGAAAAAAAATAACAACAACAACCATCATAATAATCATTACAGCCTCCTGGAAAGGTGACAAGCTCGCGCTGCACAAAGTTGGGCCAAATCATGGATTGAATTACGGGAAGGTGCACCGTGTAATAATGAGCTTCATTTGTGCGACATCTGTAAATAGGGAGACGCCGTCAGCGATGCTTCGACCGGAGGATCCAACTGAAGCTCCCCGAGGCAAAGCAGCTGTAATGGATGTTAATCCTTCACACGCCGGACTCCTTGGGTTTGATCATTTTTTCATGCTTGCGCGTCATGCTGTGAATCCCTGTGTGGAACAAGACAGTCCCAACTACGCACCCTCCAAATGGGAGGAAAGAAGGCACTCTGTGTATTCTGTATGTTCTCTGGATATTCAATGATTGTTTTCTTGATGCCGCGCTTCGATCACACATGGGGAACGATGACATGAAAAGACTCATTTTGAGACGCAAACACAACTGGCGCAATTAAAAATGAGTATGGGGAGACGGTGTACACGAGCACTTGTTGGAGAATGCTGATGTGACCAATAGAGAATTCAATCCATAGTTTCTGCTGGGTGGAGAAAGTGCCATTGCACGATCCGTCAACTTTAACACAGCGTGCATCGTGAGGTAGCGTTAGCAGTCGGCCGTTGTTTTCCCTAAAAGCTGACACAAACAATACTGAATTATGGGCGGAAATGGACAAAATGTAACAAGGAGGCTACAAATGAAATCATATAAACCGTGTTCCGAACCATCTTTAGAAGCGGCCGCCTCCACGTCTGTGGAGATGTCAGGACCTCGGCACATCAGTGCCATCTTCTGACCATTAACGCGAGGGCAAAGTATTTCCGGCACAAGATGGCAGACAAATGGATTATCAACACTTAATATACCACGACTGAACACTTAAAATATTGATTCATCCATATTTATGAAGGTTCGTATCTATTCTTACAAATAAAACGGATGACAAAAAGAATCTGAAACAGACCACGATATCATATTCTGTATCTGCACCCGCAATTCAATGTCAATCAGAATGTATGAACAGTGGGTGAATGGATTTCTGCCGTTAGCATCGGTAATAAAAGGGATGATTTAACAGTGACGATCTGAGTGAGATCCGGTCTCTCAAGAATCGACGATTCCAACGGTTTTTATTTTAGACCTCATAATTGCTACACAGGTATGATGACATTTCATGGAAAGTTGACACCGTACTAGTTGCCGTTTCCTGTACCGGCGATGATTCACCCTCCGTCTGAGATATAATCCTCTCCTCCTTTGGGCTTCTGCCTTCAGGGTCTCCACAGCAAACCAATCTTCTCCATCTCACCCTGTTCTCGAGATCCTCCTCTCACACCAACGACCTTCATATCCTCTCTCACCAGGTCCGTCCATCTTCTCTCTGGTCTTTCTCTAGGCTCTCCCTCCTCTGTCTGTGACCCAACCATCTCAGTCTGGCTTCTCTGACCTTCTCTCCAAAACATCTAACACATGAGACATGATGGACTCACTCCTGGTCACTCCCAAAGAGAAGCTCAGCGTCTTCATCAGTGCGACCTCCAGCTCTGCCTCCTGTCTTTTGGTCACTGTCACTGTTTCTAGTCCATAGAGCATCGTGTCCCAGAAATAACAACACATTTCAATTTTTGAATGACAACAAAGAACTTCCAGTTGTTTATAAGGACTGTATGTCTTTGGCTGAAATCAGGCCATGGTTGTGATGAAACTATCCATCCGTCCATTTCTACCGCTGATCTTTCGCTCGGGGATGACTGGGATGCTGGAGCCCATCTCAGCTGCGATCGGGCGAGTCGGGTTTCGCTCAGACCATCGCAGGGCCACAGAAAGAGACCAACAACCATCCGCACGTAAGCGTTGGCCATTTTGCCCATTTAACCTTCTGCATGTTTCTGGATTGCGGGAGGAAAGCCATGCAGATGTGGAGAACATGCAACCTCCACGCAGAAAGGCCCTCTGTGGAAACCCAACCGGGGTCCTTTGTACTGTGAGGCGGAAGCTTTAGAAAACACATGAACGAAAACTCATCGGCACCAGAAAGACAAATCCAGGCTTCACTGTAGTGTTTCGGCGATGAGGACCAAACACCGAACCACTGGATGAAAGTACAGGAGCGAGGCGTGTTCCGGTTTCTACGGGTGACGGCGGCCGCTGCCAGTCAGGTACATACGGGTTAACGCACGCAAAAGGTGTCTTAAATTCAGACGTTTAAAAACATTCATAGACACTCCAATGCGTGGGTGCGCGAGCTCCACTGACACAGTATGTGGGTCGGGCAGGAACCTGAGGAAAGAAGCTCTCTGACGCCCCGGTTTATGATCGGCCTCCACCCAGACGGTCAGGCTCGTATTCAGCAGCCGCCGCCACCAAATACCTGCTTAGCCGTGCACGACTTAGGAAATGACGAGACATTTATGTTTTGATCCCGCGGAGCCTGAACACGAGGCTTTAACAGCAAACATCCTGTCGGCGCCCCGTGGATTCAAATGCTGAAAAAGCAGCTTTTCTGCTAAATTCAAATCAGAACGCACGGGTCTTCTTGAGATAAATGAAGGGTTCATTTCACAAAGACTGTCATCCCCCCAAAATCTAGCCGCCGAAACTTAACTGCTATTTCTTTTCAATGGCGTCGGAATGTATTGGAAAAAGTGTTCGGACCCGACACGAGCGGTGTCACGCTTCCACCACGATGACAACATTTCATAAATCTTTGGCTCCTCCTGTATCCTGATTACATTTGTTGGAACCACCAATTTGCCAGCGCTGCCTTTCAATAAACAAAGAAGCCAAATACAGTGGCGTAAATCAAAAACCCGACGTTTCAGCGGCGCTATCACACAAAGGGTACCGCAAAACAGAAAACACGTGCACAAAACACGTGTAGAACCGCAGCCGGGGCTCTGCGTTCAACCAACACGCAGGTTCAAAATCCAGACGAATGAAATACGAGTTGGATTTCCAGAGGCGGACGCCCGAAAGCCGCTTTGTAATTTGTCGCAAAACACCGATAATGACATTTAATTTCTCCCAGTTTCCATAAAATCAAACTAGATTCAATTTGCAAAATGGATTCGATGTGGAAAAGTGAAAATCGATCCGACTCAAAGGCTGGGATGGAGGTGGGGCTTCCTTTTAAACGTGGAAGTAAAAGCGACGACGGCCTTACAACCCGCTGATGTACAACGTCCTGGCATAATCAAAGGAGAGGAAACAAGGAGGATGTGAACACACACACACACACACATTCAGGTTTCTAACAGCTGAAGGTTAAGGAGATTTAGCACTGCGTCCACGCCACTCGCCACCAAATGGAACTTTGCAATCGCAGGAATTAATGATTGGAAGAAAACGAGGACGGCGTCTTCCCGTACCGGTGAAACCCAAGCAGGTGAATCTTCAAGAAGCCTGTTTGAAACCAATGCGGGACATGAAGACGTGGATGATCCGCAGGGACACAGAATTTCGTGAGCAAATCTGGATGAAAGTAAGCGGTTTCCTTTTCATGACGAGTATTTAGGAACGTTCATAATTCTCCAAACAGAGCCCTTGAAATGGACTTCAACCGAAGACCTAAGTGGTCTGCATGGACGCCGCCGATGGCAAAAGCACCGAACGATGTTTACCGCCTCTCCGATCGAACGAGACTTTCGGACCGCGACTGCAGCGACAAGATTTTCTTCTGTATGTGTGAAGACAAACAGATGTCCTGCAGACGTGTGGCCGTGACTCCGTTTTTCGAGTAAAAATGAGACAAAACACACACACACACGTACAACGCATGCATCTGCCAAGCCCAGACTCGGACGGGTGACCGTCCAGTCCTGCGGCCGCTGGTTTTACCTGCACCGTCGGGCTTCGGTTGACCTTTGCTTCGGTTGCAAGTTGCAAAGGGGGGCGTCGCTGGCGGCGGCTGGAAACTCCAGCAGAGGCGGTTCATGTCACTTCTTCCAGCGGGACGATGCGCCAAACGAACGACTGCGTCCGTCGCCCCGGTGTCGGTCTCCCGCCGAGGGGGAACCGCTAAGCGTCGGGAACGGATCGTAAACATGCGCTCATGATCCGCACCGACGGGCGGCCGGCGGGTTCTGCGGGGCCGCCCCGCGTCGGCCCGCGTCAGCCATGTTGCTCGCTTATTTCGGAGTCCTTTTCTGCAGGAAGGGGGGAGCGGGGCCGGGCCGGATCGGCTCGGATCGGGCCTGGGCCTCGTCCGCGGGACTGCCCGACGGTGTGCGCGCGGAAAAGGCCGCGCTCCCCGGACAGAAAGAAGGCGGCGGGCCGGGCTCGGTCTGCGGCTGTCTGCCGCCGTCCGCCCCCGCCAGACCAGCCGAGGGCGGGAGAAGGCGACTGACAAAACGAGCGCTCTGTGTGTGTGTGTGTGTGTGTGTGTGTGTGTGTGTGTGTGTGTGTGTGTGTGTGTGTGTTGTTTTTGCCCGTTTACCTGCGTGCTGACACACGGGCAAACGGACAGGTGCACCTTGGTTTCTGTCTTACCGTGATTATTTTTGTGCGTGGAGGTGGACGTGCACCGCGGTGGCTTTTCCCGCCCGCCGTTGAGTGTCCACCGAACCCGTTTCGACTTCACACGATCGAGCGGAGACTCTCCGGCCATCGCATCACGGAAAGTCAAGCCAGATTCGACGGAACGACGCGCATCCGGTTCGGCCTTTCACAATAAAACACCTGCGACGCGCGTCACGTCAGCTTCCCGCGCTCACATTTAAACATTTCACCTTTAAAATGCAGCCGTCGGCGTTAAAAACCAAAGGTTTACGTGGCCGTTTTTCACACGAACTTTAGAAACGACGACTTATTTGGCGCAGCACATCGAGCGCGTAAAATAATACGGGCTTGATGAAATAGTGCGCGTCATTAAACTCAACATCGTGTCTAATTCCAGATAGAGAAATAGAAACCTTACTCGGAAGACTAACAATTGCCGTGCGGTACATTTGTAAAAGGCGTGTCAATGGTCTGGGCACACGCACGGGTTTTCCCGCACCTGTAGCGAACAGGCGGCGCTTCTGAAATCCAACGGTATCATGAGAAGCTTTTATTTTTCTCTTCCTGGTCGTTTCCTTCCTTGTTTCGTCCAACTTGCCGCATCTTCGTCTCTCTCCCCGCCCCGGCTTCGCTCCGCCAAATAGTGCGACCGAGACCGAAAGGAAGAACAGCGACTGGCGCATTACGCCGTGTTTGCCTGCGTAATAGTGATCCGTCCTGCTGTCGAATGCGACAGTAGCGAAGGCGGACGGACGGACGGACGGACGGACAAAGACAGGGACGCCGACAAGTCTAGGCTGCAATAGTTCCGTCCATCTGAGACCCTCCTGGCTTTCCGACGCCCGATCGACCAGCTCGACTCTAGTATCCTTAGAAGAACACTGGTTTGTCCTCTCGACATGTTCAATTGCAAGAACCAGTAAGTTTTCCAACCTTGGCGTTGCTCTAATTTTACATCGGTAGCCATGGCAACAGCTGGTGTTCCTCTGTTCCACGGTACAAGGCTGGCTGGAGTCATGAAACCAGATTCCTCACCAGCGAGTGACAAACTTAAAACCCCGTCAACGCCCGGCCGCGGGGCGCCGTCCGGATGCAGATCCTTCCAAATGTTGAAATAATGTAAGAAATAGGAATAGCAAATGACATTGTTACACCGTCAGAGACCACAGCATAAAAAATGCAACTGAATTCATTTTGAATAAACCACAGACAGATAAAGCATTGGCGCTGCATGTAGAATGATGAAAAACATGTTTTTATTTGAAATAGCAAAGATGGCCAGAGAAAATAAAAACTATTAACCAGTTGATGTGTGCGGAGGTCCTCGGTCATCCGGGTCACGGTGAATAACCTCAGCGCAGCACGGCAGAGCCGCCACGCCGAGGACGAGCGCCATTCCTTCCAAGACTGCCGTGTCCGTATTCTGGCCAGAGAAGACGGATGCTTCCGGAGACAAAGAAGCCGTCTTTGTCAAAACAGAAATCCATCTCTGAGCAGAGGAGGAGGCCTCAGACACGATCTTTCTCCAACATCTAACGCCGTACTGACGTATCAGCACACACACACACACCAGAACCATCTGCACCCTCCAGACAACCAGGAAAGATCCACCACCAGAACCAGACCCGGTGACTCCTACAAGAACCTTCTACCGTGCGATCCGACGGGTTTCACCGCTTCGTTCCTTCGTCTGGCTTTACCTTTTCACATCCCAATCCAGGTCGTCTCCAAGAGGTGCTCCTTTGTCTCCAACGAACGACGCCTCCATTAGCATAACGACTCCCTCCCGCCTAGTTTCTGCCCATCTACTCTTCATTTGCATAACATCCACCACCAAAACCTAGACCTGCTCAAAACCCTGGCAGTTACATCGGGGAACTCCCTGCAGGTCCTCAGAACTGAGGAAGGGTCTTGGAGGAAGGAGTGAAACGTCTTAGAAGAGTTAATCACCTGATGCGATTGATGTGTACAGTTATGATCAATTGACTTATTAACCCTCATATGTATGAAAACAACACCTTATCAGATGACTTATTGGCTGTGGTCTTCATTACCTTTCTCTCAGATTCCACACTGGCCTTCAGACTGTATTCAAGTCAGTCTTAAATCCAGCACGAGCTAATATTTAAAAAAATGCAAAATACTGCCTGCCATATTATTGCATGCCAGCCGGCGTAGCGTGCATTAAGACAGAACACACAGCGAAACCTTTCGGCGAGGCTGCGACGCCCCGCAAGTTCAGTCAGAACCAAGAACCCGTCGTCGATTCACGTTCGTCCGACCGCGGTCTTTGCCCAAAGCCAACAACCGCTTTACCTGATTGTTTTTTAAAACTGTAAATAACATTGAGTAGATGACTCGCACAGAAAACAAAGAATGATGAAAGTCATAAACTATAGCGACCAAACGGCACAAGCGCTCTTTGTCCCAGACAAAGTCCTGCACGGTCGCCTCCTACTGAGAGGTCTGGCCTCCTGGTTGACTTTAATTGCTTTTTTTTAACATTTTCTTTCCCACAATCCTGTTGTAACAGAAACACTCCTTCTGGTTGAAAGACCTCCTCACATCACATCACATCGCTTCTTAAAGTGCCAGAGTGCCTGGCCTTTCGTGTTGCCGGTTTATTCGTCTTCAGTATCTCTTTGCTGGAGAAGGTGTTCGATGGCAAAAAACACCTTGATATTTGTGATAAAGAAGGAATATAATGTGCAGGTGCATCTGTTCGTAATGTACGACGCCGCACCAGCCAACTGCATGCATGTTTTTATTACATTCTAGAATCAAACTTTCTTAGTGGCGTGTATCAGTAATCCTAAAATCAATGCACGATCCAAAATAAGGCTCAACTAATGTGCTTTGAATGTCATCAGAACAGAGAGGCATTGGAGAGTTGAAAGAGCTGCGCATATTACATCATCAACCAATACTTTCTATTATAATAGTTTAATCCCTCATTTTGCATTGCATCTATCTATCTATCTATCTATCTATCTATCTATCTATCTATCTATCTATCTATCTATCTATCTATCTATCTATCTATCCATCCATCCATCCATCCATCCATCCATCCATCCATCCATCCATCCATCCATCCATCCATCCATCCATCCATCTATCTATCTATCTATCCATCCATCCATCCATCCATCCATCCATCCATCCATCCATCCATAGCGTATCTATCTATCTATCTATCTATCTATCTATCTATCTATCCATCCATCCATCCATCCATCCATCCATCCATCCATCCATCCATCTATCTATCTATCTATCTATCTATCTATCTATCTATCTATCTATCCATCCATCCATCCATCCATCCATCCATCCATCCATCCATCCATAGCGGATCTATCTATCTATCCATCTATCTATCTATCTGAACTGCTGCATGATTGACAGGAGGTGTTGGCTTCGTTTCTGGATGTTGCTGTGCTCCTCCTTCAGCGTCTCCTGCTGCTGCATCACGTCCTCCTGTGAAGAGACATCAGACAGACAGCGGTCAGCGTCCGCCGGCGTGTTGCGTGGGCTTTGCGCCGCCTCTGTCCCTCGAGCTCGTCGCCGCCGCGGGGGATGAAGATACGGGCCGAGCTCATACTCTGAGCCGAGGCGGCGCCTACTTCAGGTTCATCTCCGATACAAGATCTGCTTTCATTTCTCTCAAGCCTACGGTAAAGCCGAGCGCCTGCGTGTGTTTGTGTTTTCTGACCCTGAGTCGACACAGTTCCTTCCTTTCACGGTCGTTTTCCGCAGCTCTCGCTCGGAGCCAGCCCTCGTTCTGCAGGCGATGTCTGTCCAACATCTCCTGAAGTTCCTGACAATCATGCCCAAACACACACACACACAAATGTAATGCTCAAAAGATGAGTTCATCTGCAACCCAGTTGCACATCACTGCAACTAACACGGTCACAGCGGGGAGGACAAGTGTTTGATACACTGATGATTCTCAGCTTTTGCCGCCTGTAAAGCATGTAGAGGTCTGGCATTTTTACCAGAGGTGACGGGATCCAACGCAAAAATCCAGAAAATCCCATGTATGATTTTTAAGTCATTCATTTGCCTTTTATTGCATGACATGAGAATTTGATACATCAGAAAAACAGAACTTAATATTTGGTACAGAAACCTTTGTTGGCAATTCCGGAGATCGGACGTTTCCTGGAGTTGCTGAGCAGGTTTGCGCTGCAGCAGCAGGGATTCCAGACGCTCCTCCATGCAGATCTTCTCCAGATCCTTCAGGTTTCGGGGCGGTCGCCGGACTTTCGGCTCCCTCCGAAGATATTCTGTAGGGTTCATGTCTGGAGACCGGCTAGGTCACTCCAGGACCTTTGTTGGGCCGCGCGTTGGGCCATAGTGTTACTCATGGTTTTCTTCGAGACCTTGGTCCCGGCTCTCTCAGGGTCCTGGACCGGGTCCGGCCTTGTGGTTCCGGGCCGATCCCTCGCCTCCCTCATGATCATTGAGATCTTGCGTGGAGCTCCGGACCGAGGGAGGTGGACCGTCACCTTGATCTTCTTCCATTTTCTAATAACGGTCGTGACCTTCTCAGCGAGCCGCTCGCCTCTCGTCCCGTCGCCCGTCCCAGCCGTTCCATCCCAGACGTCCTTCCACGGCTCTGGTCTCGGCCACGGTGGAGAGGTCGGAGTTTGTTTGGTGGAGTGTGTGGACGGGTGTGTTTTCTACAGGTGAGGAGTTCAAACCGGTGCCGTTGATCCAGGTCCCGAGTGGAGAACAGGAGGGATTCTTAAAGAACAACTCATAGATGTGTGAGAGACGCCACTCCTACTGGTTGGGAGCTGATCAGATACTCATGTCATGCAATAAAAAGGAAAATGAATGACCTCAGAATCAAAACATTTTCTGGATTTTGGTGTTCGATCCCGTCCTTCACGGTTGAAGAGTTCCTCTGGTGAAAATGACAGACTCTACATGCTTGGAAGTGGCAAAAGCTGTAAAATCAGCAGCGTATCAAACACTTGTTCTCCCCGCTGTCCACGCATCCTTGCAAACTAGACCTGGATTGTCCTTTAAATAAATGTAGACAATATACAGGTGGTTTAATTGACAGCCAAACCAATGTGGACACTGGACAGAGGTGTTTCTTTGTCCCCCAGAATGCAAATGCAAAATGGAAACAGATTAAGTTTTCTGATGTTTCAATTCACCCGTGTACTTTGTCAATCAACCCCTTTGCAATAATCAGAGTCCTAAACAAGTACGTCAAATGAAACCGCATTTAGCGAATCCCGTCAACGGACGATGTAACACCGGACGGGATCGGGTGCGATGAGACCGGATTACAGGGGAAAGATAAGAATAGATGAGATTGAATTAGGAGCAGTTTGATCACATCGGCCGACAGAGAGGCGTCGACTTTCATCAGACGGGAGAGATAAGAAAGTTGATGTTTGATGATATTTGTTAACCTGCAGGTGTTGTTGCTTTTGGGCCTTGTGGGCTTCTTTCTCTCTTTGCAGAGCAGCAGAAGCTTGAGACAGCTCCGACTTCTCCCTCAGAAAAGAGAAAGAAAGAAAGAAATGAAGGCAGCGTTTACATGGGTTTTACGCGACCCTGCTCTTTTGGAGAGTCGAGGAATCGGTCAGCCTGACCCATGACTTCAAATTGCATAATTGAACGACTCGATAAATGCGGCCCGGCATAAACCGCTCGCGATGCTCCGCAAATACGTACTGATCCAGTTTCCGGAACTCCTGGTCCAGGAGGGAGAAGGCCGACCGGATCATTGTCATGGCTTTATCTCGAACGGCGCCGAATTCCCTGTAGACGGCCGCCTGCCAGAATAAACAGCCACGGTCAGCACGCCGTTGTGTATCGCTGCAAAAGGTTGTAGAAGTTCAAACCACGAGTATCTGGCTGCTCCTGTTCCCGCTTGTATTATCTCTGACTGATACTTTTGCTATAAAGAAAACGCTTCTTGCTTTTCTTCCGCTAAAATAACAATCCATAAACACAAATAAAAACACCAGTGCTACGAATACGGCCGCTGTTTGTACTGCAACTGAAGAATATTGTAACTTCCAGTGCCATTGCTTTTCTGACTGCTCCTCCACTATGACTGCGACTGCTTGCGTTAGAATGACACTCACTTATTCTACAATCGCTATTCGTGGGAATAACGCAGGCCGTGGCCGGTGTAATGTGTGCATGTGTGCACGAGTGTCGATCACCTGCGCATTCGAACCCGCCTCCCCCGGCCGGCCGCACGGCGCCGAGCCGCTCAGCTCGTACCGTACGTTGGGAACCTTTGTGGGAGTGAAACTGGCCGTGGTCAAAAACAAGAACGTAACCAAAGTGTCAAACCGAGAGGCAGGGAACAGCGGAGCGTGACTTCAGACCAAAACCGCAAACTCAAGATGACATAAATAACAGAGCTGTGCGCCACAGCTGCTAACCTGTGGCCGATTCCCTGGAGGCCAAACTCAGACAGAATCTCTTTCATCACTGTGGATTCAAAAAAAGTTTTCAGCGCCCATGGCTTTTTGTTTTATACGCAAACACGACGATCATTTCAAAGGCCTTTTGTTAAAAACGGCAAGTGAAAAGTTGGCGATGAGCTACCTGGTTGCCTCTCTGAGGGATTTATGAGTTTCATCACCCTCAGATCATTGAAGACCTGCTCTTCATTCTTTCCTCCAAACACGTAGAGCTGTAACGCCCGCAGAAACACAAAGAGGGTCTATTTCCGCCTTTTTAAGACATGAAAATCAAACGTTGCTGTTTCGGTGTGAAGTTATGCTGTGGCAAACCGACGTGGCTGTGGAGGATGAAGGCCGTGTGCCCGTTTCGCGGAGCCGGAGGAATCCCAATATAGACCGGAACTTTCCACTTCACCTTGGCTTAGGGGACACACGCAAACAGACAATTATTTGAAGAATTTACGTCCGTCGCTGGACTTTCCCCGCAGTCTTTGTGAGTTTCCCAGCTCGTCTGCACTCACCAAGACTAAGTTTATGAATGTCATTAGACGTCATTGCTGTTCCGTCCTGGTTCGTACATTTGCCGCCAAACAGATAGATGTCCTGTGGAACAGAATGAATTTAGCACGATGAAAAAACTGGAAAAATCAATAAATACATAACAATCTTGACCATTCATATGCATTTGAACTAAAAACCTGATTCAAGAGCTAAACAGTCCATGTGTGCACATACTTTGTTTAGACGCTGTTATGCCTTATTGCTGAATTTTAGCAAATACTTTTTCATTTCATCGACTAAATTGCACCTCTTGACCGAAAAGTGCCCCCCCGGGATATTTGCACTTAAAGTACATGGCTGGAATGGGAACTGTCTGGAGTCCCGGTTTGTGTTTGTTCATTTTTCGTTGCAAGCACGGTTTGCACGCCTGTACTTTATCGTGGTGCGCTGTCATGGTCTGTCCACTGCAGGGTGCAGGTGATTCCCCCTTGACCTCCCATTTGTGCCACACCAGGTCATCTGAAACCAAGTGAGGTTGCAGCGGTCAGAAGCAGGAATAATTTTCGGAGGGCGACAAGAAACAATAAATATGCTGCTGTCGGTACGACAGTGGATTCAAGAGGGAGGCAGGAGTGCATTAAATTCAGCCCTGTGCAAGAGCCCTAGGTGACTCCGCTGCACATACAGACATACCTACTGGGTTCCTTATTGATCCATTTATTCTTTCAGCCGTTGTCTTTTACTTTTCGTCCTATGTTTTTAACCTAGAATTACAGCAATGGTTGTGCTCTGCCTCTTTAATTTGGTTTTTGAGACAACACTGGATCTGAGAGCCGCTATCTCCCAATTTCATCGCACTTTGTCTCACGTCAATAACGGTGCTTGTATTTGAATTGGGGATCAGTTCTGAGTTCAGACGAACGGATGAGGTAAGACAGGGATCTCCATGAATCTGAGGGACCTAACTGGAACAGTGAGGCTTCAGAATGGAGATAAAAATGTGGAAGAGCGACAGAAAGTGTGGAGGAGAGGTAAGAGGTAAAGAGAGGTAAAGTAGCATGTGCCAGCAAGCGTTTTTTGACAATGAGAACCATTTTACACATTTTGAACGTTAGCTTTGACAACGCTGCAGGGAATTCCCACAGGGTCTCCCCACCCTCCCAGAGCTGGCTGCCTCTCGTGGTCTCCTATGTCACTGTCAGCAATTGCAAGAATCCAACACACACCGACCAGCATGTGCTCTATCGACGAACACCAGCCACCTGGGCACAAACTCGGGGTTCTTAGAACTCTACACCACCAGGCCAAGAACGGCCCATCAACCTCCAAAAGCACCAAGACCGAGGTCCAACATATTGAGATCCTGTGACTACCCTAAATAGGCCTTTGCCGCATCAGAAACCACCAGGCGCAAGAACGTCGAACAGGAGGAAAAATAACAAACAGAAAAACATCTGGCGCTGGTGTTTGCCAAACATGTACAACATATTCTGTTTACGGGTACATTTCAAACCCCACAACACTCTGGGTTAGAGAGACCGGTGCACCCCAAGGACAAAACACCCAGACATAAGATGGAGAACGTGGTACATGCTGTCACCTGCACTGACGATTGTCTACACTGGGGAGACCAAACAACCTCTGCACAAAGGGATGGTCCAACATAGGAGAGCCACCACTTCAGGACAGGACTCCATGGTCCCCCTACACCTGAAGGACAAGGGTCTTCCTTCGAAGACGGCAATGTCGGCATTCTGACGGATGCTTCCAGAGAGGAGTCAGAGAAGCCATCTTTGTCAAAACAGAAAACCCATCTCTGAGCAGAGGAGGCCTCAGACACAACCTTTCCCCAACATCTAATGCCGTACTGGGATCGATAGCAAGATGTATAAGCACACACACACCTGAACCTTCTGCACCCTCCAGACAACCAGGAAAGATCCACCGCCAGAACCAGATCCCGGTAACTTCCTCAAGAACTTCAGTCCATGTGATCCAACAGGTTTCACTCCTTTGTTTAGCTTTACCTTTTCACTTCGTAATCCAGGTGATCCCCCAAGGTTGCTCCTTTTCAAGAACACAACCATCGTCCCCCTCCTTAAGGAGGAGCCCGTCCAGCTGCCTGAGTGACTACGGGCCAGTAGCACTCACTGCGATCATCATGAAGTGCTTTGAGAGAGCGGTCCTGGTCCACATTCAGAACGACATCCCAGACACCCTAGACCCCCTGCAATTCCCCACCGGTGGAGATGAAACCGCCTCCAGGATGGAGATAGGCAGTCTGGTGAAGTGGTGCGAGGACAACAACCACAACCTCAGCACGGACAAGACCAAGGAGGTGATAGGGGACATGGGGAAAGAGAGGAGACCTCATCGGCCACTGATCCTCCAAGGTCATGAGGTTGGGAGGGCTAGCAGCTTCAAATACCTTGGTGTCCACATAAGCGAGGACCTCATCTGGTCCTCGACACCATGTGGACGGTCAAGAGGGCTCAACGGCTGAGGAGGTCGAGGAGGTTCGGCATGTCGCCTAAGTTCCTCAGCGGCTTCTACAGCTGCGTGTGGTACAGCAGACGCCTGCAGAGAGGATCACCAGAACCTCACTGCCTTCTCTGCACAGCATCTACCACCGTAGAGTCAACAAGAGCTGCCTCCATGGCCGAGGACCACGCCCACCCCCAACGTGGACCGTTCACACCTCAACCCTCGGGAGTGGTACGGGAGTGTGAAATGTACAATGACACGATGGAAGAACTGGTTCCACCGGACTGCCATCAGTCACTTAAACGGCTGACACTCATTCTTCTTCCTGCACTCCTGCACATGTAAAGTCTACTGTCACTTAAACGGCACTCGTCCTTGCACCTGCACTTTGGGAGTTGCACACCAAGCTGCTCTCCAACGTCTTACTGCACTGTGTTCTACTCACTGTTCTATTGCAATGTTCACATTCATACCCATAATCGTATTTATAACAATGCTTACACTCTGCTACCAGCACATATCCCAATGCACTGCGGACAACAAAGTAGGAGTTTCACTGTACACGTAACGATAAACTTTGAATCTTGAATCCTTGTCCCCAGCTAAAGACACCCCCAAAGCATAACAGCTCCCTGCAACCTGGTTTCTGCCCACAGTAAGCACACCTTTTGAGTTTATGACATAGAGGCTTCAGGTTCCCAAATCACTGGCGTGTCACTGAATATTGGACTAATATTGGCTTCAAAATAGGAGTGATTTTAAAAATCTTGCGAGTCGAGCCACTAAAATCTAAAATCTTAATTTAAATTCATTGAGAGAAAAATAGTGCTTTGATCAGTCAAAATGAAACATAATTAAACTTAAATAATCAAATGTTGCAAAACAGAGAAAAGCATGTGACTAGTTTGGGTTCTAATAGAACCTTGTATTGATGTTAAATCCACATAGCCAAACTGTTCTTTTAAAATGGGTCAGTTGGTTTAAATGAATAAATTGGTTAAATGTGTGTCAGTATATACATTCTTCCATTTGTTGTCATTTTCGTTGAATGTCCTACGACGACACGAACTGGCCTCGAATGTCTGAGGTCGCCTGGATCACCTGTGTTTAGAACATGCAGGTCTTTGCAGAAGTTCCCACCGTCACCATAACCTCCAAACATGAAGACCTGATTGCCGACCAGGGCAAAACTCTGGCCACTCCTACACACACACACACACACACACACACACACACAGCATCTGCCTGTCAGATTTAATGTTACATGTGTCAGAAAAATCCAGGATACAGTATTTTTGTAATGAATCCTTTGTTTGCGAATGGAAAGCTTCTCACAGGGCAGGAGGCAGCGATCCACTCGTCTTTACCGGCATCCAGGCCAGAGACACTGAAAGACAGCGAGCAAAAATAAAGAGATAAAATAGGCTACTATCATGTACCGTCGAACACCAACGCCCTGCATCAGATCCCGTGCTGCTCAGGCAGCAGCAAACTTTGTTCCGCACCACATCTTGACACTTTGCTCAGAGCTTTCACGAGTCCTGCCTGATTTACAGTTTTATCCAACTGACCTTCAGAAGTCTTTTGTCGCAACACAATTTCCAGTTATTAGTATGAAAACATGATAACGGACACTGTGTCCTACTTTGTGGCATTGCATCCTTTTGCAAAAGGCTGTTCCTTCTTGCAGGTGAAGCAAAGCACGGTTGTCTGTTGTGACTCCTTGTTTATAGCAGCAAACATCTTACCAAAGTCTGTTCTCGTGGAATCGGACAGACACCGTGTCAAACCATACTTGCACTAACGCAAAACCTTTGCAACCAGGTTTATGAGTCCCTCCGTGGCAAAGACCTTAAAATGTAAAATTCAATTATTGGTTCAGTTTAAATACCTGACAAAATCTCTTATAATCTCGCAGACCAAAGTCATGGAGTCCATCCACTCACTGTTCTATTTTCAAGATGAAATTCCAAGTCCAGTCTCCGGTGGACCTCTGGAGTCATTCTCATCCTGACGGAACGACATAACACGTCTCGGAGTGTGTTTTGAAATCAAATCGGACGCCGTTCCATCGGGGTCCGCGTTCCAGCCTCGCGACATCCGCTTCTGTTGGAAGTGGATCTGCAGCACGGTGTGTTTGGATGGAGCAGCGTGGAGATCCCGTCTCGGATCATTTTTCAATGCGCCGCGGAGCTTCTGGCTGAGGAGCAATGATTGCTAACGGGGTCGCTGGAAGGTCAGGGCTGCAGTCCACCGAGCAGTGTCTCAGTGGCAAATCAAAAGCACCTGAATAATGCAGGTCTGTCTGCTAGCGAAAGGGCACTTCATTCACCAAGATGCTAAGATGAGTCACTAGAATTTGAAGGAACTGTGGCTGCTAATTGGCGTGAAGGTACAGAAGAGTTGTCCTGTGGGAGGCCGTCTGCCGGTGTTCGTCACAGCCTCGTGTCGGGACTGATTTCCACTAATCGACCCGTTTCACTCTCCGACACACGGCTGGACATCTCGCCCAGCGCATGACCACCGGCTTGGGGTGGAAGGTGCACAGAAATTTAAAATCAAATAAGAAACAGAGAAAGATGACATTTAAAAGAGGCACGAAAACCTGTGTTGAAGACCATGAGCTCATCGACTGGCCTCCCGCCCAGGGTGCCTCCGTACACGTAGATGTTGTCTCCCACGGCGACCGAACTGTGTCCCAGGCTTTTTAGAGTTACGCCCGAGGTGGTTAAACAATCCCAGGTCAGAGAAACTGTCGGGATACGGAAACACTGTCAGGGCTGATTTTTATTGGGTTAATTCTGCCCTGAAAAAGGTGGCATCCTCACCAATATCAAACCTGAAGACTCCCGGGAGACACTCGCTGGCGTGGGGACGGGACGCGCCTCCAAACAGATACAACCTCCCTTGAACAACGCTAACAACAAGAATGAGCTGCTGCTGTCACTGAATCGGATCTGGGTTTCACAAACTGCTCTCGCATCTTTAACTTGACAACTGGGAAGGCGTCTCTCACGGTCGGACATTTTCTGGGTAAAAGTGTCCACAATATATGGATCGAACCCAAAAATAAACATCAGTACAGATGCTACGAAGGACGATAGCTTCCGAATGCATTCATATGTTATATTCTAGGCATTTAAAGGTGGTTTTTGGATACGTCTTATGATGCGGTTTCTCGGACACAGCGCCAGTGATCCTGACGGGGGTTTCGGGTCCTTCGACTTCGGACCCCCGTCACCCAGAAGCCAGCGAAGAAGAGACGAAACATAAGGAGGCTGGAAATTACCAGAGAGTGTGTCCTTCCCTCGCAGGTGGAACATCTCCTGTCTGAGGAATCTCCTCCCAGGTCACCTCGTCTGGAGAAACTACAAACAACACCTGTATATTATCATTTGTTTCTCAGTCACAGCAGCTCGAATATGAAGTCGTAAAGATGACGATCTATGGACACAATGTAGCGGGAATTTGTGACGCGACATTTGCAGGAAGGGAAAAGAATGCATGAAGGAATTATGCTGTAGGTGGGGTTTCGATCCACATGGAAATGTCATTCAAAAAAAGAATGACTTGAATCACTTTGTAAACGTATTACAGGTCTTTGTCATTTTAATCCCATTGATGCTTGTTTAGAGTGGACAGACAGAAACAGTAGGTCGATCCATGACTGCTTTTGTGTTCAAGAAGCATCTAAAAACCAAGGGCACGCTCGCAAGTTTCCCATGTTGCTATTGAACATCCTACACATAAATGTGACTTTACTTGGTAATGAATCTGTAAAATGACAAAAAGATTTATATTTCTCATGCCTTTTTAACCTCATCTGACCGATTGAGTAAACTGTGGTCGAGCAATTATGGAGATCCTCCGTAAGCCCCCGCGGTAACGTCCAAAAAGAAAATATCATGTCATATTTCAGCGCTTCAAAAGCCTCCGATGAACAAAATCGTCCTTGGGACGGAGCCGCCTGATGGGAAATTCAAAAACCAGAATAAGTTTGTGTGCATTTTAAATTCTTTTACCCGTCAGCATGTAGAAGTCGTTGAAGTAAGCGAGGTTTTCCTCCTAAATAAAAGACATCGGACACATGAACACCCACATCGACGCCTCCACCGCCGATCTGCTGCCGCTGCTCGTTCCATCACCTCGCTCTGGACGCAGGAAGCTCCTCCAAAAAGGAAGGCTATGTTTCCCGCCACCGCCAAAGCCTGGCCGTATCTGGGACAACAGAAGGACCACACTTGATAGTTTCTTCATAGATTTAATCATTTTAAGATCTATTTTATTTCCGTAGTAAGTCATTCGTCAACAACACTGAATATGCCGTTTGCCGCCAGTCATCCGATGCCCAGAACAGTATCACACATGGAGGCACGGCGTGAAACCGATGTTCACCAATGCATGCGGCCTATGCTGAAGGTATCAGAACCACAGCAGAATCTTTGTCTTTGCTTCCAGGATTGTGGCTCAGCTCCTGCATGTGCAGAGCTGCTTGCTAGCTGCTGCAGAGCTCGCCGTGACAGTCGGACATGAGGCTTCTGCAGGCCGGGTCATCGGACCTGTCGCTTCTTTGTTTGGGAGGGTAAAAGACATTCACCCACCTGGGACTCGGAGCTTCGCCTCTCACCTCCTTCGACAGCCAGTGACCACTGGCTAGAGCCATTTTCCCCTCCGCTGCTTCTTCCTCCTATTACGCACACACACACACACACACACACACACACACACACACACGGGAGAGCACAACCTGAACCACAATCATAAATCATGTTCCCCCCTCACATAGGCTGGGCCATGCAACCTCATTTTCTGTGTGTGTGTGTGTGTGTGTGTGCGTGGAGGGGGAGCACACTCATGCACATGTCTGCAAGCATTTATTACCCAGAGGTTTCTTAGAGTCCGACAAAACTTTCCAGCGAACCTCATTCCTGCAACCAAGCTCACCCCCGTATTTCAGCCCAGCCGGTTCCAGCTGAAACATTGTCCTATCAAACGCCTGAAAATGGCCTTTAAGAGTTGAATTGAAACCAATGGCCCTGTGATTTAGGTGGGGGGGAAAGATCAAGAGAACAGAGACGGAGAAATAGCTCTAGTTTCATGCTTACGTTCAGGGGAAATTTTTTGAGATGTGATTGTGTTGATAATGATGTCCTGGGGTGACCTGAGTGTTGTTATGTTTTCCCCCAGGAGGCCAGACACATAGACTTGCGGGCTGGTTTATTCAAGTGTTCTCAAACAGGACCGGACGCCCACTGAAACATTGGGTCGCCTTAAATACTCCAGCATGATTAGCTGATTCCCCCCTGGTGCGCCGTGGCCTCCAGGTGTGGAGGATAACCGCAGTGATTGCTCTGCAGCCACACGAGGAACCGTGAAAGGTGTCAATATCTGCTGTTTATATGAGGCAGCACCTCTGAGGTCAGTGTCATTCTGTTTTCTACATTTAGAGCTTTTCACACTCTGGCTCACGAATATAATTTGTTCCCATTATAGTGAATAACGGGAGGTTTCAGATGAGACGTCAGCGCTCTCAGCGCTCTCAGCCTCGCCACCGACGCCTCTGGTTTCCAGTGAGACCAGGTTGGTTCTTTTGTCGGTCGAACACCTTCAACGAGCAAACCGGTCGTCGATGAAGTTCGAGGAAATGTTTGTCGGTGACAGACGGCCCGTCCGTTCTCAAAAACCGGGCAAGTCAATGTTTTACTACGGTGTAAATATTCTCTTTCAGATTCCTCTCACCGAGTCCCGAGTAGATGGACTTGTATGCAGGTTTCAAGGTGTCCCTCGGCGCGTCAGGCCAGTAGAGGAAAGTGCTTTTATGAGCATGGAGAGTTTGTGGAGTTCTGGCTCTGAGTGGATACCACAACACCTTGAAAACAAAAGAACCGCCAACCCGTGATCGGACAGGTGACACATCTACTTCCCCCTCTTGTTTGCCACCTTCTGTGCAGCGTGCTCGTCGATCACACTGACGATAATGATAAAAATAAATGAAATCCATGCAGAGGACAATGGAGCATTGGACATTTTCACTGTGACTCAAAGACTAATCCTGTCTTTTCAGATACATCGCTCTTCGGAAGGATACGAGTCAGGCGCCATTAGAAGGAAATCAGCTGTCATGGGGATCCATGAAGGTTTTTTGTCTTGACTTTTGAAACTTTTCATCTGAAGGTTTTATACAGAAGGCGTTGCGGCGGTAAAGCACGGCGGTAGTGCTGTGAGTTCTGCTTGGGGCAAAGAGCTGCCTGAGGGCAGGAGAACCAGAGCTGGTCAGAGGGAGTGTTGAAAATCAGCCCCGGCTTCTTGAATTTCCCCGACGATTGACGCCACTCACGACCTGCCTCGGGATGCCTTCAGTCACCTTTACTAAAACTTTATTTGATTTGGATTTTTACAATAAAGCCCTGCAACTGCTCCCTGTCTTGTCTGTGTTTGTAGATTTTGGAATAAAATGATCAAATAATACGCGTTGTCCTTATTGACTATCAGAGAAATATGTACATTTCTCCACAAGTGGTGAGTCAGAACCTTCCACACAGTTTTAAAAAATGATATTTTGGATGTGCATGGTGGTTCATTTTTAAAATGTACTTCGATGGTTTTCCCTTAATCATGATCATGTTTTTCATTCATTAGTTAAAAAGCATTTGGAGATGACATGTTCTCCTACGTCTTAGAGGAAAGACCTATCGTTGGCAGAGGAGAAGATCCATCTGCGACCGACCGAGGGAGCGGCGATGGCTTCGTCAAACACCACAGAGGCATCGCAGTGAATGTGGCGAGAGATAATGTGACGACTGATGTGCCGAGAGCGTCTCAGTGCTTCGGTTGAATATTCTCTCCATCGGCGAGATGAAACCTACCTGTTTTTTCCTGGCCGAGGACCGACTCCGCTGGGTTTCCCGGTTCTGGTCCCGGTCGGCAGATCGGCGAGGCCGTGCAAAGCATCGGACGAGGGTTCTCACAGCCCCGAGCGGCGGCTCGGCTTACAGGCGAGCGGCTTTCCTGTTCCTTAGCAACAACAAAACTAAACACACTGTGGACTACAGCGAGTCAGTGTTGTACCTGTGGTCTTGTCGAAATCGTCTCGTCTTGGCAACTGGACTCGAATTTCTTCACCTAACCCTCATATTATGTTAAGGGTCAATTTGACCCATTTCACCCATTGACCCGATGGGTCAAATTGACCCTTAACATAATATGAGGGTTAAAGATGTTTCACCCCGTGGATGAGGGGTGAAGCATCTTCTGAACTGTTCTTCAGTTCTGGAGAACTGAAGAAGCCTCTGGGAGAAGCTCCAGAGAACTGAAGAAGCCTCTCAGAAGAAGGGTGAAACATCTTCGAGTGAAGAAATTCAAGTCCAGTTGCCAAGACAAGGATTCACCGTGACCTGGATGCCTGAGAACCTCCAGACATGTTGTATATGTCATCATTTCGGTCACTTAAGACAATGTCACTTGGCCAGTGGAGGGTAACTTCTTAAAAACACCTTCTTCACACGGTATTTGAATTCTGCTACCAGGGGATTCTCCATCAGCTTCATGGGACATTTGTTATTTCCATTAAAATAACTCACAAACAGGGACATTTTCTGTGCATTTGGTCATTTTTAGGCGGCAAAGTGTGATAGTTCAATCCGGTCAAAAGCTCCACTGTGTTGCCACCTGCAGGATGGATGCAGGATTCCAATATACCGGGTGCAACATATGGACTTCTACAAGTTGCAAACAAGCCGTGGACTATTGAGTGTGTATGTTGCCGTGAAGTTAAGTCGAAAATATGGTGCTGTAAATTGAATGTAGAAAGTCAAACGGTGGCTGATTTGAGTGTTTTGTTGTTTGCCTCTTTTATAGTTCGCCTGATTCCAATTATTATTTCTCTTTGTGAATTTTGGTTCTTTTTGTTTGTTTTTTTTTGTACTTTTTGATGAATCCATTGCGGGTAAACCCTCTCTGTGTTCAACCCATCATGGATGAACCATGTTCAGAGACAGCTTATGTTCTCACCATGCATGTCAGTTTCCGTTTGGGTTTCATTTTCATTCTGTTTGCACGATCTGGTTTATCTGGGGTAGCTTGAGACTGGACAGACCGTCTGAATCGTACTCCTGCGTGCACAAATGGCACCTCCAGATCTGTCTTAAAAACCCCTGAAACTCCTGTAATAGTTCCCATCACGGGAAATGTCTCCACATGATTAAAGATACAAAGAGACCTACATGTTTTCCGGACCTCAAGTTCAAAGTGCGCGAGCAATCTTTGCCCTGTTACAGTTGTGAATATTGAGGATATGAACGGGATTGTTTTTGTCCGAGGGGAGGGTGAAGGACGAACTCGGAGCCATCTTGGACAATCCCTTCTCGCCCTCGGCACGACCAGCCGTGGCCGACGGGCAGCTGGTTGTCCTGCTGACCATCCCACGCCGGTGCAGAACCCGACCCTTCCATCGCCGCTTTGAGCCCTCGGATGTCAGACTGGACAACAGGAGTCGCATCGGTACAACCGGCCACTTCCAGCAGCCGCCCCTTTGCTCCAGTCCTGATGTAGTTTGTTGCCGTCGTTGTCTCTGTCCTTTTCAACGTCTCTCTCTGTTTTTAGTGTTATTGTTTCGTGTCTTTGTTTTCTGTCCTTTGCAGGGCCCGAATTTCCCGATGGGGATCTATAAGACGTTTCTCCTCTTGTCCGAGAGGCTTCTTCAGTTCCGGTTCGGTTCGGACAAGGGGACCTTTCTGTGCGGAGATCACATGTTCTCCCCGAGTCTCCGGTCTCCTCCCACAGTCCAACAACATGCTGCAGGTTCATTGAAAAACATGGGGAAAATCACCCCAAATGAGCGAGTGAATGTTGTCTGTCTTCATATGTGGCTCTGCCATCGGCAGGCGACCAGTCGGGGTGAACCCCACCTTTCGCCCCTTGACTGGGGTATCCCCTGCGACCCTGAGCGCACGACAAGCAGCTAGATGGATAATAAGAATATTAACAATAACAACAACAACAATATTATTGTTATTATTATTATTATTATTATATTAACAATAATGATGATAATAATAATGATATCTATCTATCTATCTATCTATCTATCTATCTATCTATCTATCATTATTGTTATTATTATTATTATTATTATTATTATTATTATTATTATTATTGTTATTATTATATTAGTATCAACAGCATTGTCATCACTGTGAAATTATAATTCCATTGTTTCCTTAATATGGAGCGAGTTGAATTAACAAAATAGAAAAGAACAAAATATGTAAACCAACAAACATGACTTGACATCAGAAGCATTTTTTTAATCTTTATAAAATGTACAAAGTATAAACAAAGAAAAGATGTAAACAAACGAACGAACACGGCTCGACATCAGAGGCGGGAACCGTCGGCTCGTGCGGACCCTGACACGCAGGTCACGTGTCCGGCCGTGTCCAATCACCGTTCGGACCGTGTTTCCGACGCACAAGCGCGCACGCGACCACAGCCACGGACACGTGCCTCGGTCGTCTCGCGCCCGGGCTCGTGCCCATCCCTACCGGAAGGAGATTTCCATTTCAAAATAAAAGAAAGATCCGCTCGAGCCGCGGCCTCGTCACACGCGGTGACACGCGTGACGTGGGATTTCATTAGAATCCGAACAAAATAAATCCCAGACGCTGCACACTTGAGCAGGTTTAGGGTCGGTACGGCGGCTCGTCCAATCCGGTGCACTTCCTGTTCCTCTTCCATCCAAACCGCTCGCCAGCAGGATCCGGTTCGGGTCGACCGGCCCGTCGACCGGCGGCGCCCCGAAGCCCTGCGGCGTCCGAGAGAGGAGGCGTGACGGCTCGGGTGCGGAAAGAAACGTGAGCGACCATTGAAGTGTCCGTGCGGCTCCATTTGAAAATATATCATTATGGATTTCGCTTTTTTGCCGTCGAGTTGAAACGAGAACCGAAAATATCGCCATCGTCCGACCCGGTCCGTCGATTGACTCTTAGATGAATCGTTTAATTGTCATCACGCCGTTGACAAAAGTGAAATGGGTCGACCTTTGTAAGTGAATGGACCCCAGAAAGCCGCGGAGCTGAACAACCGCTTTAATATTTGGATCCTGGGATCCCTGTGCTGCTCCAACAGTCACGGCTCTGTGCGGCTCCTCCGGCAGGACTCGTGAGCCCGGCCGTCGGTCCCGGCGTGACAAACTGACCCAACGGATGTTTGCATCGTCAACTTTCCCCGCCTGCGTCAAGCGTCCATCGCAGAGCCTCCATCGTCGCCGCCCGCCGACGATGACGAGCACGTGGCGGTGTTTTCCAAAATGAATGCGAGTCGTCGCGAGCGGCATCGAGGACGGTCCGGAGGCGAGGAGGGCCGGCGAGATCCGGACGCCGGCCTCGGACCGGGAGGACGAGGAGGGCCGGGGTCTGGATGTCACGATGGCAGACGAGGACCGTCGTCTCACAGCTTCTCTTCTCAGGACTCCCACGTGCCGATCGCAGCCAGTCCTTTCGACACCGCAGAGTCGCGAATAGCGGGGTTTACGCCGATGCTTGTTTTGGGAGTGACTTCGGGGTTCCCGGGGTGTGACGCAGGTGTGGTTTGCTGTGCAAGGAATCCCTTTTTTTATTTTGAGCCGGAATCAAGGGGAACGGTTGGTTATATATCGCAGGAGGCTCATCGAAGGGACGTTTTACCGTCGCCCGGGCGTTCGGAACGTCCTTGCAAGGACAGGGATCTCCGAGTCCGTCGCGGGGCCTCGGGAGGATTCAGTGGGAGCGGGTCTTGGAGAAAAGCGTCCAAGTTGGACGGACGGCGCGGCCAAAGAAACGGCCAAAGGCCGCTCGGCTTTTATTTTGAAAAGCAGCGCGGCTCCGAGCGGAAGTCGCTCCCCGGCCTGCGCTCACTCTCGGATCGGCTTCGGGTCGCGGCGCCGGCGGAGCCTCCGGACGGGCTGGATATCATCCGGACGCGGCTCCATAACCACCGCCAGCGCGGCTCAGCCTCCCCGGGGCTGCGGACGGAAGCACCCTGGAAGCGGCCGGAGAACCGCGGATCTCGACGCGGCAGGGATGCTTCGTGACCCGCGGCAGGTGTGACGACATGGCGGGCGAGCCGCCGGCGGGCGCCGGCCGGGTGGTGCTGGTCAAGAAGATCGTCATGAAGGACGGAGCCGCGGTGAGCCCACGAACATTAATATATTTAGTTGTTTTTTTTTAAAATCCTTTTCGCTTTTCGTTTCCCCGTCGAGCGGTCGGACCGGCGGTGGAAGCGGCCGGGCGGCGCGTCCCGGTCCGCGCGGAACGACGGGCGAACCGAAGCGCACCAAAACACGATGATCCGTTCAAAATGGCCGGTTCGTTTGGGACGCAACAGGCCGCGGGAGGACCCACGCAGGAAAAACACGCGGAGCCGCCGCGGGAAACAAGACGCGTCCACACCGGGGAATAAACCTCAATCTGACACGGAGCTCCATAAACATTCAGTAAAAGGCGCTGTTATCTTTATGATTACTTGTCGTGTGTGTGTGTGTGTGTGTGTGTGTGTGTGTGTGTGTCGGGTTCACTGTCCCCGGCTCCGTGGGGATGACGGGCTCAGGATGGAGCTCTTATTCTGTTACGTAACCGCGGCGTCCATCTTGGCTGATCCGTCCGCTCGTCCACTCGCGTGGAAGCGGCTGCGTGTTTTCGTCGTGGAATCCGTGTTTCCGTGAAAGACATCGAGCCGCGACCGACGGAGGATCCGCGTTCTGTCTGCTCGTTGTCGTCGAGATGGGAATTAGAGCAGCTCGATCTATTTATCTATCTATATAGTGATAGTCATTGTTTTAAATATTTTAGATATTTGGATGTTTGGACTTTAAATATAAATTATCAGCAGATAAGTGACTTCAAAGTTGAATTTTCCTGAAGACAAACTGTGGAGGTTTCTTTATGGTAAAGCACTGTTAACACACGTGTTTAATGCCTTTAATACTTTTTAATACTCACAATTGTCAATATGAATGATGTCATATTTTCTTTATTGTTGGTTATGTTTGATTTGCAGATCAGGAGCATTACTTTACTACTTTGATTTCAAAATAACATATTTGTGTGATTTTTTTTTTATTGTATTTTAAGAATTCTGAATTTTAATTTGAATACTAGTGTTTATATGATGATTACACAACAATTTTCTTCGGGATAAATAAAGTTGTTCTTATCTTATCTTATAAAATGTAGTTTTCCATCAGCTGCCATGAAACATCTCCATCATCCTGTAATTGACCAACCATATCAGCTTTGGCCCTTAAATTGTTGGCCATTCGATCACAAATGGTGACTTGATTGATTGATGGACCAGCACCGGAAGACGTGTCGCTGACGGACCAGTTGCAGCCCCTAATTCTGAAACCGTCTCGGGATTTCTTTGTTATTTATAAATCTCGGCATCGGTGGTTCGTTTTATCATCCTGTCATGGCCTTGCGTGGGTCTGCATGTTCGCTGAGCGGGCCTGAAACAATTGCAGGAATCTATTATGAAACCTGACGAGATGCGGGATGGTCGCCCGCCGTGCACGCTGTGCACGCTGTGCACGCCGGCCGGTTCGACGGGCAGCATCTCAACTCTCTGAACACACAAGCCTGCCGTCCAGTTGTGTAGCACATTTTCTTTGCGCCAGTTATCACTGAATGGAACCAAGTACATCCAGAAAGTATGTAAGCTAGCAATAAGATATCAATCTGTCACGCACGATGCTTGTTGTTGATGTTCCTCTTCTATTTCTCCCAATCTACTGAGAAGATGCATGGCAGCGCGTGAGAGGCCGAGTCTGGGTTTTTTGTGCATGTTCTCCCCATGACAAGGGGGATCTCTGGCTTCTCTCTTCTGCCCCTGCCGGCCAAAAACCTGCAGCAGGTTTATCAAAGATTCTTTAAATGTCTGTAAGTGGGGGGTTTATGGAAGTATGTCTCCATCATTGTCCAGCGATTGACTGGTGTCCAGGGTGAACCTGACCATCTCAGCTGGGATCTCTTCCGGCTCTCGGCCGTCCTGCGGAGATATAAACGCCACAGATCCGGACTGATGCAAAGATGCTGTTCTTGGCTGCGGACGCATCGTACCGCTTGTTCCAGGCAGAAAGGCCAGCACTTGCCCAAAAGTTGTTATGGGGTTGCGTCTGATGTTAATGTGAGACGTTCGTATCGGCGGTCGGCTCACGTTTTAAAGCCGGCTCTCATGGAAACAGGAACAGCTCTTGTGTATCCTGGCCAGGGAATAACAGGGCGGCGTTGCTGTCAGAGTTCTTTGCTGAGGAAAGAGAAAAGAAAAATCTCCTTGCACGCTTCATCCTTGAAGTGCCGGAAAAGAAAGCGAGGCTCCCTGGAGGCCGAGCTAAATACTCTTCAGCCGGTGTCGACCACGAGAATGTCCTTTTAGACACAGTCTTGTGAGAAGGCTGCAAGCTCAGCGTTTCTCAATTTGTTGCTCTCATGCTCCTCTGATTGTATCCGAGCCGGCCTCCGTGAGGTGGACAGTGTGTGCAGCGTGGAGCGAGGCTGAACACAGCTGGTCATTTCAGAGGTCGCTGATGTCACTCTGTGTCGAGAAGCAAAGACTCTGACAGAAGGCTAATGGAACGGACGAGGATTTAAGAATCCCGAATCCGTTCACATGGCCGCCTCCGTCGAGTGCAACCGTTCAAAATTAACATTTGCGCCGATTTCATGTGGTACTGTGCTCAGCTGGGTTAGAAAGGGAGTTCATTTCTGGACGCAGAATGATTAACAGGCATTTCAAATACGCCAGTAAGTGTATATTATATGTCATTCTTGTTTCATGTTTGACAGACTAATTATTGAATACTGCAAGGAACAATATGCCTTAAAGCAAAGTGTTTGCCTGCTTGTCAGGATCGTGATAAGTCTCTGTCTCCCAGTTTATAGTTCAGTAAGACAGCCTCGACTCCTCTGGTCTGCATGCTAAAGTGTCCACGGGCAAAACGCTGCACCTCCAGTTGCTCCTGCGGTCTAGTTGGCGCTTTGCATGGCACCTCTGTCGCCGCCGGTGTGTGTGAATGGATGAAGGCGGAGTCCAGTAGAAAGCACTTTGAAACCGTAACGTGATGGAAGTGCCACCTAAGTGGAGACCACTGACTGTTTTACTCACTGCAAAGACCTGGACGTGGGGAAACTTCCCCCACGTCCACCTTTATCCGCTTCCTCTGTAAATTGGTTTCATGAATGACTACGCATTCCGGCCATTGTACATCTCATGTGTGCACGTGTAGCTGCCGGACTGGACCGGTGAGGTGCACGTTGTTGGGACAGCCATCATGTCCTTGAAAGGCTCCAGTGAAGTCAGCAACAGAAGTAATAGCTTTGAGGGAAAAAGCCTGGAGTTGAAACCATGTCTCCTACAGGAATGAGGGAGGAACTCAAAAGGTCAAAGCTTTCATGTGTTTCATGAAATATTCAGTCGGGGCAACAGTTACTCTTACCTCGTCTTTGTGCCTTCGACTGCAGCCCCTCTAAAACATGAAATCCATTCAAAAGATCGAAGTTCTGCCCTGATGGACTTTAAGTGCTGAGGTGAAGATCAGAGTTGGTCAGATCAGCCCTCAACCTACCAAATGGTGTAATACTGTATTATCACTTTTAACGCCACAAAAGAGCTTTCCATCTGGACACAGCAGGAGGAGACGGCTCTCTGGGTTGAATGGTCTGTGGTGGATCAGAGTTTGTGCAACTTTTATACCTTTGATAGTCTTGGAAGAAATGTTGCGGTAAGTTGTATTTTAATAAATCATTTGTATCCTGGTGTGTTGGTTTCAAGGGTTCGGTCTGAATTTGTGCAATCCATGCCATTGTAAGGTCATTTTCTGGTGAAAATGAACATTCTCAGGCTATCGGCCGTTTATTGCTCATGATGTAATACTGGTGACGTCATCTTGCGTATTCTTACCGAGTTACACTGATGTTACACAACTGCAACTTAGCTTCCCGAGCCAAGACAAGTCACATCAGAATGTAAGTCGCATCAAAAATGCAAGAGGCGTTATGCAACTTGTGTGTGTGTGTGTGTGTGTTTCAGTTGCAACAGGGCATCGGCAGGCCCAGTGTGTATCACGCCGTGGTGGTGATCTTCCTGGAGTTCTTTGCCTGGGGTCTGCTCACCACACCGATGCTCACCGTGAGTACCAATGTGTTCACATCGTGAAATAAAACCAGCTGTGATACAAGACAAGATTGTTGGAAAATGGGGTTATTATTCCCACTTAAATCCCTGAACGACGTTTCTGTCATAGATTTGACAGCGTGATCAGCGATTCCTTTTAATATGCATTTATCTAAGCTGAAACTGAAAGCCTGTTCAGACTCAGGACAAAACTGTATTTTACATTCACCCCAAAGGACAGATACGGAATCATCAACCTCAGTCTACAATTTTCAAATCCTTCCCAATGCAAGATATTTTGGTCATACTCGGTGTGTTTTCAGTGTCACCGCTTGGCATCTGCAATGTTTCTGTAAAGTCCATGTTCTCCGCCCCTTGGAGAACAATACATTACGTCATTAGGTCATGTCTTGGTGTGCGGCGTAATAAGGTTGTATATTCTCGAGCACAATAAGTGGGTCATATAGTGTGGAAAGGGTAAGTGGGTCATATTAATGGACAAAGATTAAACCCACCTCTGTCCTCAAACAGCGTTTGCTGCTCCAGCAGCTACGATGGAGCTGAAATGTTTTTCATGGTCTCTTTTTGCCCCCGCAGGTGTTGCATGAAACATTTCCCCAGCACACGTTCCTGATGAACGGACTCATTCAGGGCGTGAAGGTAAGAACTGCAGAACGTGACACGAACCTGAGCTCCATGCTGTGCGAAGCCGATACGTTCGGAGACAAATGCCAGCATGCTGTGCTGGAGAAGCACAATGGAACCATAACGGGCGCTGCGATCACATGACACCAGGGGGCTTCTGCCGTCCACGCCGGGCCTGGGACTGCAGCTTATCCCAGAAGTCATTTTTACTCTTAAAATGCATAGTTGTAAAGATTAGTGTCTGATCCTCATTGTAAAGAAAAGCCCATTACTCTCGTATCATCAAACAACCATTTCAAATAGTGTGGATTGGTAGACAACAGTTTTATTTTATTTTTTTCATCCCAATCGTATCGCATCCTGTACTGATCTGCTCGGAAAAACACATCCAATCATAAAATAACAAAATGTGGTAAAAGCCACAAATCGCATTCACATCTTAAATTGCTTTACATGAGCATAAATTGTATCTCTTTCAATGGTGAAATCCTAAAAAGTGGAGTAGGTAAATAGATACTGTAATTTCTGGACTATTGAGCGCACCTGAATATAAGCCGCACCGGATCAAAATAGCTCAATAAATGTATGTGTACATTTATAGGCTGCAGGTGTCCACGTTTTAACATGAGATATTTACACAGAAACTTTTTAAAAAAGAAAAAAAACTGACTTAAAGACATACCGGTCACATCCACAAATACGTACTGGAAATGTTTTTTTTCCAAACAGCGCCTGAAACGCGGCTGATGAAAAAGATTAATGATAATAATACAACAACACAAGGAAAAGTCCATCCATTTTCTGTCCCTGCCTTGTCCTTCTCCGGCTGATTGCTATCTTTGTCATCCTTCCTTCCCGCGCACCAAAACCATGGGAGTCGTCGTCTTCAGCGTCGATATTGAACGGCCTCAGAATGTCACGCTCATTTCATTGGTTCGATGTGACGAGGCTAAATGTTTTGGCGGCATGAAGGTCGTTCACCCCCCCAAAAATCAGTAAATGAGCGGCGTCACCGTTTAAGCCGCAAGGTTAAAAGCGCGAAGGGGAAAAAGTAGCGGCTTATAGTCCGGAAATGACGGTGACCTTTTTCGACATCTCGCTCAAGAACCGGCTGGAGTTTTGATCGTCGCTAACTTCCCCTCTTCCTCATCAGGGTCTGCTGTCCTTCATGTCGGCGCCGCTGATCGGAGCGCTGTCAGACGTCTGGGGCAGACGCTCCTTCCTGTTGGTCACAGTCTTCTTCACCTGCGCGCCGATCCCTCTGATGAGACTCAGCCCCTGGTAGGTCCTCACTCACCTCCACGTCACCAACAAGAGTGGAGTCTGCAGCATCCCGGAGTCATGATCCTGCCTTGAGGCCCGAATGAGACCCGGATCTGCTCCTCCCTGGCAGTGTTGTCATGAAACACGTGGAAATGCAAACTTCTCTCTCTGCAAGATTCTCTCCAGTGTACAACCGGACAAATGAACCCAATGTACCTGTCGGATGTATATTTTGAATTGTTCCAGCATTAGTATCGTGTGTGTGTGTGTATGAATTTTTGTCACTTTTGACATTTGTAAGGGCAGATCAGTGTGTTGTTTTTTTTCCACCTGGTTTAAACAAATGGGAAATTTAACTGCTCTTGACGTTGCTGTAAATCACCCAGTTTTATAATGTTGTGTCTTTCAAACAAATATCCTCTGCACGGTTTTGGACAAAGTTCTTTTGGGGTGAGGAGGATGGCTAGGACCAGGAACGACTCCATCAGAGGGACAGGTGGACATGTTGAATGTTTTGGAGACAAAGTCTTACTGAGATGTTTGGACTTGGACAGAGGAGGGATAGCGAATGATTGGTAGAAGGATGCTGAGGTTGGAGCTGCCGGCCAGGAGGTCTAGAGGAAGACCAAACACAAGAGGAGATTTATGGATGGAGTGGAAGAGGACAGTAAGTTAGCTGTTGTTAAGGAAGGAAACCGAGTGAGAAGGAAAGCCATCACACCTTCAGCAGCTTGCAGGTCCATCGAGCCAGTTAGCCGTAGCATTAAAACCACTGAATAATCCTGTTTGTTCCGGGCGGCAGCCGTCAGTGGGTGGGATACAATAAGACAGCAAGTGAACAGTTTGTCCTCTGAGTTAGAGTTTGAAACAGGACAAATGTTAGTGGAAAAAAACCTGTGACTTTGACAAGGGCCAAACTGTGATGTCTGGACAGCCAGGACGGAGGACGAAGCATCTTCAAAACTGCTGCCGCCGCCACGCGATGGTTGTTTCACAGGGTTTCAGCTGCTGATGAGTTTTGCAGTTTTTATATTTGTCAGCTGCCTGAAGTTTTCATTTTCTTCGTGCACAAGTTATATGAATTAATACTAATATCAGACTTGCACTCCATGCTGTTTTTCTATTATTATGACAATATATAATTAGGGGCGGCGTGGCGCTGGAGGTGAAGCAATCGGCTTTGGAACCAAACAGTCCTGATTCGATTCCCGCCTCCTAGCGTGTTGTTGAGTGTTGCTCAAGTGTTGCTGAGCAAGACACTGAAACCCTGACTGCCCTCCTGGCAGCTGCTGCTCATGGTTCACCCATGATGGGTGGATTGCAGAGGAACAATTTCCCCAATAAAGTAGAAATATATATTATTATTATCAAATAATAATAATAGAGGCATCTGTTTTACTTTTTTCTCCAGAAGCTGCAGCTTCTGGTCAAAAAAATGTAGCTACTTTATTTTTTTAGTCTTGATCCTTTTGGTCAGTTTTTATTCTAGAATTATACCGAAGAATCAGGAACATCATTGCTTGTGTGTGTGTGTGTGTGTGTGTGTGTGTGTGTGTGTGTGTGTGTGTGTGTGTGTGTGTGTGTGTGTGTGTGTGTGTGTGTGTGTGTGTGTGTGTGTGTGTGTGTGTGTGTGTGTGTGTGTGTGTGTGTGTGTCGCACAGTGAACCTATGACTTTCACTCTGCAGAAACTAGCTGAGCGTCTCCCTCTGGCTCCTCTGCAGGTGGTACTTCGCCATGATCTCCATGTCGGGCGCATTCTCAGTCACCTTCTCGGTCATCTTCGCCTACGTTGCCGATGTGACCGATGTCAGGGAGAGGAGTACGGCTTATGGTCTGGTAAGGAAAAGTCTTCCCCCGCCTAGATTATTTTACTGCCACACTGATGAGGTGGGTTTAACTGCACAGATGAGCAGAAATAGTAATGCTAATGTAAAGCGTGAAGTATAATACAGCATTGACAGAGGTGTGTGTGCTGGGCATCCCGAGTGTAGCGCTGATTGGTCCGAGCCCACCCTGTGTATGGGGTCGGTTCACAAAGGAGTCCAGCGTGATGACATGACCGTGACCTGGTGCTTTCAGACCAACGGGCGCATAGATGAGGGTGTTGGTTTACTGACACGGGCACAGAGTCGGAACACTGCAGCTTCATCAGAGTATAGACTCACCTCTGATGACATGGCACCTTCTCTGTACCGGTACATTGTCCTCAAAGCCCAGGTTCATCTCCCTCAAAGAGTCACATTTGCCAGGGAGTTGTAATTCAAAAATACATCAAGATTAAGTCTGTGTTTGTAAGACTCGGAGCAGAAGGTCAGATCTTATGTTGGCAGTGAAAGAACAATTGTTGAATCCCACCATCCATGTTTGGAACCCCAACTTCACACCACAGCGGCCTGTATTGCTGGTCGCCGTCCGTTTCCTTGCTGCGACCCGCAAGCACAGTGGCTTCGGTGTGGGTCTTTACCTGACCGACTATCCAAAATATTATCCTGTAGATGCCAGCCCTGCGCACCGTACTTATTAGGAAGCTCTCATATTCTGCATTTAACAGAATAGGGCTCGAGGAACTGTTATCTAGTATTTGTTTAGTTCCAAATTCTTGACTTGCAGAGCAGGTTTGGAAGAAGGAAACATTACTGAAGTGAGAAAATCCTTTGGCCAGACAATACATTGATGTCACAAAGGGTCCCGGAGCATTAAAGTGCACCATCTATGGCCCGAAACCTGGTACTACAAGGAGGCCGGACTTGTGAAAATGACAGTCACATGCTGCGGTCAACTGTTACTGTTTCCATGACAAATCCGAGACCTGGACTGTATCACCAACCCTACGTGTTCTGATGAAAAACGGTGGATTTTCCTCCCCGCAGGTGTCGGCTACGTTCGCAGCCAGCCTGGTGACGAGCCCGGCCATCGGGGCTTACCTGTCAGCCTGGTACGGGGACAATCTGGTGGTCCTGGTAGCGACGCTCATCGCCCTGGCCGACATATGCTTCATCTTACTGGCTGTTCCCGAGTCTCTGCCCGACAAAATGAGGCTCAATACCTGGGGGGCGCCAATATCCTGGGAACAAGCGGACCCCTTCGCCGTCAGTAACAGCTCGTCACACCCGACAACTAATAACTTGATAATTGCGTACAATTGATCCGGTAGATCGCATTTTATCGTAGAGGTTTTCAAACGTCCTTGAATAACGAATAATACCTGAAAATCTGCCTACCCACAATTTGCAACCATTTGCCAGAAAATAAGAAGCATGCAAGATATTTAGGAAATACCGTAATTTCCTGACTGTAGGGCGCACCTCAGTATAAGCCGCACCTGCTAGCCGATGGCTATCTTTAGCTTCCTCCTGCGCTCTAAAACCGTCAAGTAGTCGTCTTCAGTGTCCGAGTTGAACAGGCTCGGAATTTCCCGGCCAATTCATCGGTCCGATGTGACGAGGATAAATGTTTTAGCGGCGTTAAGCTCGTTAGCCTCCCCTCAAAATATCCGTATATCAGCCGCACCGTTGTTTAAGTGAATAAAGCCGTTGCTTATCGTCCGGAAATTACGGGATGTCCCCATCATGTCGGGGAATGTTCTAGGACTTAAGAATTTACCTCAGCCAAACAGCTTTTGTCAGATACATGGAAGTCTTCTGAAGGTTGTATTTTTCCCTCCATCTGGCTCAGCCCTAATTTTTAGCATTTCACAGGCTTGGACTTTTGTGATTGAGGTGAAAAATAGCAGTTGTTTCTGTTTTCCGCTTAGCAAACATTTGAAAGGGTCACATTGTTCCAGTCGAAGGTCTGACTGTTGTCTTTGTCCTTCTAGTCTTTGAGGAAGGTGGGTCAGGACTCCACGGTCCTGCTGATCTGCATCACTGTGTTCCTTTCCTACCTGCCAGAGGCCGGACAGTATTCCAGCTTCTTCCTCTACCTGAGACAGGTGAGCCTTTGTGCTTCTCTTGTGTTTCTCTGCAGACCTATCCATCATGCCTGCATTAAATGTGAGGGACCAGGAAGCCTGGATCTTGGCGGGTGGACACCAGATGAAAAAATAATAAATCAATTCTAAAGGAACAATGTGGGATATTTAAGAAATGTTGTTTTTATTTCAAAATTCAAAATGTGAAAACCCTGCAGTTCTGTAAATAGTCTCTTGTGGTCCATTCTTATTCTTCATGTAATAGAGTGAGAAACTCGACTCTGTTCAAAAGAACCTGATCTGGACCAGCAGTTTCAACTGAAGCTGAGAATTTCTATTTAATAACTTATGGAAGTGGACACGGTGCTTTCATTTAATGATGTAATAATTGCTATCATTTGTGTTTTGACAGGTCATAAATTTCTCCTCGACAACCATCGCTGTTTTCATCGGAGTGGTTGGAATTCTGTCCATTGTAGCACAGGTAGACACACTCAAGACCACCGTAAACACACTGCACATCCTCCCATCCAGATAACATCCGAATATGATCGGAAAGTCTTTCCTTTGCACTTCATTTGTATTTAATCTTCCCGCGGAAGCATTGAAATGACGATTATGACCATTAGAAATGGCTATTCTGTAATTGCGCTCATTTCCAAAATGTATGGTTCCCCACCTCTTACCTCTGTTTTCTCAACAGACTCTGTTCCTCACGCTACTGATGAGGACTCTGGGTAACAAAAACACTGTCCTGCTGGGCTTGGGCTTCCAGATCCTTCAGCTAGCCTGGTATGGCTTTGGTTCCGAGCCATGGTAAGAATTGCTTATTTTTATCAAGCAATGGGGCTGATGCAGCATGACAACAACCCAGGACCAAACCGCTGACCTCCACAGTCGCTGTCGCTCTTGCCGGCCACAGATCAGCACAGAAGGAGACTCTAGGGTGGGATGAGGACCAGCAGGAGTATATAAGAAAGATAGAGGTTCGCAAAGAAGAAGTCGGACACTGAGGAGACTGAAGAGAGCAAACAGAAGTACAGGGAGATGCAGTGCAAGAGGAAGGTAGAGGTTGCAAAGGCCGTGCAAAAGGTATAGGATGAGATTTATGACAGGTCGGGAAGTTAGGAGGGAGAGATGATGAGCAGGTGGGGAAAACCGATGGAGGAGAAGGACCTTCTGCAGTTTTAGAGAGGAATCCACTGGCAGGCTCCAGATGAGTACTTAGAGAGCTAAAGAATGAGGAGGAGGAGAGATGACTGAGTGGACCATGAAGTAGCAGAGAATAGTAAAGGTGCAGTGAGGAGAGCATGGAAGAGGATGAGGAGTGGAAAGGCAGTCGGTCCTGATTTTATGCCCGTGGAGATACGAAACATGCGCAGGGGAGACGGCAGTAGAGTTGTTCATCAGGATCTTGGAGAGTGAGACGATGCCTGAGGAACGGAGAAGATGGTGGCCATTTTTAAGAGTCCGGGAGATGTGCAGAATGGCAGCAACTCATTATAGAAATATAGGGACGCGATAGCTCGTCCCTTTCCGCCAGCATCACTCTGTTTTGCAGCGTTCGCCTTTGTGTTCGTGAATACATTCTTGGAGTGTATATTAGCGTCCACGGCCCTATTCAAAATGCTACTGTCGGGAGATCAAACTTGGAGTTGTGCAGGAAGGCTTCAGCCGGTAAAGAATGGCCCGTGTGCTTCCAGGATGATGTGGGCCGCCGGCGCCGTGGCAGCAATGTCCTCCATCACCTTCCCAGCCGTCTCTGCTCTGGTGTCACAGTCAGCCGATCCTGATAAGCAAGGTAGGAAAGAGTCTGTTTTCTAGATCAATATGTCATGGTGCCATGGATCTTTTACCCGACGAAGGCATGGCGTCATTGTGCCGACCGGCTCCCCTCCTCCAGGCGTGGTCCAGGGCATGATAACGGGTATCAGAGGCCTGTGTAACGGTCTGGGTCCGGCCCTCTACGGATTCATTTTCTTCCTCTTCAACGTGGAGCTGAACACCATGGACCCCATCCAGGGAGACTTTAACATCGACCCCCTACCTCTTCACAGTCCCACGGAGGTATGGTTCAAATTTTTACGTGCCCAGTGGTAACTTGACATCTCAACCAGACGTGGACCTCGTTTTCATATTGTATTGAAATTACGGGTTCAAAACGCCACACAAGGCCCGGCAAAAAAGGGCATTTTCTACCTTTACATTTTCTGCAACAGAACCTGCATTAACACATGTGTTTGTAAGCGTTTAAATTGACAGTTCATGCAAGCACATGCAAGTCTATTATTTTCCAGTGTTAGTTGTTGCTCTGCTCATTCATGGTATTCATAGTGTTTGAATAAATGTAAAAAAACAAGTGATGAAATCAGTATTTTCTCACAGTGGAAAGTGGTGTTTCATTAGTTTGTTAATGCCTCTTTATTTCATCCTATTCATACTCATGCTGCAATTTCTTTCCTTGTATGCTGTGCATGCTCATAATAGGCCAGTAATTCCATTACAAGCACTATTTCATGGCTGAAAATAGCTAATGAACATGAAAATGTTAAGTTTCGCCAATTTTTATGACATAAAAATGGCAGTATTTCATTTAGATAGATAGACCTGTATGCAGACATAGCCTTTATAAAGAAAGTCAGGCCAGTGAGTTACTCTTTGGCACGTGACTGAGTGTCTGACTGAGATGAGATGAGATGAGAACAACTTTATTTATCCCGAAGGAAATTGTTGTGCCAGAGTTTCAAGCAAAAACATAACAGTAATAGATAATAGTAGGAAGGAGGGAGAATAAGAAACACAATAAAATATAAATTGTCAAGGTTAAGGCTATCAAGTGTTTGAAGGTCTTCAGTACAAAGATTTGAAGGTTCCCTGCGGCTGAAGGAAGAGGAATTAAAAAGTCTGATAGCCTGATATGATAGTCTGATATGATACGCATGATAACTGACATGATGCAATGTAAACATTCAATAAGACTTGATTTAAAAAGATGAAGTAAGAAAACTGTCTGCTGCTTATGATACTGGCCACAGAAATAGCGATGGCATTGTGATAGCACAGTGTTTGAAGTTGAGCGGAAACCATTTTTAAGTAGTCGGTCACTTCTGTTGAAACACTTATTCAAATTGTCTAATTGTTGAAATCGGCACACGTCGTATCACAACTTACTCCACAGGGGAACTTAATATTTAATACGTTAACGCTGCACTTGGTAGGGTCCTGAAATGCCTGCAGAGTCAGGAGTATCCTTGATGACTAGTAGCTGAGATAAGCAAACCCTCACTCCCCCAAACACACCACCCTTCATGCGAAGATCTTGGAGTTTTGGCAGCCGAGCTCCAGACGTAGGGAAATATCAGCCGAGGATAACCCCTTTCCTCTTTGTCCGTCAGCACGCCCTCATCCCCGGCCCTCCCTTCCTGCTGGGAGCCTGCACCGTGGTGGTGGCCTTCCTGGTGGCGCTCTTCATCCCAGAGAAACCCTCCTGCTCCTCGTCTTCTCAGCTGTCCCTCGGCGACAAGCCCCGCCCCGACAGCAAGGAGTCCCTGTCCTCGCTGGCCGGCGTGCACATCAACACGCCGCTCCCGGGCAGCGACGAGGAAACGCCGCCCTCTGCCAGCGACGAGGACTTTGAGCCGCTGCTGCAGGACAGTGTTGTCTGACGGACCGCCGGAGGGAAGATGGCGACCAACAGCCGGCAGCACCTGCGGTATTTTGTGTTTGCCGGGAGGAAGGGCTTCTTCTCGGAGGGGAGGGGTTTGCTCGGCGGGGACGCAGAAAAACCTCATGGTCGTCTGCGTGGACGAGGACGGACCGTTTGATTGACGGACGGCGGACGGGGTCGGCGGAGGCGCGTCGTGGAAGTCATCTTTGAATTAACGGAAGTTTTGTAAATGGAAAACGGCCCGTCTTTCGTCCCGACCCGCCCGGGGGACCCATACTTTTTTGGTTTTCATGGAAGGATTAATGTTCATCTTTTAAGCTTGAAGTTGTTGATTGTTTTTGTGATTAAACTGGAAAGGGTATTTTCACCTTCAGCGTTCTGAAGCCGTATTTTAAAGCTGTTTTATTGTACAGAAGAGACACGTCTGCAACATATGTACAGTAGCCAAAGCTTCGGAGTTGATTTGTATACTCTTTTGGCAAAACGAGCATTTTTTTTTCCAGTCGAAAAAAGGGACTTTTTTTTTTCCAGGTTTACAAACGGTATGAGTTCCATACGAGGTCAGAAGATTAGAAAAACGAGCCTAGTCTGATGACGTCACTTCTCACAGAACATGGCGGCTATACATGTTCTTAAGGGCCAAATGTGTATTTATTTTTTAGATATCTCCAGAGAAACCTAATGCTGACTAAGATATTAAAAACACCAGAGCGTCTCACTGTATTTCACCAGTCTACTACTCTACCTCAGACAAACTCAGCCTGAGTTTAACCACCTTTTCAGTGTTTGATTTTAACATGGATTTATACTTTATGCAAGTGCCGCTTCCTGCTGGGAAAACCTCCAAGCAGAAGTGCAGAGCTGCTTGTTTTCCAGCAACATTTATTCCAGCGACACGATACTCCAAACATGTACTCTCAAATTGAGCCACTGTAAGGCACTGCAGTACATGTGATAGAAACAAACAGGCGTACAACTCTGTTTATACTGATACTGAGAAAAAACTATATATGTACATACTCGGGTCAGTGACTGTCACGGTCTTACTATAAGACCGTTTTAGAGCTCATTTTATCTCATTTAAAAAATGAGACGCAGAAATGAATACTTATTATAGACTGTATTTGTAGGAGCAAGAGGTTGTAGTTTATAACTAAGGCACGGCCAAAGCCCTGAGATAGCAAAAATCTGCAAAATTCAATAAACCTTGAGGTGCAGTGTCTCCAGATGACACTGAATTACATATTTCTTTCTCAGGGAAAAGGAAAAAATGACCAAACTCACCTGAAGATTTGTATTTTCAACATCACCATTGTTTTTAGAAAAGTAAATGACACTCATGGATGACAGCGGTCGCCACCAAGAAATTTGATATTTACATATGCAAAGAAAGAGTTTCCCAGTGAAATATGCCTGCTGAGACCAAAACCAGAATATGAGCGAAACTTGTATTTAGGATGTTTTTCGTCTTTTTTTTTTTTTTCCCTCCTTTACGTCAGATGCATCCGAGAGGGAAAAGTTGACGCTGTACGCTAGGGTTTGAACCGCGGTGTCTCTACTTGACTGTCACGTGATTTTCCAGCATTAACTATCATATGATAAAGTCCTGAAATTCTCTGGTTTTAATCCAACAAAGGTGAACCGCCCAGTTTCTTCCTGCTGTTTCCGACTGTTCTGTTTATCTCTCCTTGAATGGCACGGGTTTTGCCGTTGAGGTGGCCGTGGCACGTAACACGAAGATCATGACCGCTTTATAAAATGTGCAAGAAATCCCCTTTCAGTCATTTGTGTGTTTGAATGGGATCCTGAGGGCCGTGAGTCACTCGCACCTTTGTTTTTAAGGGTGGAGACCCGAGGGTTCGAGAACCCCCGTGTCACTGTATCATTTCATAAAGCTGTTTTGCAGTTGCGATGTTTATCCCTGATTGCAGGGAGTGTTCCTGTGAATGACATTCTACTTGAAGCTTTTGGCAGATGTTTCTGAAAGCTTTCAAGAAGGTTGAAGATTATATAAATGACAAGCGTATGTACAGAGTTACTATTTCCTTTAAGACCTTAAAATCAAAATGTGCATGTGAATGATACAAGAGTGTTTACAGTGCAGAATTGGCGCGTTCGCTGGCTCGTACGGAGGCTTTCCTCGGATCCGATGTTCTGCCAGCATCCGCACCGTTTGACGTGACACGCAGAAGATGTCCACCCTTATCCGATCTGCGCTGACCGAGCTAGAAATGTCAAATTTGAGCCGACGGTTGCATTGGAGGGGCAGCCGTCGAGGAAAATGTCTCCTGAGTGACGACGCGTTTTCCGTTTAGGAGGACGAACCGCTGTCGCTATTTTCTTTGAATTCGAACCAGCATAACGGTGACTTCGGGTTTGTTCGATAAGATGTATCCAAAATCCCAATCTAATCTCTACACGGCGTAATCTGATTTTAGCTAGTCGGGCTTCGCTGCGTTTTACTCGACTGTGTAAATAGCGTACGCAGACCGGAGAGTCTGTATGCGAAGAAATGTAAGTGTAAATATGTCTCTGCTTTGTCCTGACGTGTACAAGCCAGCTGTTGATTCTTGGAAATTAAAAATCTACATGGTATGCTTGTGTGTGTTCTTGAACAGAGGCAGCATCTGAAGCTCTTCCTTATTATTCAGGATTTATTGCCGCGGTGCAGCGACAGTGAAACTCCTACTTTGCTGTCCGCGTGCTGGTAGAAGAGTGTCAACATTAGATAAGACTGTGAACAGTGAGTAGAAAGGATGTTTTTAGTGCAGCGTGCGGCGTGCAGGTGCACCGCTGCCCTCCGCTCGGTTGCACACACCCGCAGGTCCTGCGGGAAAGCGCGCCGACAGCGCCCCCTAGCGGGCAACGCGGGCGCTCGGCTTGAGCCAATCAGAGCCTGCGCGGTGCGTCATGTGACCGCGGAGCCGAAAAGAAGACGACGAGCAGCAACAACAAACATGGAGACGGCCTCGTACAGCTTCCCGTCGGACCGATTCTGGACGGAGGAGAAGGAGCGGGCGCTCATCGCCTTCTTCTCCAGTAAGTCCGCCGAGTTGCCGCAGCGACTTCTCGCGGTTGCCCGAGTTGCCGCTCTCGCCTCCCCGCCGACGGGAGCAACGCTCGTCGGCAACCGTTGCTCCGCAGGCGGCAGCCATTGCCGAGTTCCTGCAGATGCTGCGATGGCGACCGGCAACTCGAGTGAAGTTGGCCGTCGGTCGCGCTGAAATTCATGACTTTTAATGCTTTGATAAACGTTTGTTCGCGCCGGCGTGTCCTCGTGGGAGCAGGAAGTGCTCGCAGAAGGTCGGCGTGTCGTTCAGTCGCTCGAGATGCTCGTTCAGGACGAGGTAAAGACACCAAAGTGCACGCCGTTCACGAGTAATGGTGTCTTCGCGCAACATCTCAGCGTCACCTGCTGTGGAAGCCAGAGGAGTGAAACTCCGGTTCCCTTCTGATCCCGTCATCCTTTTCCAAGAGTGAAAGGTGCCGGGAAGAAACGAAAGCCCTTTATTTCGTCTCGTTCCCTGATCCGCTTGTCCCGGCCTCGGAGACGCCGGTCCTCCGCATCTAACCCGTCCCGGATGGGCCGGGAGCGGGAGAGGTCAGAGGTCGAGTCTTGGTGGGACGGCCTTCCAGGAGCTCAGGAACCGAACCGGGAACGTCGGGTCGGCCGCCCGAGAAACATCGGGCGGCGTCGATCGCGTGTGAGCCAGGTGAGCGAGGTGAGCGGCGCCGTTCGGATCTTGTCGCACGCGAGCGCCGTCCTGTTAAAGCGAATTCTTCTGGCTTTGCCGTGATTGTGAGTTAACGCTTGATTGTGAGTTAATGCTGAGTACCCAAAAAGCAACGCGAATGTTGTTAAGAGAAAAAGGTTTCGTTGAATTTTCAAATGTCATTTTCTCCACTTGGCATCAAAGAGCAGACATTTTGAAAATGACAAAACGCGATCATTTGCAAAACTTAGCAAAAGCAGCTCAAAAAGACGAGTAATAAAATGTAAAAAACACGACGGGCAAGAGCTTGCTGTTTCTCAGCCACCTGTCATAAGTTTAGTTTTCCAGTTTGACAATTTAATGTTTCATAATGTGTGTCCGCACAGTGTTTGGAGGAGAACAACCGTGCAGACTTTTTAAAGGGGTTTCAGAAAACTCCGGGCACCAGATGTGTGCATGTAGAGTGAGCAGGGATTCTGCCCAGAGTGAATGCAGTGGCTGCAAGGAAGAGCAAACCACAGTGTTGCTTCTGGTGACGCTTTCAGTCCGAAGCTTCATCCAAACCGAACCCTTCAGACGTTCCTTCCATCAGACTGCACAGCAGCCTGAGGTGCGTCTGTGCCACCATGACCTCACTATCTCACCCTTTCACTGTCTCACCCTTTCACCATATCACCCTTTCACTGTCTCACCCTTTCACCACGTCACCCTTTCACTGTCTCACCCTTTCACTGTCTCACCCTTTTACTGTCTCACCCTTTCACTCTCACCCTTTTACTGTCTCACCCTTTCACTGTCTCACCCTTTTACTGTCTCACCCTTTCACCACGTCACCCTTTTACTGTCTCACCCTTTCACTGTCTCACCCTTTCACTATCTCATCCTTTTACTGTCTCACCCTTTCACTATCTCACCCTTTCACCACATCACCCTTTCACTATCTCATCCTTTTACTTTCTCACCCTTTCACTGTCTCACCCTTTCACCACATCACCCCTTCACCACGTCACCCTTTCCCATGTCGTCACGCCTTTTCTCTGCTGTCTTTCTCATCCTCGTTGCTCTCGGCTCGCACACATCCTGCCCATTTTTGTTGTTTTATTTTATCTTGTCATCGCTATTGTCACTCTATTTATGCTGTCGTTTAGATCTGGTTGTGTATTTTCCACCCTCACTGTTTACATTCTGCAGTCGGTTCATATCGCTGATGTTGTTGTTGTTGCTCTTCCTGCTGTCTTTCTAGTCGTGGACGTCTTTGCTATCTTCTGTCTTCTAACTGTCTCTCTATTTATGTTCATATTTATTTTTGACGGTCATTTGAGATAACTTATCTCAAATGACCGAGTGAACAGACCCAACTTCTCTCGGAGTGTATTTGTCGGTTACAAGAACAATTGAGGAAAGGAAAGCGAAGCTAGATGTGTCGGGTTCCTCTGCTGAAAGTGACCGTCTCTGGGCTTGTCGGAGAGACCGGCACATCGGGGAACTCTCATGCGATGGGACCTTCTTCCCGTTCCCCTGCTCCGGTCCCTTATCTAATCTGGAAATACCACGTATGGAACGGTTTGCCGAGATGGACCGAAGGACCGTAAACCAAACATAGGTGTCCTACGTCGTTCTGATGAGGTTGAGATTGGCACGGAACAAACATGCCGATAGCTCGATCGACTACCTTAATTGTGTCGTCAGTGACCTGAGACCGGGTCGTGTTGTCGACCGCAAGGTTCGAACCAGGGGAACCTTAACGACCGGTGAAGAGAGAAGGAACACTAGTATGGCACACTTTGTACGCGTCCCTGTTTGACCACGCGAGGAGGTTTCCCCTGACAACATTGTAATGCTATTGTTGTTGCGTAAGGACATTGTGGAATGAATCATTGTGGAGGCGTTCCGCCGCTGCGCTCCGCTGTGTACTAAGCTAACGGCTAACTTAGGTTAACGACGCCGACCTACGTCCTCCGTGCTCCGGCCGGTCTCCCCAGTCCGAGAGTTTTCCTTCCGGAAGAAGTGTTTCGGTCCGAAACTTATTTTACTGCGTGTGCCTGCCAGTCTTTACCTCGGGCCATATGGTCGCTGCAAAGATGACGGCCTCCTGAAGCCATAACTTGTGAGTAATCTGCATCAAACTTCAGCTTGTGCAGTTAAAACCAGCACCTTGTCATGCACAGCTCGTGGTCAGTACGAGTTTCATGGCGTTCTCCGTTGGCAGCGGAACCAGTGTGTCGGTCCCTGTTAATTGAAAGGGGGGGACAGTCCACTGGACAGGAGATACAAGCATAACAATAGAAGTAAGAAGGCAAAGGGTTAAATAGACACTCGTTACCTGCTCGCCAGAAGTTAGTTTAAATACGGTCTCCTGTCGTTAAGGCTCTTACGTTCCAGCCAGCACGGAGGCACTGATAATCCCAAAAAGATAGGCACAACAAATCAGAATGAACTAAAAGCAGTGTGATGACAAGCGGGACCGGGCTCTTCTTGTGTCCCAGAACACAGCTGTCTTTGGAACCACAAATCTGAGGGCTATAAAAACCGGCAACTGCGATGGAAGACCCTGGAGCACCTGAGGGTGCTTCTTTCGGCCCACCCTCCACCCGCCCCTTTCACAGGTTAGACGGGGCTCGTGTCTTTTCAGATCATAGCTTTATTTCGTGCCGGAATTACATTAGACACTGAACCCCGTGTCTCCACAGTGGAAGACATCAAGAACAAGTTCAAGAACCTTCGCACGACCTTCCAGCGCCAGTGCAAACTGGTGAAGGCAAGCCGGGAATGCGGCGACGACATGTTCGTGCCTCAGTGGAAGCACTACCAGCAGCTGATGTTCCTGCAGGCCTGCAAGGACGGAGATGAAGGCCTAGACGTCATGCCGCCCTCGCCCCTGGCCGTCCCTCCGGAGGAAAGCCGCCCAGCCCTCAACTCCCCGGGACTTGTCGTTTCTTTCCTCCCGGCGACCTCCTCATCCTCCTGCATGCCCTCCAATAATCCGGTGAAATGCTACTGGACCGAAGACAGAGAGCGAGCGCTGATAGATTTCTACTCTGGTAAATAACTGATTGTAGCTTCAGAATGCTTTGTCCTTGCAGATGGGACTGTCACGCAACGCAAAAAAAAAACATGTTTGTCCTCACTGGGAAGTTGATGTTGTGTGTTGCCGGACAGAGCACAGCTGTCTGTGGAACAAGAAGTCCGAAAACCACAACAACCGTCAGCTGAGGCTCAGGCTGTTGGAGACTCTGAGGAGCCAGCTGTCTGATCACGATGTGTCCTTCTCAGGTAAATCTCATTGGCTGCTTCGGTCGTTTCCTCGTCACTATCGCTTTCCCGAGCCGGGGATTCTGCATTTGATAGAGTTCCGTATGACAGCGTAGTCACATGTAGCCTGGTGCATTTAAAACCACCTCCAGGATTGTTTTATCTCTAGTGAAAGCGCTTGTGTGGGTTTATTTACACATCATGGAGTGGATGTGAAACGTATGACGATTTGTTTCCTTGCCTGTTTTGCAGTGGAAGATATAAAATTCAAGTTCAAGAACCTGCGGACGGTTTTCAACCGTGAATACAAGGCGGTGCAGGCCAGCAAGGCGTCTGACAAGCTCTACCTGTCCAAGTGGAAACACTACCAGTACCTGCTGTTCCTCTGCGAGTGCTGTGATGAAGACGAAGGGCCCGACGACGTTCAGGTCCTGATGGCGCAGGAAGACAAAGATCTGGAGCATGGAAACCAGACGCCTTCCTCTACTCTGAGCAGCTTCTCCTCCAGTTCCACGCACACCAACGGCTTGAAGTTCAGCAACGCAGCCGCCCCTTCTGGCTCCCCCCAGACCAACAACCTGAAGTTCAGCGGTCTGACCACTCCCTCCAGTTCCCCCCAGACCAACAGCCTGAAGGCCCCCCCCCCCAGCTCCAGCCACGGTGACATTAAAACCAATGCTCCCTACCAGGTCTTCCTCTCCGCTTCTGCAGATGGTCTCAAGCTGGTGAATCAACTGCCACCCCCCACATTAACCACCTCGCCGTCCAGTTCGCCGCGCGACACGAAGCCGAATACTAACAACCCGTCTCTGAAGTTCTCTGCCCCCGGTCCCGTCCAGCCGGACAACCGACCGCTGGCCGACTCTCGCTGCCACTGGAATGAAGCCAAAGTTCAGCAGCTCATCTCTTTCTATTCAGGTAAGTTGCTGCCTCCATCGTCACGGAGGTTTTCCTGCAGTGTAGAAGCTCATGAATGGAATATTGTGATAAAAGGGAAAATATGCAGTGGTTTCACTCAAAGTGTCAACATCACATCCTCCTGCTCCTCCCTTTCGGCTGCTCCCTTCAGGGGTCGCCACAGCGAATCAACCGCCCATCTAACCCGACTCTCTGCATCCTCTTCTTTCACACCAACTAACTTCATGTCTGCTGTCACTACATCCACAAATCTTCCTCTAGGCCTCCTGTAGGGCAATTCACCGTGCTATTCACTTTTCCTACTCTGCACATGACCACACTGTTTCGGTCCATCTTCTCTGACCTTCGCTCCAAAACATCTAACATGTGCCGTCCCTCTGATGGACTCATTCCTCATCTGTCAGCCTGTCCATCACCACTGCAAACAAGAAGGGGCTCAGAGCCGATCCCCGGTGGAGTCCCACCTCCACCTTGAACTTCTCTGTCACACCTACAGCACACCTCACCACTGTCTCACAGCTGGCATACATGTCCTGCACCAGTCTAACATCCTTCTGTGCAGCTCCAGCCTTCCTCATGCAGTTCCATAGTTCTTCTTTTGGCACCCTGTCGTATGCTTTTTCTAGGTCTACAAAGGCACAATGCAGCTCCCTCTGAACTTCTCTGCCAGCATTCCTAAACCAAATAGTCCATCTGTAGTACTTGTCTGTGGAGGTTCTCAATCATCCATGTCATGGTTAATTGATGGTCAGCGTTAATTCTTCAGTTCATAACTGAAGAAGCTTTTCGGATGAGAAGTGAAACATCTTTAAGGTAAGAAAATCAAATCCGGTTGCCATGAGAAGATTTTTCCAAAAATTCCTTTCTCGTGCTCTTTCTAGGCTCATCAACTTTATTCCTTGAAAATTACCAGAATTCTGCACATCTCTCTTATTCTTAAAAATGGGCACCATGAAACTTCTCCACTCCTCAGGCATCCTCTCACTCTCTAATATCCTGTTGAATAGTTCACCCAGGAACTCTACTGCCACCTCTCCTTCACACTTCCATACCTCCACAGGTACAGTGGGACAAAAAAGTATTCAGTCAGCCACCAGTTGTGCAAGTTCTCTCATTTAAAAAGATGAGAGAGGCCTGTAGTTTCCATCATAGGCACACTTCAACAATGAGAGACAGAATGGAAATCACATTGTAGGATTTTTAGTGAACTCATTGGTGAATTCTTCAGTAAAATAAGTATTTGGTCGCCTACAAACAAGCAAGACTTCTGGCTCTTGAAGACCTTTAACTTCGTCTTTAAGAAGTGGAAGGCTCTGTCCTCTGCATGTTACCTGGATTAATGGCACCTGTTTGAACTGGTTGTTTGTATAAAAGAAACCTGTCCACAACCTCAAACAGACACTCTCCAAACTCACTATGGCCAAGACCAAAGAGCTGTCAAAGGACCCCAGAAACCAAATAGTAGACCTGCACCAGGCTGGGAAGACTGACTCTGCAATAAGTAAGCAGCTTGGTGTGAAGAAATCAACTGTGGGATTAGAAAATGTAAGACATACAAGACCACTGATAAGCTCCCTCTATCTGGGGTTTCATGCAAGATCTCTCCCCTTGGGGTCAAAATGATCACAAGAACGGTGAGCAGAAATCCCAGAGGCACATGGAAGGACCTCGTGAACGACCTGCAGAGAGCTGGGACCAAAGTAACAAAGGCTGCCGTCAGTAACGCGCTACGACGCCAGGGACTCAAACCCTGCAGTGCCAGACGTGTCCCCCTGCTTAAGACAGTACATGTCCTGCCCCGTCTGAAGTTTGCAAGCGAGCATTTGGATGATCCAGAAGAGGACTGGGAGAATGTCTTATGGTCAGATGAAACCTTGTCGTGTTTGGAGGAGAAGGAATGCTGAGTTGCATCCAAGAAACACCCCACCTACTGTGAAGCATGGGGGTGGAAACATCACGCTCTGGGGCCTGTTTTTCTCCAAAGGGACCAGAACGACTGATCGGTGTAAAGGAAAGAATGAACGGGGCCGTGGATGTATCGTGAGCTTCTGAGTGAAAACCTCCTTCCATCAGAAGATTGGCTGACATTGATCCCAAACACACCGCACGGGCAACGAAGGAGTGGCTTCGTAAGAAGGGTTTCAGGGTCCCGGAGAGGCCTGGCCGGTCTCCAGAGCTCAACCCCATAGAAACTCTTTGGAGGGAGTTGAAAATCCGTGTTGCCCAGCGACCGCCCCAAACATCACTGCTCTAGAGGAGATCTGTATGGAGGAATGAGGCAAAATAGCAGCAAGTGTGTGAAAACCTGGAGAAGACTCACAGAAAACCTTTGGCCTCCGTCATTGCCGACAAAGAGTGTATCACAGAGTATTGAGATGAACTTTTGTTCTTGACCAAATACTTATTTTCTACCATAATTTGCAAATTAATTCTTTGAAAATCAGACAATGTGGTTTTTTCTCATTCTGTTTCTCATAGTTGAATTGTACCCATCATGAAAATTACAGGCCTCTCTCATCTTTACAAGTGGGAGAACTTGCGCAGTCGGTGGCTGACTAAATACTTTTTTGCCCCACTGTATATCATCAGTATGTAGTCTACCCGTGTGCTCTTATAAGTTACCCTATATTCTTGCCTTTTCTTGAAAAAAGCCATTCACTACAGCCATTTTCATCCTGTTTGCAAAATCTACCACCATCTGTCCCTCTGCATTCCTATCCTGGATACCAAATCTGCGCATCACTTCTTCATCCCCTCTATTGCCTTCACCAACATGTCCATTGAAGTCTGCACCAATGACCCCTGCATCATCACTGCATCTGCATCATTTCATTTAACTCACTCCAGAAATTCTCCTCCTTTAACTTGCATCCCAATGGTGGAGCCCAGCCACCAACAACGTTGAGCATCACACGTGAATGTCCAGTTTTAGACACATCAGTCTTTCTGACACTCTTTCACCTCCAGAACGTTCCTAACAAACTCCTTCTTCAAGATAACTCCTACTACATTTCTCTTTCTGTCAGTTCCATGATAGTACAACTTCAAACCTGCTCCTAAGCTTCTAGTCTCACTACCTTTCCACCTGGTCTCCTGGACACACAGTAGCTCCACCTTCCTTCTCTGCATCCTATCAACCAACTCAACCTTTTCCCGGTGACCATCTCAATATTCAAAGTTCCTCCTCTCAGTCCCAGAGTCTTACCTGTCCTCTTCTCTCTCTGCTTCCGAACCTCCTTCCTCCTCTCCTTCTTCCACCCACAGCAGCCCAGTGTCCACAGGTACCCTGTAGGTTATTGGCACCCACGGCGGTTTTCGTTCACCCGGCCTCGACCGATCCATTTTGAGATTTGAAGGATTTATTTTTTTGCATTTTTGGTTTTGGCACAAGTTTTACGCCAGATGTCCTTCCTGACGCAGCCCTCTGCAATGATCTGGCCTTGGGACCGGCTCAGGGAGACACTGGCTTGTAGCCCCCTGAGGCCGCAGTTGACAGCATCACATCCCATGATAGCAGTATCAAACAGAAGCCCTCAGCTCCGGGCAACTTAGATGTTCCTGCCATAAACCAGGTCCCTGATAACAACCTGCTTGTTGCTGCGGGTTTTTATCCTTTTGTCATTCTTGTGGAATTGAACGTGATAGACAGCGTCTGATCTGAGACATATTACATCTCAAAACTCTCCAGGTCTGGTTGTAGTAATCCAGTTACCATCTGGGTATGGCGCCCACTGGATTAGGCCAAGGCAAATAAGGCCTGCGTAACTTTGTTTCGGACCAATATATGAAACCGTTGAGTGTAGCTGCCGGCGCGATGATCTTGTCTTATTTCTGGCAGAGCACAGTTGTCTGTGGAACCACAAGAGTGAGAGCTACAGGAACAAGCTGCTGAGACAGAGCCTCCTGGAGACATTGAGCAGCCTCCTGTCTGACAACGAGCCGGTCCCGTTCACAGGTAACCATGGTAACCAACAAGATAAATATTCCACCTGTGACGTGCCGTCGGTGAGGCCCATATTTTATGTCATCCTGCCTTGTTTAGTGGAAGACATAAAGACCAAGTTCAGGAACCTGAGAACCATCTTTCAGCGAGAGCACAAGGCGGTGAGCTCCAATAAAACTTGCGGTTCAGAAGACTTTTACCTCCCAAAGTGGAAACATTACCGCGAGCTGATGTTCTTGTGTGACTCCTGCGACGAGGACGACCAACCTGAGGACCTTCGCTTTCCGGGCCCCTCCCAGTCCGGCCTGCTTCACCTGGACAGCCCGGCCCCTGCGTCCTCCATACACTACCCAGTCCCCGCATACCAGCCCGCCACCAAACTCAAGAGCACGCCGCAGTCTCTGGGAGCCGCACCCTCTCCGGTTCCTCAAGACTCCCGGTCCTCCTCGCCCTCGTCGTCACCCTCCACCTCCACCTCCCACGCTGATAGCAGAGTGTCGCGACGCAAACGGGCGAAGCCGCGGCGGCATCCCAGCGCCACCGACGTGTTGCACTTCATGAAGACCTTCTGCCAGAGCCAGGCCGTCTCGGCGCACGCCGGCTTCCTCAAGTATGTGGAGGAGTGTCTGAACGAGACTCCGCCTGACAAGGTGAAAAGGCTGAAAAAGAAGATCATCGAGACCATACACAGTATGACCGACGAGGTAGAGTGAGGTGTGTTTTCCCAGCTTTGACGGCTACATGTGGGGGTGTTCACACCCGATCCGCTTGGAGCAGCTGGTTCAAAACCTGGGGTTGTTTTCCCCTCCAAAGATTGTTGGGCTACAATCGGCGCACTCCTGAATGGGGAACGTGAAAAGGAGATGGGCGGCCTGGACTCGGGTGCAGTCGACCTGCGTAGAAGTGTGACTGCAAGCAGAGGCGACAGTCGATCAACTCACAATGAGACGGACACGGAATGAGGCGCGAGCTACATCACTTCCCTTGTGTCCGCCGGTCTGTCGGTTGTAGTGTGAGTTGGCGGTGAGCTGCACCCTAAGCACCCGTCCGTCTTCCCCAGTGACAGATTGTCCTTTTGTTATATGCACTAGGCTGTCGTTTTCTTGTCCCATTCTGGAGTCTCACATTCTTGTGAATGCTGGATATCAACCACACAAAGGCTGTGAAACTGAAGAGCGCCGCTCCGCTCAAGTTTCAGACTCCCTTCCTGGCGAAGGACAAAACAAGACTGTTAGATCGGAGTCATAAGAGAGCAGTTTAATTCTCCTCTGAAAGACGCTCAAGGAGCAACATGCTGGGCACGACCTGCACGCCACCTTCTAGAAAGCCGCATATGCTGCATTTGTTTGCAACTCTGGTTTGGCGCGAGTGCCACGTGGACACAAACAAACCAAAAGCAATTTTATCTTCCCCTCAATCGGCACAAATCAAACAAAATGAATGTTTGATTTCATAGAGGGAATTTGATCGTCCATATGTGTCAGTGAACCGAGAAGTTGTCATATTTCATTCATCGCTCTCAAAGAACGAGCTAGAGATCCAAAGTGCAAAGAGTTTGCTTCTCTGTCGCTAAAGATGGACATCCCAGAAATTCCTTCGACATCGTGGATTCAGCTTTTTATACCCTTTAATGCGCCTTGTATACGGAGGTTCTGCTGGTCAGAAGGATTATGAGACTTTATCAGGCAAAGTTAAAAGACTTGATGGCCATAACTCAAAAGACTTGGAGGAACAGTCGGGATATCTGAGCTCATGGAGCTTCACTAGCCATACTCGCGTCCACGGTTTTCCTTTTCCGGTCTTTTTGTTGCATTTACACCCACAGGAAGGAGATTTAGGAAGGCCGAGTCTGAAAATCGACACGGTTGTGATGAAATGTTGACGATGCAACCCGCTGATCCAAATCTTGCTGTGCTGTGTCATTGAAAGATCCACAGAACCCCCAGTTTCACCAATGACATGAAGACTCATTGGGTCTGTGAACTGAAGAGGCCACTTACTTTTAGCACGTAAGTGCATGAAGTTGATGCTCTGTCATTTTCCTGAATAGTTTCCCCTTTTTAGCGCTTTTAGAGCAGCGGCGTCAAACTCATTTTGGTCCTTACGTCGAGGAGGCCGGACCGATAAAATCAGGGTGGAATTAACCAGAGGGAACACTGAGGTCCAAATTTTTCCTTTGTCTTAGTGCAAAGGAGAATTAAAAGGTAAATGATAAAAATTTTTCTATGAAATGAACCGTTCCTTTCAAAAATACATGACGAACAGCCCGAGGGTCAGGAAGAAAAGCAAGTGCCGTTTCAACAACACGATGCTTCAGTTCTGTCTTCTCAGTTCTACGTGCATTTTGTTGTATTTTTCGCCGTGGCACGGAAACTTGCCGCGTCGGCACCGAGCTTGCAGGTTTCTAATAACCTCAACCAACAAATAAGAAGTGCAAAACCCTACACTCCACCTCCACTTTTCTCCTTTTTTGACAACGGCATCCTGCCGACGAGGGTGTCGGGTCGACGGAAAAGTGGATCCGTTAATAAAAAGGAGTAAAAATGACATTTCCAGACGGAAGCAGCATCGCTGCCATCTGCTGTAAGTTGTGAGTCACAACACTGACACACACTTGACACACACTGACGGCTAACTAACTCAAAGAGTCCACTCCTAGCAGACAATACGGGAACTGCATTTTATATATGATCTCAAATTGTAGATTTATTCCATGGGCTGGGTCGGACCGTACGTTTGACATCCCTGGTTGAGAGGTTTTATGAAAGATTCAAAAGCGATCTTGAGCTTTTCCTCCAAACAAATACCATGTTGAGTTTGGCCACAATTATTAAGAAAGTGCAAAGAGTTGTTGCAGGATTCAAATGTTGTAATCTTGAACTGTCACAGTGAGTTCTTGGCCTGAACGGGTGCTGTCATGCAAGGTGAACGCCAGAGCATCGTCACTCGTTTTTGGTTTCCACCGATGACGTGCGGTGAGGATCATGCCTGGTGAGGCACTGACTTCATCACTATCAGATTTACAAACATATAAACCCGACAGAGCAGCTTATTCACCGTTTGACTGGGAGCATTAACATTCAGCTTTCTTCCCACATACAAACGATAGCGCACAAAAAATAGCACATTTTTGCACCTTTACAGTGCAAATCACTGATAAATATAACCATTTAATTCTTTTCTTCATTTGACATTTTTTTCCCTTTCCAAAATTGGCAAGTGAGGCACGGCCTCTCCTTCCTGACTGCACCTCACTGCTTGATAGAGGAGTTTATCGTAATGCTCACGACAGACTGGCAGCTCAGTGACCGGCATCCTGTCCAGAAGTGTCCGACCCCAGAGCACCGCTAGCGTTTATGCACACATAAACAAGATGGCGGTCTGATTGAATCTTCCGGTCTCTGACCCGTAAACTTTAGCTTTTACCGCCTGCTTTTGTGCAGTTTGCCATCTACAGTGCATGCAATGCTACATTGCAACTGAAATCAAAATATGCTGATCCTCCTCTGAGCAAATGTTGCTTTTTGGCAATCCGGCATCCACAGTGCATGTAATGCTACATTGCAACTGAAATCAAAATTTGAGGATCTTCCCCTGGGCAGATGTGTGACCCACAGAAAAACATAGACTGGAGTTTGGGATGTTATGCTGGACCTGCTGCACATTCAGAAGTTTGTCACATGCTGCAAGTCACTCATCGGAGCTCAGCATGAAAAATAGAAACAGAAATGTGTGAATCCTATATGTATGTATGTATATTGGCAAAAGGAGAAGTGCATCTTTGTGGAAATGATGAGGTTCAAAATATGGGTCCCTTTGCGTCGGTCCGATTGTTCAGGGGAAAACTTGCTCATTCAACAGAAACTGCTGAAAATCGCATGACTTACAGCGTTCAGATCTAGTCATCAAACCTTTCCGAATGTTTGGTTTTTGAAACAGTCGATGAGAAAGTCTCGGCGTCCTGCGAGGGTCCTGTGATGGACAGCGTGTCGTCTTCCAGCCCTCGCTGATGATGTTCTGCCCTCCCGATGGAACTATATGGGGGTTCGTAAAGGTTTAGCCGAATAAAACGGGGCTGCTTTTGTGATCGGTCTGAAATTTCAGAGGAGCGCACCAGAATGATGTTGTATGTGCGGTTTGCTGTAAACTTCCCAGATCTTGCCAGGGAAAGTATGAATTATGACCGTAGACTGTTGTGGAAGCCCATTGGAACATCCTGCTATGTTAGCAGGACCAGATGACTGATGAAATGTAGTGGCTGATATGATACTGGCGGTTATTATAATGTCGATTGGGCGCATAAAACATGGAAGCACTATATTTTACCGTGCTACTGCTCATAGTATGTGGTCAGAATATTTTCCTTTTACATTTTGTGTTGGGCATCTGTGTAAAAATCACCAAAGTCCTCAATGATCCAAGAAAGGCCTGGCCGGCCTGTGGCTCTCGAGCCGCATGCGGCTCTTAAGTTCATGTTGAATTTTGTGTTGGTGTGTTTTTTACTTGTGCAACCATGTGCCGCTCCAGCGGTCTCTACGACAGAAAAAAAACACAGAAATCGACATAAACGTAACCGTAAACTGTGGCTCCTCTAAACTGTGGAGCCACAGGTTTGCCAGGCCTGGCAGAGCATGTGAGCATTTAAGTTCAATGCTTGGAGCAATAATGATATATTGGAGTGTACAGCTCCAAATGAGAGTGCTTGGCATTTTCTAAATGTACATTTTATGTAAGGCTTCGTCGAACAACTGATTTCTACTCAGTGCCTTAAGTGGAGTCACACTAAGTATTTCCAGTATACGTGCGAGAAGGTCACATCATGCATTAAATCTCCACATGGAAGCCTGAGCACCACCCGCTGGGTTGAGGGTGTTCATTCGTGTCTCCTTGTTGCCGTCTGATGAGGCCAGCAAGATGTTTTGTCCTATTTTTTCTCTGACTCAAGACCAAACTGAAATGATCAGATAATACATTTTATAAACGGAAAACAAATATTATCTTTTTGTAATCTCAAAATCCTTAGATTACTTATTGGACTTTTACTCGTCTCTAAAGTAATAAAACAAGTTGTTGAAAATATTTTGATCTTGTCCAGTTCCACAAGCATTTTTAATCTTTTACACAACAGCACACGCTCAAATTCATTATTCATCTATGAATGAATTAACTGTGAATGTTGCTTGATAGCAAACTTGCAATCCAGCCGCGTCAGTGGAAGGCTGCGTTTGGAGAAGCTGGAAACGGTGAGTATCTGAGCCTCAGATCATCTGTAGATGTTTGAAAGCCTGGCGTTCCACGAGATGGCGCCGTGGAGTCCAGGATTTATTTCCATCAGCCTCACCCGGAAAGCCTCCCCTCGGTGTCGGCCTGGCGTCGGTGACCGGCTGACGACCGTCGACGAAGCATCCCTGCCGCTCCGCTTGGCGGTTGGTCCGTTCCCCCGCCGGCCGCCGGAACACCGGGCTCTTCTGTGACCTCTGACCCCCGTTGACTCAAAACACTTGACGACCGCAATCAAAGCGCATTCCTGGAGCGCCAGCGTGCACAGCAGGAACAGGTAAGGCCTCCTGTCAGCGGGCGGCCACACCAGTTGGCGGTCGCCGGTCAGATGCTGGACGGTCGAGGAGAAAACAGACCCGCGACACGAAATAGTATTATTAGGCCCCTTTATGTAGCCTCACTGTTCCACCGAGTTCCCCTCATTCACACACATATTCTGTCCTGGTGCGACTAACTTCCATCCCTCTCCTTTCCAGAGCATACCTCCTAACCTCCACCTCTCTAGATTTTCCTCCACCTGTTCTCACTGCAGATCACAATGTCATCTGCAAACATCATGGTCCATGGGGATTCCTGTCTAACCTCATCTGTCAGCCTGTCCATCACCATTGCGAACAAGAAGGGGCTCAGAGCTGATCCCTGATGGAGTCCCACCTCCACCTTGAACTTCTCTGTTACCCCTACAGCACACCGTCCCAGTGTCTCACAGCTAGCATACATGTCCTGCACCAGTCTAACATACTTCTCTGCCACTCCAGACTTCCTCATACAATACCGGAGCTCCTCTCTTGGCACCCTGTCATATGCTTTTTCTAGGTCTACAAAAATACAATGCAGCTCCCTCTGGCCTTCTCTGTACTTTTCTATTAGCATTCTCAACGCAAATACTGCATCTGTAGTACTCTTCCTAGGCATGAAGCCATACTGCTATTCACAAATGCTGACTTCTGCTCTCAGTCTAGTTTCCACTACTCTTTTCCATAACTTTATTGTGGAAGAGAAGATAGAGAAGTCCAGAGAAGGCCAGAGGAAGCTGCATGGTGTCGTTCCTCCATGCACCCTCCCGTCTCGGAAACATCCATTCATTCCCTCGCTTTCAATCGGAAGCCTGTTCCACCTGATGCCTGCCGCTCCCTCCCTTTTTACCGCTTTTATAATTATAGTTTCTTTAAAATGGGTATTTTTTCTGCATGTATATGTCTGTACGGTGTCCTCCAGTGCAAAGCAAGGCCCCTTGGACAAAAATGTATGATCATTTTTATCGGCCATGGGAGAGCTGGTGTAGACCGAGACCAGATACTTTGACCAAACCGGAGAGAGAGAAGGCCACTTTCAGACCAGACTTGGAGGAATGGCTGCAGCCATTCAGTTTCCCGAAGTAATCAGTGAGTGACGTGCGAGGAGCCTGTTGCCCGTCCAGGGGGATGCGGGCTGGAAGTGGTGCCGACCGCGGCCCGTCTGTGGCCGGGCGGCGGCAGCAGCGGGCCGGCGGCGGCACCGGCGGCCGGGCGGCCGGGCGGCGGCAGCGGCGGCCGGGCGGCGGCAGCAGCGGGCCGCGCTGGAGGCTGCGGGTCCCGGCAGGACGTTTGCGCTTCAGCGCTCCGAAGTCGAGCAAAGTAAAACCAAGTTGACAGCTCGGTTCTAAAAAGAGGGAAGGGGGGGTCGATCGAGTCAATCGAGTTTGAAACGACATTTTCCATTCGAACTAACGTTTAACAACACAAATATTCACGGGGAGGCTGGAAAGTTCCTCCTGACGGACCCCCGGACCCTCCGAGGGTCGCGGTGTGCGTGACGCGCGGGTTCCCGCGGGGACTCGTCGTGTTTCGTGCGGTGAAGCCAAACTCCTGCGTTTTCCGAACCTCCTTCCCGTTCCATCTTTACTTCGCCCTTTTTGTCTCCACTTCCTTCTAATCGCCCCCCCTCCTGCCCCCCCCTCCTGCCCCCCGCCTTTTCTCCTCGCTCACTGAGTCGAGGTAAAAGCTTTTGTGATGCTAAACTGAAGTTGTGCGCGGAGGGAGCGGCGCGCACGGAGGGAGGGAGACTTTGCGTTTCGGTGTGCGCGGCTCCGCTCGCTCCTGCGTTCGTCTCGAAGTTGGATCTCGTCCGGCCGCCTCCGCGTGCGTGTGCGTGTGCTTGTGTCGGCGGCCTCGGTGCGGGAATGCGCCCCGCACCCCGCGGCCCGCCGCTCGGCCCCGCGGCCTCCCTGTCTCGGCGGCGGCGGCGCGGCGTCATGCGCCTCTGAGGGACGCGGGTCTGGTCCGTCCGCGGCCCGGAGCGGAGCGGAGCGGCATGGAGGGCGGCCTCCGCGGCGACCGGGCGGGGCTCCGGCGGGCGGCCGGCGGCGGCGGAGGCGGAGGCGGAGGCGGAGGGGGCCGCCTGCTGCTGCTGGAGGCCCGGCTGCAGGGAGGAGCGCCCTGGGGCTTCACCCTGCAGG
>NC_141306.1:14700120-14862620 GCF_037954325.1 Fistularia commersonii | reverse complement strand
TGTGAACGGGACGATGACAGTGCAGTTTAGTGAAGGAGGCGTTGGCTCCGTGCAGGTGGAGGATTGTGTGGTTGTCTTGTGTCGGTGTGCGTCTGAACAGGTGTGGCAGCTTGCAAGGACGGCAGAGTTTGGGGGAACGATCGCTTTGACGGCTCACGGATAGAAACTGTTTGTCAGCCGAGACGTGTGGCTTTCGATTGTCCTGTTTCCCGGGCGTCTGGGATCCGGCGAAATGTTCCTGGGCTTTTTCTGCATCTGGGCGTCGCAGCCGAAAACACTCAGCACCTGCGTGCAGCCAAAGAGGCCTCGGGCAAAACACTGAACCCCCTGTGATAGTGTGGTTAGCACCTTGCTTGGCAGGTCTGCCGCCATCGCTGTGTGTGTGTGTGTGTGTGTGTGTGTGTGTGTGTGTGTGTGTGTGTGTGTGTGTGTGTGTGGTTGAATGCAAGCCAGCGTAAAGCGCTCTGAAACCACAAGATTATGCTACAAGTGCTATTTAAGTGGAGACCATTTAAGTTGAAACTAAGGATATGAAAAGGAGCTGAATATCTTTAAATAGGGTGAAGGAGAAGTCTTTTTTGCGCTCAGAAAAACAAACAATCCATCATGCGTGAAATTCTTTGTCCGATTTGAATTCCTATACAGTTGCTACTTTAAAAGCACTTGAGCTGCGGTCATTTTGACATTTTATTCAGACTTTCATTTTGTGACTCCAAGAAGCAGATGAATCCCAGGAAGCTGTGGAGCCACCGGTAGAATCATGGGATTATCATATGTGACGCAGACCTCATTACTCCTCGAGAAATAACCGCGACGGGAGATTTGTCGGGGTGCAGGGACCTGCTGACTGCCGCCGCCACCGCCGCCGCCGCCGCCGCCGCTGTCACAGGATATTTGTTAAAATCACACATTCTGTATTGATTACGAGAGCTATGTTGTTTTAGTCACGGTATGAATGAGCTGAGCTGCTCTCCCTCGACTGCAGGATAATGAATTTCAGCTGGAATACCAAAGTCTCACACACACACACACACACACACACACACACACACACACAACCATTCTGCTGGCCTTATTTGGTTATATTTATTCCTGAAAAAGGCAAACAGTGGAAGCATGTGTACTGTTCCACATGGTGGCTAAAAGGTTTGCGTATAGCAGTTTTCATTCAAAGCACTCAGATGTTTATTTCCTTTACACGAGTCCAAATCCTTTCACCCGATAGAGGACGAGACGGTCCAACCCACGGATGTGTTCCGCCTCTTCTTTACACTGTTTGTTATGTACGACGAGTGGTCTTCAAACCCAGTCCCGCTCTATGAAAGTAGGAAACCTTCCTGACCCGTCATGTGCGGGCGAGAACACAGGAATTGCTCATGTTGTAATCCAGAGGACAGCGGGACACACCCCGTCAGAAATTCTTGGCCGCTGTCAGAGCATCTGAAGAGGACCGGCTGGGTGGGGTCTATTGTTTCACAACAGTGTGAGATACCTTTCAATCACAAGGTGCCAAATGGAAACAAGCCAACAGTCTGGTCTCGGATGTTGTGTTTCACCCCGGTGGGGATGTCTTTTCATCCGCAGAGCCCTCATAGCCCACATTTCCTCTTTTCAAAAACCCACTAATACTTTACATCTGGATTAAATCTGCAGTGGTTCCCGGGTCAGCCGACTCTGCCGCGGTTCGGAGCATCGATTGGCTCGGCTTACGGCGGAAGCGTCGTAACACCGCGGGTCGAGGGGCGTCGCGGTCGACCGCTAAGAAAACCTTTAAAAACGATCAAGAAAGATCGATTCTTTCAATGAGAAAGAGAGAATGAAGACCGGTTGTTATTTTTGAGAGTTTGGACATCGTGGGTTATTTCTCCGGCTTAATAGCTGGACCTTGACTACGTTTCAGGTTGGAAAACTTGCTTATAAACGTCCTGTGAACCACTAACACCTGCCATAACTTCAGGTAGGATTAACTCAGCTTGTGCTTCCACGCATCCCCTCGCGGCTGCTTCTCGCTCCTGTACTTTCTATCCAACACTGGATTCAGCAGCTTGTTGAAAGCAGCTGCAGACTGATTGCTGAGTTGTATTTTAGATGTTGTCAGAATTACAACCCTATAATTATCCAGATCCCCTCCTGCTCGAATTCGCCCGAGGACAACTTTGTACATGTTTTTGATGTCTCACGCTATGCGTTGTCCTTTTCGACATGAAATAATTGCTGAGACTACCTTGGCTGTAACTCATACGGGGGTGTTTTGACGCACCGGCTCCAAGTCTGCTACCTTTCAGACCCGTGATGAGGTGAAGCAACATCTACGAAAGCCACTCGTGACCTGTGAAACTCCCGCTCCGTCCCAGCAGAACTGAATTAAACACTTCGCTCAGTTTCACACGGCAAGAAAGTAGGGCTCTGGGCATGTTCAACAAGGCTCGGACAGAAATATTTTGCCGACCGGCCAACGTGCGTCAGTGCGGCAATCAGAAAGGCCTCAAAAGCCGGAGCTTTGAGTCTCAAGTGTCGCCGGGGTATCGGCTCTTTTCCCATCTCCCGAGCCGCCTCCCCATCGGCTTCTTTTTTCTGTCGTCTCCCGACACCTTCCGTCCGGCCGCCCGAACCTTACGGGCCTTTTCCCCCCGTCGCTGTATGCTAGCGCTCGCCTCGTACCTGGGCCGCCTGGTCAAGCCAGTTCCTGCCCATCGTCCCCCTGCCTGGTCTGGCTGGTCTGCCTGTCCTCCCCTCCAAGTAAACTTGGTTTCCAACCCTTTTGCTCGGTGTGGAGTCCCGTGTCTCTGCGTGGGTCCGACCTCCGAACCCTAACAGTGTGACCTCGGACGCCCCGATGGGGTCGTATAAACAGCCGCGGGCTCAGAGGCGGTTTGCGTGTGACGGCTACAGAGGACGATCTCAGATGAATCATGATACTGCAGACGACAGATGGTGATGAGACACACGAGATGTGGCGTCGGACACGATCCTTAAAGATATACGGCCTTTAAAAGTGCAGCCATGCGGGGGCGGCGTACAGACTGGCATGGTTGAAAGGCCAACAGCCAGGCGCTCGTCCACTTAGCACTCACATAGCGGCGGCGCGCCGTCCAAAAAATAGCTCCGTCGATAACGGACGGCAGAGCGGGTGCGACTCAACCTCGGTGTTAGAGAAACACTTTAACCTTGGCTTTGCATTGACAGCTCTGGGTTCATGTTGTGAGCTCAGACTCGGTGAGAGCAGATCATCCAGACCATGTTGGCAGGCCGTGGCGGCGGCGATCCGTTTCTTTCACAGTTGAAGGTCATTTTTACACATCACCGGCAGCGATACGTATGAAGAGGTGGCATGACAGTCCTCTCAGGGAAACAAGACAGCAAAGCAAACTAGTTTACACCATTTAAACAATGATGATCAAACCACAGTTTGGATTTTATTACATCATGTCAAGCCAATGAGACATACCAGTCGGTCCAGCTTTCAGTGGCTGTGGAGCCGGTGTCGAGGGAGCGGTTTCCAAACTTGAGAGTCTGTTTCTCCACAGTCTTTCAGCCACTGAAAGACGATGAGCGCATTATTTCCCTGTAAACATTGGGGAATCCAGAAAATCTCGGATGTATCAAGCTATTATCTGGACGAACTGTGAACGCGCCGGCCGCACGCGGCACAAGCAAAGATCATTTATCGTTTGCTTTCAACGAGCACCGTCGTCGGACACATCGGGAAGCAAGCGGACATTTTATAGGCTAGTAAAGCTGTCGCTCCTCCGGGGATCTCCCTGCTCCGCACAGGTCAGCACCGGCCGGGCGGGGAAAACAATAATGCGGTGTTAAAGTCGTGGGTTCCCGAGGCCGGGAGATCCATATTCGGAGGAAAGACGGCGGATAGAAAGGCTTTCGTAAAACACGGCGCACCGCGGGTTGTTCCGTGTGGGCCGAGGCCTCCGGGGGCGACAGAGGAGTCGGCGGTTGACTGAGCTCGTCCGATTGATGGAGGCCCCACTTTACTACCGACCGGACCGAAGGGATTCACTGCCGAGGTCTCGGTGGCAGAAAACACACCTCGCTCTCAGAGCTCCACTGGAGTCCACGCCAACAGGTCAGGACTGTTTTGACAACTAGTTGAGGACGTGCACATTAATAAAGCTGGTAGCTGTTAGTTAGCAGGCGTAACCTGCGGGCGACGAATGCTCTTTGGTGGCGCTCGCTCACCTGCAGTGAAAGCGAGAGCTGTGAGCAACCTCTACTTCTTCTTCTCCTCTCGGCTTCCGACCCTCTTCTCCTCGTCCTCTTCGAGCACCAAATAACTTCCTGACATCTCCATCCATTTGTCTCCAGACCTCCGACCCGGCAGATCCAAGCTCAGCCTCCTTCTACCCAGAGCTTCACAATCCCTGTGCAGGTCTACCTCCCTCGGGCTAAACCTGAGATGAGGTTTTTTTGTTAGTTTGCGAATGAAAATAATGTGGTGATTATGTAAGATCATATGATGCAAATCAAATTGCATGACAAGGATGTGCTCTGGTATGACAAGGTGTGAACGGATGAGGATTTCCAATGAGCATCAGATGAGAAGAGATGTTCATGCAAGATGTTTGGGATCCCAAAAATCCTCCCATTTCAAACACTATCTATCTCGTGAAGAATTAGTCCCAGAATGACTTTCCAATGTAGGACTAAAGAAACCAGGGATTGGAGATGAGCTGTCAAGTTATCCATGGATGTGAACACACCTTTAGCCTGCATCCCTTTCTCACTTGGTCCACATGTTTGTGTGTGTCTGCAGGTGGAGGAGGGCGGGAAGGCGGACTGTTTGGACGAGCCGCTGCTGGTTGGGGACGAGATTATCGTCATTAATGAGATTGAGCTGACTGGATACAGACAGGAAGCCATCGCTCTCGTCAAAGGATCTTACAAGACTCTGCAGGTCACCGTTCGCAGGTACAGACAATCTGTGTATCTGTGTGTGTGTGTGTGTGTGTGTGTGTGTGTGTGTGTGTGTGTGTGTGTGTGAGTGGTTGAATACAAGCCAGCGTAAAGCGCTCTGAAACCACAAGATTATGCTACAAGTGCTATTTAAGTGGAGACCATTTAAGTTGAGACTAAGGATATGAAAAGGAGCTGAATATCTGTGTGTGTGTGTGTGTGTGTGTGTGTGTGTGTGTGTGTGTGAATGTGTGTGTGTGTGTTTCATTTACGTTAAGAAAGATACAAAAAGCAAACATCAGAAGCTTTTCAGTAATCCTGGCTTGGTTTGAAATCATTTGAGTCATTATGTCAGCCAGTAGCTCTGACTTTTTTGGAAACGGAAGACAAACTGCTGTCAACAGAGACTTCAAACGTTCACATAATCACATCATTCTCTCGGTTTATTTTCCAAGTTGGTCTGTGGGTTTGTAGAATAACCTCAACTGCAGTGGAATTGTCAAACAGCTTCTGTTTCAGATTCTCCTCAACAAAAACAGACGCAGATGCAATTTTATTCTATTCAGCCCTTCGTGCCAGTGTAGTCTTAAGCTATTAGCAACGTTATCTTTGGATGTTAGGCTACGGGTGTGTGAGTATATATATATATATATATATATATATATATATATATATACACATATATATATAAACACACAGTGATCCCTCACTATAACGCGGTTTACTTTTCACGGTTTCGCTACTTCACGGATTTGCATGGTGCATTGTGTTCTGCATTCTGATTGGCTAAAAAGTCACTCCACTTCTTCTCTACCTGTGCGTCAATAACGTTGCAGTTTAATATGTACACGTACGTAAAACAGCTTGACAAATTTACATCACGTACGTGCAAATTCTCTTGCAATTTCTCCAAAACCCATAATGTTGACAAAACGCTCTGGAGCGACAAAAGGGCCCAAAAGGCAGCGGAAGATGCTATCTATGGCAGATAAAGTTAAACTTCTGGACATGCTAAGGGAAGGTAAAAGCTATGCGGCTGTAGGTCGGCATTACAGAATTAATTAATCTTCCGTTCGTTCCATAAAGAAGGAAGGAAAAAAAACATAAGGACGTCAGCAGCAATGTATAATAGAGTATTTAATTGTATAATAATTGTAAATAAAAGAAAGGTTTCTGCTTCACGGATTTTGCCTATCTCGGGTTCTTTTTGGAGCGTAATCCCGCCAAAAACAAGGGTTTACTGTATATGGCCAAAGTATTCACTCATCCATCCAAATAACCGGAATCATGTGTTCCAATCACTTCCATGGCCTCAGGTGTATGAAATAAAGCACCAAGGCTGTTTTTTAACACACACTTGTGAAAGAGTGGGTGTCTCTCAGGAGCTCAGTGGATTCCAGCGTGGAGCTGTGATAGGATGCCACCTGTGCCACTAATCCAGTAACTCCTACATATTCCACGGTCAACTGTCTGCTGGATCAGAAGAAGGTGGAAGCGTTTGGGAGCGACAGCCACTCGGCCACCGAGTGTTAGGTTGCGTGAACTGACGGAGCGGGTCAGCGGACGCTGAGGCGCATCGGGCCTGGAGGTCGCCCACTTTATGCAGAGTCGGTGGCTACGGACCTCCAAACTTCATGTGGCTTCAGATGAGCTGAAGATCAGCGCGTAGAGAGCCTGGCAGAATGGCTTCCCGCGGCCGAGCGGCCGCATCCAAAGTGCAATGCAAAGCGTGGGATGCGGCGGCGTAAAGCACGGGGTTTTGGTGCAGGCTTGTCTTCTGGCCTCTTAGTTCCAGTGAAAGGAACTCTGAAAGCTCCAGCTTCACAAGACATTTTGGACAATCCCATGGGAAGCGCTTGGAGCTGGAGCCTTCCTTCTCCAACACGACCGTGCACCAGTGCACCAAGCAAGCTCCATAAAGACATGGATGGACAGTCTGCTGCAGATGAAGTTGAGTCCAGACCTCAACCCCAGAGAACACCTTTGGGATGGATTCAAGCGGAGTGTGAGAGGCGGGGCTTCACGGCCGACATCGCACACACACTTCTGGAGGAACGGTCAAAAACTGCCGGGCACCACGACCGGCATGTCGGTGGGTTTAGGCGTGACTCCCACCCTGCAGCTTTTATTTATGGGAAGATGTGCGAGAGGCACAACACAATGCAGGACTTTAGACTTTAGACGGTAAAACGCACACACACCGCAAGACACACATACGGCAGCACGAGGAGGCGCGCTGAGAAGCCGCGGCGTGAGAATTCTTCGTCCGGACGACCGGCGAGCAGCAAGCCACGCTGTCTGACCTGCGTCCTCCTTCTGTCAGAGGAGTCGCCTCGCAGGTGTGCTTTTATTTAGATAAGCTTTATTTATTACCGTCGTCTCGTGCCGATAAGGAGCGACGGCTTTGAATCTTACCTGTGTGTTTTGCTGCTGAGCATAAAACCGCTGACACTCTCTAACATAACAGAAGGTGACCTTTGGCCGGTGAACTTTTTTCAACATGTAGAATATCCAACCGCCTCGGTGGTGTCCGTGCAATGATTGAACCAACGGTCGCGTGTTCTCCTCGCCACGCTTTGTTATTATTTAGCACTGCGTTACCCGTGAGCCTCTGCTGCCGTTGCTAATGTGCTAGTGTGCGGATTTGATCCTCTCAAAATAGTGCAAAGTCTTTGTTCTTCTTTTTTAGATTTTTTTTTCACTTTTGTGTCTTTGTGTGCTTCAAATATGGAAACAAGGCGTCACACTTTGCCGCCGGGGTGTCATGCGCAGATATTTTCCATTTTGTTTGAACTGATCGGTTAACCATGTTTTGTCACACACTTTTAAATTTGTTGTTTCCGCTGGAGCAGAGGTTCATGGAATGTTCTTCAGGTTGGAATACATCGTGTGTGTGTGTGTGTGTGTGTGTGTGTGTGTGTGTGTGTGTGTGTGTGTGTGTGTGTGTGTGTGTGTGTGTGTGTGTGTGTGTGTGTGTGTGTGTAGGCAGTAGTTAGTGCTTATCCTCCATCCTCAGTGAAGTCAAAGGTGTGTGTAAGACACACCTTTCACACTCGCCCCACCTGTCCTACCGTCCGACGCTGTCTTTCCTCCATACCTTGGCGGCTTGAGTGTGTCTTTCCGGAGAGACCTGATTGGCCGACAGCAGTCGAGTAAAGCAAAGGACAGAAAGCGAGAGCGAGCCAGAGAGAAGCATGCCATCTGCGTCCTTAAACCAAAGCCAGAGCACGCCGGAGTGTGTTGTGGGGAGCTGCCTATCAGAACTGTGAGTCAGCGTGTGTGTTTTTTCGTGTGTGTTGGTGTGTCGCCGGTTATGCGTAACCATGCGCAACCAGAAGGCGAGCGGGTTGAATTATTACCCGAGGAGGAGCTGCTACGTCGGACGTCAGCGTTCACTGAGCGTACTTTGCTTCGGTTCTCGATCCCACGTAAACACGATCATTCGGAAACAACACGCTTAATAGCCGTGTCATTTCTTTTCATTTCAGCTTATCTGAGGGCAAATTTGATAGAAGTTTCTGACAGCTTGATAAGATGGTGATAACTAAGCTATGTCGGTATGAGGGGAGAAATATGGGGTTACTGTCAAGTCCATCCAATGTAGGTCAGAGGCAAAATCCTCAGACAGCAGGAAAAGTAGTGGGATACTGTAAAAAAATGCTAAACTCTTGTAGCAGCTGCTGAAAATATTCTAACTGTAATTAAAAAAAAGTATTATGTAGATGTTGCTAAGCTTTTCATTGGTGTCTAAAAATCAGAATATGAAATAAAAATATAAGAAAACGCACTAATGCAGTGACTGCTAATGACCACTATTGACTCGCTGAGCTCGAATTCTTTTTTATCCATAAATGTAGTGTTGTTGTTGTTGTTGTTGTTGTTGTTGTTGTTGTTGAATTCCTACTGAATCGATGCCAATTTATCAAATACAAAGTGTTATTTAAGCCTTTACATGGCATATAGTGATCTGATGAGCCTGTACCTGGGATGAGGGGTTTTTACCCTTGTATTTGCAACCACTCATTGCTTATTAAATAGCACCAGGACTCAAAACAAATCATGTCAGTCTTCAACTTAATGCTTCCAGTCTGACAAGATTGTAGACTGTAAGTAATAAACATATAATGCTAAGCGTGCTGTAAACAGCTGCAGGTGTCAGTGACAGAATGAATGTTGGTTTCAGGTATGCAAGGCCTGAACCCTTCCATTTTCCAGTCGCAGACTAAAAACTGGGAGTCCGAAGGAAATCTTGGTGTCGGAGTCTTACCGAGGTCGAGCGCTCCCGCCATCTCGGCTTTTAATGTGACCTGACAGTCTTTGCTTAGTCTCGGGGCTCACGGCAGTATCAGACGTCGTTGGATATTATATTTGATATTATTAAGTCTTTGTGTTTAAAGACCGACTAGACAACCAACCGATGAGCCCCAACAAACCCGGAAACAGGAAACCCGGTACCAGCAGAAGGGAAAACGTTGCATGATGGGATGAGAAAGTTGTCGTTTTCCACGAGTCCTTTCAAAACCTTTGCAAGGTCTTAACATGTAAGAACCACAGTCTTAAGTCTCTGACTAGGCTGAGACTTAAGACTGGTAAAACTAGTCCTCTGATGCCAGTTTGCCTGGATGATTGTTGTGAGTGAGTCTTTTCCGAATCTTTTCAAAGTCTCAAGGTGTAAACCCGGCGTTACGTGATGGAGCCGATCGACCCGGGGCGAGGTGGCTCCGGCCCCCTTGCATCCCTGTGGGTCATGAATGAATGAATGAATGAATGAGGGAGTGACTGTCATCACTTGCTCTGTTCAGGCACTGAACCCTGCACACCTTTAAAACCATCAAGTATTTCAGGTCTCGAACCCTCAGCTGCTTGACCAGCAGCGTCCGATGAACTAGCATCACCGCTCATGGTATGTAGCGAACCAAAACGCTACTGAAACCGTAGGTAAATATCAAAAGCTCATTTTTGGAAACATACATGGGTCTGTGCAAAAACTGAACCTCAAATCAAAATCCCAATAGGTTTCTGAAAATGCCATATTCAAGTAAGTGAATGAAACCACCAGTCCAATGCCAATCGTGTGTGTGTGTGTGTGTGTGTGACAGAGACGGTTCATGTGGTCACGGGGGGTCGGAGTGGAGCATGTGTCAAGCGAGAACCTTTGTAGTTGCTACCTGAGCCGGTCGGCTGTCCTGGTGAAAGAGGAGAGATCATCTTGTCTCGCTGTGTCTGAGAGGTGGACTGGACCGCCGCCTGGATCAACTTCTACTTACGACGCTCAGATGCCTGTTTTGCGTTATTTCTCGGGTTCCTATCGTTGGTTTTCTGAGCCAACCCGTGTCTCGCGAATGTTTTTTTGTTCTATTTAGTCTTGGGATCCTCAGAAGGCGTCCGTCTGCCCTGGCCGGTGTCACGTTTCACATGAAAAGCTTTTGTTTTCCCACAGGTACAAACGGGAGGTTCTCCCCGCTCGCATAGCAAACATTTTTCTCGTGTTTGTTATAATGACAGTTCAGAGTCTCTGCTTCTACCGGGTAACGTTGTTAATTGCAGAATAAGCGCGTGTAGCTATTTCTTAGGGCGGTCCTTGGGGTGGGCTGCGCATCAGTGGGTGAAGAGAAATCTCAAATGATTTTCCTCTCCTTTCTACTTTCACCCGGGACAAAAATCCAGTAATGAGGTTCGGGCAGCACGGAGGTGGTCAAGGTAAGATTATCTGGCCGGGATAATGGAGGAGGCTTTGAGATTTCGCCCCTCTTTTTCTCTCCTATTGAGTCCCTTTGAAGAGAACATTAGTTTCATCTCAGTGCATTTGAGCCGGCGGCTCCAAACCCGTTCATTTCCAGCCGTATCATCGCCGGTAAACTGAGAAAGCACCTCGTAATCAGTCAAGAAAGTCACGACTATATTCAGATGTGTGCTTTTCTTCGGTTTCCTGTTCGTTATGTTCCAAACTTAACTCAGGTGCAAAAGTACCGAATGAAATGAAAATGGTTGTAATTTTTTTCCCCCTTTATGAGGCAGACCAGTGAAAATTACATGACATTTGGACATTTTTCTGTATCGAGAGGCGGATCCTTGTATTTCCCGAGGCGACGCGCTGTCACGGTGCGAAGCGCCGCTGCCTCACAGCAAGAAGATGCAAGATTCAAAGCGTCGATTGTTGATCTGGACAACGGAATTCTTATTTCGCCATCCGCGGCCAAAGCAGATCGAGTAAGCGTACGGTTGCTTCGGGTCCCTGGTTGGATCCTCGGGGTTCCACAAGCACAAAGGAGGCTCTTTGGAGACCCTAAACCTGGCGACGGGTCCAGGGGGAACGCCGCCTCCCGGCCCCCCCGGCCCCCCCGGCCCCCCCGGCCCCCCCGGCCCCGGCTGCAGGATGACCAGTACACATTATAAATGAATGCATCAAGATGAATAGATTGCTTTTTCTTAAAGTACCTTCATTCCAACTGTTGAGCCATGTGGAGTTGCATTCAAACTATTTAGCTGGAAGGATGAAGATGCATTAACTGTCCAACATGTGTTGGTTCTCACTGTCGACATGTTTTGTCCGGTCAGTGTATTTTCATCTATCAAGCGAAACGGTGTGGATGTAGGATTACACTCCGCTTTGTCAGAAGCCCATCTTCCATCTTCCATCTGGTGGCTGAAGAGACCTTCTGCTGGCAGGCGGCCGAGCAGGTGGAGCCCAACCGGACCGAGGTCAGGAGGTGATGGCAAAGCATTACGCTCATTTTATTTCAAGGTAAACCGCTGGAGAAAGACTCCTGGGGCGCTCCTTTGGAATGCGGGGACGGCTTGATGGTCCTGCTGTCCGACCCCAGCCGATGGTCAAGGTGGATCAGCTTTAGACATGACCTGCACGTCTGCGTTGGATCGGCAGCCATTCTTCAGGGCCTTTGCTGTGTCTGACAGCGATGCGTGGATCCTCTTCTTCTTCTCCTTTGGGCTTCTCCCTTCAGGGTCTCCGCAGTGAATCCACCTTCTCCATCCAACCCTGATGTCTGGATCCTCCTCTCTCACACCAACGACCTTCATATCCTCTCTCACGACGTCCATCCATCTTCTCCGGTCTTCCTCGAGACCTCCGATTCCAGCGTCCGTCTACCAATATGTTCACTCTCCCTTCTCAGTCCATGAGCCGACCATCTCAGCCTGGCTTCTCTGACCTTCTCTCCAAAACGTCCAACGTGTGCCGTCCCTCTGATGGACTCAAAAGCGGGCAACTAAAAGAAGTTCAAGAGACATGATGTTTACCCTTCCCAAGCCTGATCTTCAGCGTAGCTTCGTCTCTGAGCGGTGGGTTTGAGCTTGTGGTGCCCTGCAGGCCCTGAAACTGCCAGCCAGACTCTTCATCGCTGATCTGTCGCTGTGTAGTTTCATCTGCTGTGTTTGGTCTGATGTTTGACCTTCTCTTAAAGAGTCCAAATCAGATTTCACCGATGAGGCAATAGTCTATCCTGATGATCCTGAATACGGCGGTTACGGGCCGGGAGCCAATCCCTGCTGTCGCTGGGCGAGAGGCGGGGTTTGATCCGGACCCGATCGATCACATGGCCGCAGCGCAGAGACATGAAACCGTTGACTGTCATTCACAGCTAAGGACGATTTGGTCTTCAATTCCCTGCACTTGGGTAGCGGAGAGCCTGGGGAGAACGTGCACGGCCCCCGGTCAGAACCAACCGGAAACCGCAACCAGCCCAATGGATTTACAATCAACACGTTAACTTTCTCCGGTTGCTAATATTAGACGTCGGCGCAGCTGTAAATCAAAGGGAGGCTTGGATTGGATAATCTCCCGTTGATATCTCGAGCGTCTGAGTCCCTCAAAGAGGATCCCTGTCTCGTTTTCACCGCCTCCTTCACAAAGGCTGACTGAAGACTTTTACCCTCATTGGAAGTGAAAACAACCCTGTGGGAAGGGAAGAGTCGTTGCAGGACGCCGACGCCGGGGACTCACTCGACTCGGGGAGTCAGACTCTGGACTCACTGGACTCGGGGAGTCAGACTCTGGATTCACTCGACTCGGGGAGTCAGACTCTGGACTCACTCGACTCGGGGAGTCAGACTCTGGACTCACTGGACTCGGGGAGTCAGACTCTGGATTCACTCGACTCGGGGAGTCAGACTCTGGATTCACTCGACTCGGGGAGTCAGACTCTGGATTCACTGGACTCGGGGAGTCAGACTCTGGACTCACTCGACTCCGGCATGTGATTGTCCTGCCAAAACATTGGGCCGCTCATTTTGGGTGAGTGACGAGCAGACGATAGCGAGCGCTGCTAGCCCGTGTTGGTCTCGTCACCGAAAGCCAAAGATGAAACGGTCTTGGGAGGGAGATCTTCGGGGACCGGAAGCTTCTCCGATCTCACGCTTTGCACGCGCTCACTTTAGTTTAGCTCACTTTAGTGACGTGCAGTCAGTGCAACATGACCAGGCATTTTAGATCCTCGCCTGTCCGTCCGTGTCTTGTCCATGTCTTCTGGTGCCGTGCACACGGACACGGGATTTTAAATGTTCCAAATTGGGCTGGAAAGCATGGAAAGTTGTAGCGAGTGACATGGGAGGGTTGGTAAGAATGCGTTCTCCAAGCAGGACTGAAGGCGGGTGGTTTGGTCTGCAGGTGTCCCTCCTTCTGCCGCTCTCTTTGTGTCCGTCCTTTCATTCATCTCCAGTGACTCCACGCCTTTGTGCTCTTTTGTTGTCGGGTGACGTCATCCGGCTGAATGAATGTTTGAGTTTCCCCGCTCAAAAAAAAAAAAAGAAGAAGGGGAAGAAGTCACCCCGGGGACAAAGTGCCACACACACTGGTTTCCCGGGAGACGGCTGCGCGAGCGTGGATCTGCGAGCGCCGTAATGAGATTGTCGAGACGCTGCGTTCACACGGTGACGACACCGTGAACTTTGGTGTCGGACACTGTCTGCCGTGCTTTGGGATTCATGGCTCTGAAGCCATCAAACTTAGCGCCGTGCAGTCTTTTTTTTTGGACTGGGTTTGCTGTTTTTCTCCTTATTCGCGCCCCCTGTGTGTGCGACGGAACCTGGTGTTGAAGCCTGACCTCATGAGGTTGGTTTAGTGTTGAAAAGACTCCCAGACACTCAGCTGACCAGGCGCAGGTATTTCGCGTCCTTGGAGTGTGTCTTCTCAGGGAAGCGGCGAAGTCATAATTCACGAGGTGCGTCTCGGCGGGTCGAGGCGTCCCTCCGACCGGAAGGATGGCGGTTTGTTCCCAGGCTCCTCGGGCGAGACGACGAACCACAAGTAGCTCCGGAGGTTTCGGTTAGCGCCTGGCGTAGCAGCTCCGGGGCCGTCGGTGTGAATGCAGAGAAAACAGACCGTTTATAATGCGGCCGTCGGTGGAGCGGCTGCCGAACAGATGTGTGTAAAAACCTAAGCGCCTTCCGCTGGGAGAGGACCAACGCTGGCGATAAGGCTCCATACTGGGCTTCTCAGCGGCTCATGATTTAAATGCCTCTCTTTAAGTTCTACCTGTGACCACCTGCATGCTCGTGCTGCTACCACTAGAAGTGCAGCGCACCCAAAAATATTGGTTGTATTTTAGAGCAGATTCAGGAGTGCTGCAGCATTTGACCCCATTTCAATCATCTCAGGTGTTCTTCTTCTTCCTCCTGTGTGTCTTTGGGCTGCTCCCTTCAGGGGTCACCACAGCCCAGGGGTCGGGAACCCTTTGACTGGGAGGGCCTTAAAAGACAAATATTTCTAAATATAATCCATTGAGGGCCATGTAGTATTTTTAACGTATAATGAATTAAATATGTCTTACTTTTAATGCGACTTCTGGTGCCGCATGGATTTGTTTGAAGTGCGGCTTTATATTTGACCGTTTCATCCACGCAATTTTATCACCGCATATTAGACGTAGCGCAGATCCAAATGCAAATTCCTCCGTCCACGCAGCCCGGAATGCACATTTTTTCTTTTCGCCATCTTTTCTGTTACAAGGATAAACTAGTGGGCGATCTGATAAAATTGATTTCTTCACCTTTACAACGACCCGGACGTGTTCGGAAGCCATCGGCCCCCGACCCGACTGACGGGTGACCCGTGAAATTCATCTTCTAATCTAATTTCTGTTTACTTTAAAATGCCACATTATTATGGAGAAATATCACAAGTATTTTAAAATCAGTTCCAAACTGTTTGTTTTCAACTCAAAATTGTCTGGGAGCTCCAGGCCGTCAGCGGAAGAGCCATCTATAGGCTTATATAGGATCCTGACCGCTGCCATAGCAGGTCATCTTCCCCATCTAACCCTCTCCTCTCACACCAGCTGACCTTCATCTTCTCCTCCTCCATCCATAAACCTCCTTCCAGATCTTCTCCAGCCTCCGCTGTCTGTGTGTAAAGGTTCACTCCGTCGCTTCAATTCTTATCTGCCAAACAATCGTTGGATAACAAAAAAACATTTATGAATACATTGATATATGGTCGTGCACAATATCTGGATTATTCGATAAATTGGGTTGGGGATCATTCAAAAGTAAAAGCCAAAGTCAGCTTTATTGTCAATTTCTGGATTACGAGCTGGACGAGAAGGTGTTTCTCACAAGAATGATAAGAATAGAGTGCGGAGTAGCAGTAAAGTGCATTGTTACATTAAACTGAGGTATGAAGTATAATGTGCACGCAGACACGCGCTGATATTTGCCTGCATGAGAAAGTAGCAGCCGCAGTTTTTGGGTCGAGTTTAGAGCAAAGCTCAGATCCTCCGATTATTTGATTTCAGTGAGAAATCTGGCTTTAAGCTGTTTTTCCCCAAAATTGAATTGTCTGCTGATGCTCAAAAGGGGTTTGATTCAGTATTTCCTGAGTGAACAGTGTGTGTGTGTGTGTGTGTGTGTGTGATGGCAGATGGAATGTGACAACACGGTCCCTCCTGTTCAGGTGATCTCAGGGTGTTGCAGCTGCCTTGCATTCCTGTAACCATGTCAAACAGGTTTCACTTTGATAGACCTTTCCTTTTCCACCTGTGTGTGTGTGTGTGTGTGTGTGTGTGTGTGTGTGTGTGTGTGTGTCGCAGCGATTACTGTAATTGTCTTTGTTACCCAGGCCTGTTGGTTTCAGTGTGTTGGCAGGGTGGAGTGAGGAAGCGACTCTGACTTGAAGCCGGACAAATGTTTTTGTTATTTCTTGTGTGGATTCCCGTCGTTCTGCTCCTCTTTTAACCCTTCAGTGGAAAGACACAAGTCTGGTTACTTGCATTAATGTCGCAACTTTCTGCCTGAAATTCATCCAAATATGGGCCAAACCTTTTATCTGCTACATTTTGAATCATACGTTGAGATTCTTTCCGTTCCTCCGCTGTAAATCTTCAGTTCCTGTCATTTCTAATATCATTTCAATGGCACGGAATGGCATCCGCAAGTATTTGTCCCACCGAAAGTCTAAAGGGATGTGACGCCGAGCTGTTTGACATTTCAGATACCTATTAATACCCCAGAACATGACGGCCAGTGGCGGTTGCTATGGAGACGCGTTCGCTCCATCCAGACGAGGTCAGGACCTCCGCTGTGCAAATGACTTATTCTATCCAAGTTCAAATTCTGCAGATAACAACCTCTGAGTTCACAAGCTCCCCGATGGGACGTTTCCCTTTTCCTTTGGGTCCGGTCCAGTTTTTTGATATTTCTGCCCACCGCATTCTTTACCAAATAAATCCCGAATGAGACCGAAGATGTTTGTTCCGTCTCTTTCCTCAGGGTGTTTGACCCAGGATACCTTGAAGCGCTTGGTTTCTCCACTCCTTCGCCTCCTCTTCTCCCGCCTTCTTCTCCTACCCCTCCTTCGTCTTCATCGCCAAAACAACAACAACAACAACAACGGCAGCGAGATCCCACGTCTGGCCACAGCAGATCATGTTCAGCAGGAGGAGTCCAGCTACGCATCAAGAACCGGTGAGTCTCCAACGGGTCGGAGGAGCTTTATCTGCTCGGGGGAAGTAAATAGGAACATAGTGAGGGGTCACAGAGTGGCATTCGGATGTCTTGTCGCGGCTCACGCTTCTTTCCAGGACCGACGAATCCTCTCGGTTTGTTTGGGCCCCTTGGGGTTCAGACAGGAAGTGATGTCCAAGCGGTGGCGGGTTTACCGGCGGGAGGATGTCCTGTGCTGGCTGTGTGCCGCTCGGAGGATTTATTCATGCGTCCTGCCTCGGGTTCGGTCGCTTAAACAGGATGATGAACCTCTCGGGTTGCCATGGGAACCACTCGACACTGTTTCTCACACCCATTGTTGCTGCTCGGGAAAACTGTCGCTCGCTCGTCACCCTGAGTGGACGTGACCCCGGCGGGGAAAAGACTGAGTGCAAAGCTTGAAGGTGTCACTTCCAGCTCCTCTTCAATGACCTCAATTGTTTCTGTTTTTGTCAACACGTTGTCAACAGGAACACTCCGTTCTGCCTCCGGACCTCCGTCGGAGTCCAGTTTATTTATCCAGGATATTTTCTGCCTCTGTCACTTTAAAGCAAAAGGACTCCTGTCCCGGAAGTGTGACCAGCCTTTGGCCACTCCTTCATTTGGCCTCGGTAGTTCTGTTTGTAGATCCATGCTCTGCAACTGAAGGTTTTCAGGAGTGACCGATATGAAGCCGTCAGGGATCAGAAGCTCTGACTCACACACAGCAGAATGTGTTCTGTTTAGGATCATCCTCCTCTTCTTCTTCTCCTTTGGGCTTTTCCCTTCAGGGTCACCACTGTGAATCCGCCTTCTCCATCTCACCCTGTTCTCTGGATCCTCCTCTCTCACACCAACGACCTTCATATCCTCTCTCACGACGTCCATACATCTTCTCTTTGGTCTTCCTCAAGACCTTCAATTCCAGCATCCGTCTACCAATATATTCTCTATCCCTCCTCTGTCCATGACCCAACCATCTCAGTCTGGCTTCTCTGACCTTCTCTCCAAAACATCTAACATGTGCCGTTCCTCTGATGGACTCATTCCTGATCCTCTCCATCCTGGTCACTCCCAAAGAGAACCTCAACATCTTCATCTCTGCAACCTCTAGTTCTGCCTGCTGTCTTTTGGTCATTGGAACAGTTTCTAGTCCAAACATCATCGCTGGTCTCACCACTGTCTTGTACACCTTTCCTTTTATTCTGGCTGATGTTCTTCTATCTCTTGGTACCCCTGACACTTTTTCTCCACCCATTCCAACCTGCTTGGACCGTCTCTTCACCTCTTCTCCACACTCTCCTACGCTCTGCACTGTTGATCCCAAGTACCTGAAATCCTCCAGCTTCTTGATCTCCACTCCCTGTAGCCTCACCGTTCCACCCGAGTTCCTCTCATTCACACACATATATTCTGTCTTGCTGCAAATAAACATCATTCCTCTCCTTTCCAGAGCATACCTCCACCTCTAGATGTTCCTCTACCTGTTGTCTGCTCTCACTACAGATCACAATGTCATCCGCAAACATCATGGTCCATGGGGATTCCTGTCTAACCTCATCTGTCAGCCTGTCCATCACCATTGCAAACAAGAAGGGTCTCAGAGCTGATCCCTGATGGAGTCCCACCTCCACCTTGAACTTCTCTGTCACCCCTACAGCACACCGTACCAGTGTCTCACAGCTAGCATACATGTCCTGCACCAGTCTAACATACTTCTCTGCCACTCCAGACTTCCTCGTACAACACCCCCTCTCTTGGCACCCTGTCATATGCTTTTTCTAGGTCTACAAAAACGCAATGCAACTCCCTCTGACCTTCTCTGTACTTTTCTATTAGCATTCTCAACGCAAATACTGCATCTGTAGTACTCTTCCTAGGCATGAAGCCATACTGCTGTTCACAAATGCTGACTTCTGCTCTCAGTCTAGTTTCCACTACTCTTTCCCATAACTTCATTGTATGGCTCATCAGCTTAATCCCTCTATAGTTGCCACAATTCTGCACATCCCCTTTATTCTTAAAAATAGGCACCATCACACTTTGTCTCCATTCTTCTGGCATCTTCTCACTCTAAGATCTTGTTGAATAATCAAGTCAGAAATTCTACCGCTGCCTCTTCCAGACACTTCCATACCTCCACAGGTATATCATCAGGAGCTCTTTAAAGTATTCTTTCCATCTTGCCATCACTCTTCTTGCCTTCCCTCCTCCTTCTAGCATCCAGGAATATTCTGCATCACTTCATCTTGCTCATTCCAGAACTTCTCCTTCTCTTCAGATTCACATCCCACCTGTGGTTCATAGCCACTAACAACATTGAGCATCACACCTTCAATTTCCAGTTTCAGACTCATAAGTCTATCTGACATTCTTTTCACCTCTAGGACGTTCCTTATGAACTCCTTCTTCAAGATAACTCCTACTCCATTTCTCTTCTTGTCAGCACCATAATAGTACAACTTGAAGCTGCTCCTAAGCGTCTAGCCTTACTACCTTTCCACCTGGTCTCCTGGACACACAGTATATCCACCTTCCTTCTCTGCATCATGGCGACCAACTCTCTACCTTTTCCTGTCATAATCACGATATTCAGAGTCCCTCCTCTCAGTCCCAGACTCTTTCCTTTCCTCTTCTCTCTGCTTCCGAACACACCTTCCTCCTCTCCGTCTTCGACCGACGGCAGCCCAGTGTCCACTGGTACCCTGTAAGTCATCCAAACCAGCGACGGTGGTTGTTAACCCGGTCCTCTACCGATCCGGTGTGAGATTGTTAGGTTTGATTCGCATGTTTGGTTTTGGCAAAAGATTGAGGCTGGACGCCCTTCCTGACGCAACCCTCTGCCCTCATATGGTCTTGGACCGGCTCAGGGAGGCACCGGCCAGCGCCCCCGAGGCGGCATTCATCCACCGATGGAAAAATACACTTATCTGGAATTGCAGCGACGGCCTGCGGTTGTTTTCGCCAACCTCCTCTCCAAGAGGTTGGATTCCAAATGCTTTTCTAATCCCAATTATGTCAAGCAGACCAAAGCATCCTGATTTCCCACAAGTCTGAAGTTGAGCTCATGTGTCTTTAGTGCAACCTGATGACCACCAATATCATAGTTCCCAAGAAAAATCAACTCTTTTATTTTCATTTTGAAATCTTGCCTGGGATTTATCTCTTAGATTAGCTCCCTGCCTTTCCCCTCCCGACAATCTCTGATTACATCTGATCATGTAACGTGCCTTCCAGGTCCAGGGTTTGTTTTTTTTTTTTTTATATTTTTCACGAGTTGCTTGACACAGTTGGACACTCTAGTTCCTCAGCAAGAAGGTCCCTGGTTGGATTCTGGCATGTTCCCCTGAGTTTCTATGGGTTTTCTCCAGGTTCTCCGGTTTCTCCTCCAGTCCTAAAGATGCAGGTGGATCCCCGGAGACCCTAAATGTACGCTAAGCGAGGTCGATTTTGAACGGATTTGTGGATTGGTGGCTCCGTCCTCGAGCCGCGCCTTGTCTTGGTTTGTTCATGCGCCTCCTGTATCTTGGTTCTGTTATCTGAAAAACAAGAAGGAACTCAACGCCTCGATTCCGGCCTCTCGCCACTCTTTGTTTATTATTTCACCTGCCGTCGGTTTCAAAGGTGCTGACTCACCTTCAAGGTTGGGTTGGGTTACTTTTCTGAACGTTTCATTGGTGACAAATAAAATGTCACACCTTGATGAAGATACGTCAATTAAAATTCTTCTCTCACCTTTGACGTTTAAGTCTCATATATGGAGGAGAGACCAGTGGGTCTCACCGTAACTTCTCTGGGACAGAAATGGATCTGCAAGCCAGGATCTGCAGGACCTTTGCTGAAGTGATGAACCTTCTGGGGGTGACTTTCCTGCCTGAACACTATTGTCACCCTCCATCTCACTCTCTTCAGACAGGCTATAAATATACACACACTCGCCAACACACAGTTTCATCCTAATATGGAGGTCACGTCTGTGTGTGTGTGTGTGTGTGTGTGTAGTGAGCATGACAGCCTCATGATGGTGCTAGTATGTCCACTGACTCTTGAGGTTTGTGTGTGTGTGTGTGTGTGTGTGTGTGTGTGTTGTTTGCCTTTCCTGTGGTGGTGTTATTTAAGGCTCTAAATCTGTGACACGTTTGGTTTCCTTCTTCTTCTTCAGACGCCAATAAAGACCTGGAGTTGCCAACGTTAAGTCCAGAAGAAAAGCATCCAGTTTGTTCCTTAAGTTAAAGTTCTGCGGCTAAAAGCCTTTTAGCAACCGAAACAAAAGTCATTAAAATGTACTTGTTGATCAGATAAAGACAGAGGAAGAGAATGACTGGATTCTCCCACAATCCCCTGGGTTCTGGTGGTGATCAGATAAGGCCTGCAGGAGGAGGCCAACCTTGTGTGCCATTGGTCCGACAGCAGGAAGTGTGTGGAGGTCCCGCGAGGCTGGGCGTTGATCTCGCAGGGACGGAAAGACCTCGCGCTTTTCTGCGACCCTCTAATTTCCTCTACTCCTTTTCTACGCTCCTCTTTTATTTATTTATCATTATATCCTGACGTCCAACTTTGCTCCTGTTTTCTCGCCCACCGCTGTCTTCTACCCCTTCGTCCTTCCTCCTTCATCCTTCCTCCTTCCTCCTTCCTCCTTCCTCCTTCGTCCTTCGTCCTTCGTCCTTCCTCCTTCCTATCCTCAGGTCTCCTCTTCCCCCGTCCCGTCCTCCCCCTGCTTCCTCGTAGCACTGCTTCGCTCTCACTCTGATTTTTCTTGCGTTGAATCACTACATTTTTCTCAAATGAGATTATCACATAATTACCCCCGCTCCCCCACCCCCCACCACCACCCTGCCAACACGCCCAAAACACACACACACACAAACACACACTCGTGCGCGCGCACAAAAACATGCAAAACAAAATCCAATGCTTTCCTTGAAATGAGCAGCCAGCTATTCAAAACAGCAACGGTGCCGTTCAGCGTCAGCCAGGGGTCAAAGGTCAGAGCCCAGGCGTGCGCAGCAGAACCGTGATGAGGGATAACAAGGTAGTTTAAGTCCTTTTCGGGCACAAACTGTACCTTCGGCCTGCGCGGTGCTTCGTCTGAAAGGGTCAAAGGTCAGACGACGTGTACGCGACCCCTCGTGGAGCGGAAGGTTCTTCATGGACCTTTTAGTGTCCCTTTCATGTTTTCTAATCCTAATCCTTATGAATAGTTTGTTAGAATAAGATGCGCCAGATGTCACTTGAACATCAGAGAGTTTGTAATCAGAGGCCATTGATTCAAACAAAAGGCCAATTTAACCGAGTGTTGGCAAGGCGCCACCGAGCGGCGAGCGGTGGTTTCATCATCAGAAAGAAGGAAATGTCTTGCTAGAAAAACACCGGAGCTGCTGCCAGCCGTTGCTAGATAACGGCAGGACTGACGCGTTGTCGCGCTGAACTGACAACCATCAAAACGGTCTCAGCGTCAAAGTTCTTTGGATTTAATGGACACTGAGTGCAGCATCACGTAGGGCAGCTATCGTCCGATAAAATCCGCTGTCCGCAAGTGAAAACTTGAATGATCCGCGTCTGCGTTCTTTTGCGGTCGATCAGAACCTTTTTATTCGCCCCGCATTAACCGATAGGAGACTTGCCAAGAAGGCCGTGGGTTAAATATTTGCCCAGAAGTATGTTTGAAGAGTCCTTCTTTCCCAAAGGTAAACAAATAGCCAGTCAGGAAGCCACAGTTCCTACTGCATGTCGGGGAAGTGGCTGATAAGTTTGGAGAGGTCCTTAGGAGTGTTTAAGAAGTCACTCCAGGGGATGTACTTATCCTCGAGGAGGCCCCGGCCGGCCTCTCTTAGGTATCAGCCGTCCTTGAGGACAACCTGGGAGTCCACGGGGTCACGCATGGTTCCGGAGGGAGAGCTTTTTGAAGAAGGGGTCTCGATGGAAGAACTTCCCAGTGGCCTGGATACCGGATCCGGGAGTCCTCGAGTCCTCCAGTCAACCGCTAGTTTGCAACGTCGACCCGACTTCTTGATATTCCCCAGTATCGGCTCTTTTGGAGATTGCAGACTTTGGCTAAAAACACGCATTTGAACAAATCGAAGGAATTGAGAGTTGAGAATCAGCATGAAATAAATGATGGAGCCTGTTTTGCTAGCTAGCTTTGCTGTCTTACACCCGTCAAAGATGTCTTGTTCTCCCACGCCTGTTATGGCAAACATCTGAGACGTCGCTGTCTTGGGTACAGATCAGGTCAGTCTAAACCACTTAGGCTACAGGGTGCGTGGCACAAACACACACACACACACTCTCACACACACACACACACAGACGCTTCCGCAATGACAAACATCTATGGGGTGTTATGTTTGAGCCCTTGGACTGTGGAAAACTCTTTTGTGTATTGCAGTCAGACGATGATGTTTGTAAAGAGGCGCCGTCGGCTGATCCAAGGAAGCACCAACTACTTGTGAGCTGGTTTCAGGTTCCCTGCAACCAAGTCACTCATGTCTTCCTGCAGGTTCTCCGTCCCAAGAAAACTACCCCGCCAAGTCTGTGCTCCTCAAACAGCACGAGCGCTGATCTTTGGATTAGTATGTCGGCGCCTTTTCCAAAACACAGATGAATTAAAATCTTCTGAAGATCCTTTCAACCATTCTGCACTCGTCACGCCGTCTCTGGCGCCGCCTAGAAAACCAAGTGTATCACCATCGGCGCTGGTTTCCTGTGAATCTGCAAAAGTGGAAGGCGGTTTTTGTTCTTTCTAAAAAAGAGACATCGGGTCCACGACTGTGGTGTCCCGTGTCCGACAGGCAGCAGAAACATCAGCACTTTGACACAGATTTGCAAACGCTTAACTTTGTCCTTGTTTTGGAATCCAATACCGAAGATGCAAAACTCCAGATGCTCTCTCACGGCACGGGCTCGTCTCATGAAATCAGCACATTACTTTCATTAAATGATCGTGCTTTCGAAGTTTTACCGTCTTATGGCGGCACACGGTACCGTGTTCTTTTTGTAATCTTTGAATATTCTTGCTAGAACTTTTTTGGGGGATGAATGTGTGCTCTGCACCTCCATGGGCTGCAAGCCAGTGCTGTCCGGAGTTTCTTCATGGCATGTTATTTGACATTTGAGCCGAATGCTCAGATTAGCCTATCAGACTTGTACCCAAGTGCATTGAAACACGCTACGTGCACAGCTTTGTGTGTAAAAGCTCTAATGTTAGCACTGACGTCACGTGTCGTAACAGCTAACGTGCTCGTGCACTCGAGCTTCAGCAGATATGCAGTGACAGAACGGTTTGAGAGCCATGAATCAGCTTACATGACACACACACACACACACACACACACACTCTTCAACAATCCATTCTGCTAACTTTGATTTCCGTTGAGATGCGGGAGATTATTTTGATAGGCCAGTGTGAGTAACAGTTTCCCACGGCAACAGATAAGGCCTGAAGTAAGACACACCCTGTGCACACGTATGTGCATACACCCAAAGATTGTGTTAGCAAAGCCGTTTGTTGTCTCTGGAGGTTGTAAATAAGTGATAATAAAATTCGGTTTCATCTTTTTAGCGATTCATAATAAAGTCGGAAAAGCCACCGTGCCCAGAATGCGACGGGCTTCGTCACCACCGAAAGGCTTGACGTGCGTCGGCATTTAGCGTTCGACCAACTTGAATCCCGATCAATCACCTGTTAGGCCGGTTTATCTTACAATTTCAAAATGGCTTAAAATCAAAACAGAACAAAATGTCATCGACCGGCAACTCTTTTGCCGCCATGCTGTTTCCCCTCTGCTCCCCCCCACGACGTCAACAACCCACGTGCCCCATGTAAGGATGTGATTGCGCCGTCGGGCCGGCGCTTTCCGGTTGTCGTTCCGGCTGTCGTTCAGAGCGGGAGCCGGTCTGGTGTTTCCGCCGCTCAAAATTCACCGTGAGACGTTGATGTTCTTTGTGAACGATTGAACGCAAAAACATTGGCGGAGCTGCTTTTCGTAGAGACCCGTTGAATCTTTGCAAACTGAGAGGCGATGGACTGTGAGTTAGAACATGCAAACGTGCACCGGATTTCACGGCGCCGCCGCCGTCTATTGAGAAATCGGGGCCAAACTTCAGTCAGCCTTAAGATCGTCAACAAAGCCGACAATGCAAATGATTGCGCTTTTGAAAGCAACTTGCCGAGCGAAGAGCGAGACAGAGCTTGAGAGCTGCGGTCCACATGGACGTTCTACAGTCAATAATTCATTGTCGGGAGCGAGACCACATGCTGCATCATGAGACGCCGTTCTCCCCGAAGCGCCAAGATGCACTCGGGCCGCGGCGAGTTCAATAATCCACTGTTCCGGGACGCTCTTTGCTCTTTCTCAGACTTCTTTCTGCTATTACACCTTTAGCGCTTCCCTTTTTTCTCTTCGTTCCATTGCACGACGGATATAACTGTGGATTCCTCTCTTCCTCGCCCTTCATCCTCCCTTTCCTTCTCTGCCCTCACCCTCTTTACATCAGTTTAGTAGCCTCATTCCTTGGTATCATCTCCCTAATGAGTCTTATCTCCCTCCTCCATCCTCCCCCGCCGCCGCCTCATACCCTTTCGCAACGTCTCCTCCCTCCTCCCCGTCCTAACACTCGCTGTATCTCGGTCACATCCGCAGACGCCGTCCGACCCGGGATGTTTGCTTGGTGATTTTATCTCGCGCCGGCCCTAATGACGTCTAATTACTTGACTCTCCTAACGAGCTCTGAGCCGGTCGGACCCGGAGACGCGTCGGACGGCGGACGGGGGAGGCCGGACCCCGAGCGGCGAGGAGGACAGAGTCGGAGCGCTTTGAGAGGCGACGCCGATGTCTAAAATGCGACGGACTCGAGGGCGGTCTAGAAGAGATTTAGAACAGACGTGCCGCTGAAAACCCCCCGAAGGTGGAGTGAAGCTTTTCGCGAAGTAGATTTCAGAAGACGAGAAGCGTCGGCGTCATTTAAGGAGACTTCCGGAGAAGAAGAAATGGAGCTTTTATAAGAGAAGACATTGAGACGCAGCGTAGATCCACCAGTAGCAGAGAGTTAAGGGCGACTTCAGACTCGGGCCATGGAGCTGTTGGAAGTTTTCTACCGAAGGAGGCTTCGGAAGAAGCAGAAGAAAGCGGAGCTGGGCAAGTCGGACGGGGCTCTGTGTCGAGCGCCGTCCGAGGCCAACGTCAGCAGCCTGGCGACCGGCCTCATCTCCAAAGTGCTCCGCTTCACCTCCAGGTAAATCCCAGAGGCTTTTCTTTTCTGTCTGCAGTGGAATCCACCGGCTCGCCGGGCGGAGGGGATTCGGCGTGAGCCCGCTAGTTTGGCCAAAACGGGTTTCACACTCATTTGCGACAGTTGAGTTTCCGTTCAAATTTTCAGGTGGCGGGACCTCGGTGAAGTCTCTTCTTTTTGTGGAAGTTGTGGAAAATCCGTTCTCGGTGTGTTTGTATTAGGAGATTCAAATTCCCTTTTCAAATATTTTAATTGTATTTTTCCGATCCGATCGCAATTCTGACCGACTAGAACTTTCTGATAGGCTTTTTAACCTGAAATCAGCAGCATTGCAATCGTCTGTTTACCGAGATGGAGACGCGACTCCCGGACGGCTCGCGGCGTCCACTGCTTCTCTAGCGGCAGAAATTAAAAAAAAAAAGAAAATGAACGCTTTATTTTAATAAAACATGGCGAGGAAAGGAATCCTGGTCCAAGAAGAACCTGCACCTCTGAGCTGATTCGTTCACAGTGGCTTTTTTTTTTTTAAATATCTTTTTCAACGTTGTCTTCAAACACTCACTGTTTCTCTAAAAGTAGGAGCTGCTTGTTATGTAATTGTGTCTTAGCTAAAGTGCATTTATGCTCTTTTTCTCCAGAAGTATGGAGAAACTCTCCAGAAATATTTTTGGCAGTATTTATGCTTTCATTTTTATTTATTTTGCAGAGTGGTATTTCCAAATGGACTGATATATATTGGGTAAGACAGATTATAAGACACCGTGGAAGTTTCCGGCGACCACTGCACGATTTCATTTTGCACACATTGTGTTAGGCGTGTTCACGTCGGTACAAATGCCTGAAATGTTCACGCGCTGTCCGTTAAAACCAGTGAGTGTATTTGTCGCCCGAACGTCACCGAGCCGTTCGTTGCCGAGGCTTTTCCGGGCGACGGTGGGTTCGAACCCTCCACGCCTGCTGGAGACGCGTCATCGCGACACCGGCTGAAGTATTTGCTAACACGTCAGAGCGGAAGGCAAAACCGACGCTTTAACAAAACAACAAACCGCTTAAAACACTAGAAGATTTTGGTGGGTCGATGAACCCAAAGTGGCGGCCGGCCAGAGGGATGCCGTCGGGAATGTCGCTCGGGTTGAGCCGTCGCTAAGAGAAGATTAGATCGGATCGGTGGAGGCACAAGGACGCTCTGCTTTTTTTAACCAGTTCTCGTCGCCAAAGTTCGTAAAAGTCGTGATGGCGGAGCAAACCAGGCTTTAGCCCAGCCGGTCAAGAAGAGACGTCGGGAATGATGGGGTTTGGAGGCGTTTAGTCACGTCCTGTCATTAACCAGAGTTCCCCGAGTTCAGACACTCTGTCCTCTACTTACCCAGATTACATCTTTTCCTGTTTACCAACCTGGATAAATACAAAAATACAATATTGCAAGTGAGATACGGGACAGTTTGAGGACACCTCCAAAATATCATGATGTGCAGATCATGACGGTGATCGCCGGATACAAAAACACATTCAATCCATTACTGAAATGACTGTTTAGAAAAACGACCCATTTCCGTCTCTCTGGTTTACTTGGTCAGAAGTTGAAAATGTTGCGTGAATAAAGGAGTATCGTATTGTTTCTACTTCTAAGTGTTTGAAACCCAAGTGAAACTGGATTTACGCGACAGATGTTTCATCGGGGGGATTTATATTTACACATATTGATGGAAAACGACCTTGAAACCGTGCCGTGTTCCACATTACATTACATTACATCACATTACATTGCATTTGGCAGACGCTTTTATCCAAAGCGACTTACAATAGAGGACATAAGGACTGCAAATACACTTGCAAATACAAGATGCACAGGAAATATACAGAACAGTAAGCTGGGGTTAGTGAGGGTTTTTTTTTTTTTTGTTCTTTGTTTTGTTTTTTGTTTTTTTTGGACAGAGACACACAAACTTACACACACACACACACACACACACACACACACACACACACACACACTGCATAGACTAACTTGGTGCCTAACCTGATCTGGGGCATCAGCGCAGTAAAAAGTCCTGAAAGAGAACAGTTTTTACCTGTTTCTTGAAGGTTGAGAGAGATGATGCTCGTCTTGTTGCTTCTGGAAGTTTGTTCCACCACTGAGGTAGTAGAACTGAGAACAGTTTTGCCTGAGATCGCTTAGAGCGAGCAGAAGGTCCTGCTAGTAGGTTTGTATTAGAGGAACGCAGCTCTCTGCCGGGAACATAAGGTCTTATCATTTCGGTCAGATGTGCTGGACCTGTTCCTGAGGTGGTTTTGGATGCCAGGGTCAGGAACTTGTGCTTGATCCTGGCAGCTCCTGGTAGCCGGTGCAACTGGATGAACAGAGGACATGTTTCCACATGTTTATTGTCTGTTTCACATGAAGCTCCTGCATGTGAGGTTTCGGGCAGGAATCCAAGCAGGGACCTTCTGGCTTGGAGGCAGAAGCTCGGCGTGAAGCGACGTGACGATGGGTAGCTTCGCTCCGGTCCGGTGCCTTTCCGCTGGGAAAAGATCCCCCTCGTCCCAGTCTTATTTGTGCTGTTTGTGTGTTTTGTGTTCCTAAGAAGGATAGAAATGTAGAACTGCTCAGTTTCCCGTCTCTGTGCTGCCGTCTGATTCCACGCTCGTGTGTGTGAATGAACACTTTTACACTCGGCGTGATGGAGGACAAAGTGCTGACGCAAAGGTCACGACCTCATCGCGACCTCTATCCGGAGGTCTTCATCGCCATGATGAGAGAAACCAATTTAACTTGCGACTTCAGGTTGAATGATTAAATTTACCGATGGGATCCGTTCGCCGTTCCAGACGTATGAGTTTATTCTGAGTTGCTGCAGCTGGACTTCATTGCTCTCCTTTCCAGAGCAAACCTCCACCTCTCAGCGCCGCAGGTCATCACGTCAGCGCCGCCCATCACACCCTTTACACCCTTTACAACCCAAAACTAATTCAAGAAGCCGCTTATTATCATCGTAAATAATGTGACTATATACTGTGACTGAAAAAATGAATCAAATTGGAAAAGAGTACTTTTGAAGCCGGATTTTGTGTCAACACTAGTCATTTTGTAGTTTTGTCAAATGTAGTGATGGATATATTATATATGTTGCACCGGAAGGGAAAGTAGGAATGACCCTCCGCTGAATATGGAATGGAATAAATCAATGTAGAGTGAACTTTTGTGTGTGTGTGTGTGTGTGTGTGTGTGTGTGTGTGTGTGTGTGTGTGTGTGTGTGTGTGTGTGTGTGTGTGTTATTCTCAGGTCTGTTTTCAAACACTTTTCTCTGTTGCGTTTTCCTCTGTGTTGGAAGTGTTGACGCTACCTTGGCTCCTGGTGGATGTGATGCGAAGCGGCGTCATTTCCTCGTGTGATTGATGCTGCGGGAAAATAATATATTTTCAGTCCGAGTGGAAAAGACAAACTCGGTGTCGTGAGCGAAGAGATGAGTGTTTCAAAAGTGTTGTAACATAATTCAGAATGACGCTCTTTTTTTCGCCTTCAAAGGGCTGCGTGATGTTTAAAAGTCCCACAAACTTGGGGATTGAAATGAATTGGAGATAAAGAGGCTCCATTCAAGCTTTACTCACAAGACTAGGATGAGTTAACAGGGTCACGGACATCTTCTACAAAAGAGCTTTGGTTCTTAAAAGGCACGACAGTGAATGCAAGGTAATAGACCTGGGCGTCCTCATGTGAGCACATACATGTCCTGCGCCCTGGTCAGCGTGAGACGGACCGGATCAGACCGCCTCTGTACGCAAGGTGGCTGCGACCAGACTGGAGGACTCCGTAGCTTCTGGTCCAACACGTGATGAGATGAAACCCGACGCTCAAAAGTAACCCGCGCTCTTTGCTTGTCGACCCGCAGGCGCGCTGACCCGGCGTCGAGGCCTCACTCGTGGCATTCCACCAAGCTGGGTGAGGTGCACCAGGTGACGGACCAGGCCGGGGTGGACGCCGTGAACAGCGTCTGGCACAACAGCTGCCACGCCAGGTCAGTGCTTGTCCGTGCGCAGCTCCGCACGCCTGCGGACGCTACAGATGATCGTTTTTCAGAAGGTTTTCCCGACTACCGGCCGTGCGGTTTAGTTTCCAATTCTGACCGGAAGGCAGACGGAATGCGGGCGCATTGAAAGCTATATAAAGTAGATCGACGCCTTTGGCGCTTCATGGCACAGCGAGCCCAAACAATCCTGCCTGTTATTCTGTTATAATGCACCTCAAGAGGCCATAACAGGATCTTTTGTTATTGCTGTTTGATTTTTGGTGTGTTCTTGTTTTTTTATCCGCTGCCTTGGAGGCAGCACTTGGTTCACAAGACCTCTTGTTTTTCACTCGATCTCGACATTTCCCGTGACGACAGCGGCGTCTCTACGCTCGGAAGAAAAACAACATCTCGACTCGAGAAAAGGGACGCGCCGTCGCCGCGAGGAAATATGAAAGGACACGTCCGATAAGAACCGAGTTGCGCTAATTACAGTCCATCGGCTGTAAAACGTCACTATCGGTTCACTGAAACTTTCCCCTCTGAGTTTTTCCGCTCCCTGGGGAGGACGAACGCCGCCGCCGCCGCCGCCACGTCGTTCCCGGTCAACATATTTCATCTTGGGATTCATGGGCGTTGGATTTGGCCCGACATCGGAGATGCAGGCGATTAATCTTCATTTAAGGAGCTCTCGCTCCAGACGGATGGCTTTTACCTCTTGCTCATGAATGAAAGAGAGAAAAGCCAACAGTGCTTCTTTAATTGCTCTTTGTATTCACTATATATGAGGGTGTTTTGTTTTTTTTGTCCTGTGCAAATAACAACATAGACTATCAGCGTGAGCGAGGAAAAAAACCAAATACATTAAAACTAAACAAATCGCCATTCAGAATCCAATAAAAACAACTGGACGTCAAACCGAACTTGGATCCTTAACTGACGTTTCCGTCGCTTAAATGGTCATCCTTGATTGTTTTGCTTTTTTAAAGCTTTTTAAAAACGTAACAAAGAGCTACAGGATGTCATCTCATCCCACAGTTTGCCTCTGAAACACCTAATTTATGATTCCTCGGCCGCCTGAAAAACATCATTAAAAACCTCTTAAATTGTGATTTCCTTCACTTGATTTCAATCTATTTTGTCTACAAACAAAGGGGCTTCTTTCCGCCCCTCGAAACTGTATTTTATTTCCAAAGTCTTTCGATGTTTAATATCTGGAGACTTTATTCATGAGCAACTCCATGAGTTAAACCGTGAAATTGTTAAAACAGGTGAGTTTCGTGTTCGATACCGAGTCTTATTAATAATTCTAACTGCTCTTTTCTGAAGTTGAATTATAGGCTTGATTTAAGTTTTGTTTCCCAAACCTCAGCATAATGTGACGCCTCCGAGCGTCCCAGTGAAAGATGCGGCGCCTGCAAACACCTTCGATCCGGCAAATCTCCTGCCTCGGAAATAACGGTAGTAACATTTTCTACGTGCGACTTCAAACGAGATCATCGTCTGTGATGAGAAAGAAGTTTCGATCAATAATCGCCCTTCAAGTTACATCTTTGTCAGCGACTTAAACGAGCCCTGGGTTTGGATGCAGGTCACCTGCCGGGCGCCATCAAGGTTCATGTCTGTGGAGACACGGTTAGCAGCTGATCCTGTAGACATTCGGCCTTATCGAGCATCTCGCTTCTTTGTTTGAGGAAAAAGGACACTGGGATTTATTCGTTTTCGGTTTGATCTCAGAACGCGTGAAAACTGGTGGAAATCGGAAGTCGCCGGAATCGCAGCCTCGTTTGTTACGGAAACATTGGACGGATGATTTTCTTGCAGAAACTGGGTTCCATTTTAACGAGCGGTTCAGTTTCCTTTTCAAGCCTCTGAAAATGGTGACGTTATCCATCTTTACTATGAGCTGACTTTTTTTGTCTTTTCACATTTTGTTTTGATTGCATATGAAAGTTCCCCATTATTCATTCGTTCATCCATTACGTACCGCTCATCCTGCGCCCGCCTTGGGAGGCGGAGCCTATTCCAAGCGCCGCTGGCGTGGCGGCAGGGATCTCGCCGGTCGAGACGTACGACGATGCGCTCCCTCGTTCACATGTTGTATAAGCGCATCTAAGCGTTCACTCTTTCATTCACGCCGTTCGCCCTCTCCGGACTGACGTGCCAAAATAGTGACCTGGTCGTTCCCGTCTGTGTTTGGACGGTGGGAGGAACCCGGAGAACCCTGAGGAACCCTGAGGAACCCCTCGCAGACCCGGGAGAACACGGAAACCTCCACTGGGAATCCAACCGGGGTTGTTTTTCTGCGAGGCAGAAGCTCTGAACCCTGCATGTCGCCCCGCAGCTCCAGTTTGATGTGGTTGGAAAAAGGGGTTATTGAAAGAGTGAGCAAAACTCTGGAAAACTGAAAAAGATAAAGAAAGATGGAAAATATCTTATTCGCTAAGTTTTCCAAAGGTCGCTCCGATATAAGAGTTAAACATTTGTTAAAGATTTTGGCTCCCAAATGAAAAACGACTGTGTTTATTTGTGCTGAAGGTTTCTGGGGCTTGGAAGCGAACGCTCCACCGTCGGGTGGATTTTTCCCCTCATGAGATCACTGAGTCCACGCGTGTCTGCGTCTGAATGGTTTTATTCTTCCAGAAAGAGCACGCTCTGCCGTTATGTTCTTAATAACCGCCCAGAGAATTTACACCTCCGGGTTCTTCGAAAAGGCTTTACCTGGTCTTCTCGCTCTCCGTCTTTGTCCCGGATGTTTTATCGGCCGTGTTGAGATGAAACGCAGCGCGAGGCCGACGAGGCCGGCGTCCCGGTCTGTCGCCGTCACGCCGTCTCAAAGACGCTTCTACGCATTTCATCGGACGTGTTGTTGTTGTTGAATGAAGCCGAGCGTTAGCGTGAGCGGTCGCGTGTTTTTTCCTTCCCGCGTGAAACGTGTGATTTGAACTCCGAAGAGTCGAATCCCGCTAATCCGGCGTCGGTCTGTTTGTCGGCGTCCCGATCCGTCTGCCGGTAACACGGTTTCGTGGAGATTGCCAAAGCATTCGGTTTGTCGTTGTATTTTAATGACGGTGTTTCTGACGGCGGATACGTCGCCCGAGCCGGGAGTTCAGGGTTAAAGGTCACGCTACAATGGTGCATCTGCAGGATTCAGTTGATGACGCGGTCGTATATTAATTCTACCATTTCTAAATGGTCCCTTTTCTAAAAGGCGTGAATTGATTTTGATTTTCAAGTATTGCATTTGTACAATTGATTTTCACACCTTTTCACAGACCGTTAAAAATTGGATTCCGGAGCACCAAACATGCGCACGCTAACAATTCCAGAGGGGGTTTTTGCCAGATGTGACCCTTCTGGGTCACATCTGATGGCTCCCAGATGACCAAAGTAACAATATCACAACAATATCACAACAATAGCACTTTCAACTTGCAAAATACATATTTTATTGCCTGTTTATATATTGTATAGTTATTTTATATATATTGTCTATTTGTACGGTTTTTTATATTTGTATTGTCCAGGACTACAGATTGAAATTAGCTATGAGCTACAATCTGGTACAAACATCTCTGCCTCTGTGCTTCATGGAATTGTAAACTGTCCTAATAAACTTCTAAACAAACAAACAAACAAACAAACAAACAAATATGTTTACAGAAGATGACATTAAAAATCCAGCTGTCTTGCTGACGCCGTGCCCCCCCCCCTTCAGCCCATGGTTCCACTGTTATTCTTGTAATCAAATGTACACTGATCAAGACTGAAGGGTGTGTGTGTGTATATATTATTACTTTGTAAAATCACAGTATCTGTTTGTGTGTGTGTGTGTTTCAAGTCAAGCGGAGGTGTTGGTCAGGAGGTTTAAATCACCAAAGGGCCGCTTTAGGAGTTTCCAGGGTCCTCGTGTGTGTGTGTGTGTGTGTGTGTGTGTGTGTGTGTGTGTGGGGTGGATGGGGTATTGACGTTAATGCCAGCAGAAGGGGGGAATTCTTGATACCCCTCTGGGTCTCCAGTAGCAACGGCCGTTCCCCGTCCCGAGGCTCTGTCGTGTCACGCCGAGGACATGTGAACACTGTCATGGACGTGAGGAAAGAGGGAAAGAAAAGGGACGGAAAGACAGAGAAAGTTAGTGACACAGAAAAGGAGAAAGACAGAGCCTGTCCTCTTTTCACCAACACTAATTGCATCATGTTTGGTTGAAAGGGTTGGTGGGTCAAACTGTGACGTACACGCACACACACGCACACACACGCACACACACATTTGCATTCCAGTCCGTTATTGGTTTATTCAGCAGCCGGAGCTGCAGATCACCAACTTTACAACCAACAGAAGGAGATAAAGCGTCCGTCAGACGCTCACCTTGTTATGTAAATGTTCTGGCCGTTGAACACGTCGTGTTGAAATAAGAGCAGCGACGGGAAGCTGGTCCGATGCGCCGCTCTTAATGCTTTGTCTCCAAAACAACTGGGCCGATGCAGGAGGGAGCGGCCCGACGCCACGCCGTCACCGCTATAAGTTGGAATGACGGGTGAAGCCCGCATTCTTGTATCGGCCGTCGACGATGTTGATTTGAGGCCGTGGACGAGCGTTAGAATGACATCGTAAAAAGGATTTCTCAAAATGTGTTTTTCAATGGCAGAAAGAAACAGTTTGGATTTGGATTCTGAATCTTCTCGCGTCTTCGAGGGTTTCCTCCGGCCAAAGCTTGTCCGTCTCCATCTGACGTGAATGAGTGACCGAATGGTGTCTGTTTATCATGTGAATCATTCCCGCTTCTCTAAAAGACGTGCGAATGACCGAGTGAATGGTTGTTTGTCCCACGTGGCCATCGGGTCGGAGGCCGACCCCACCTTTGGACCGGCGCCGGCCCGTCTCCACCCTGACTGTAGGATATGAATGAATGAATGAATGAATGACCTTTCCCTGGGAGCCCTCTTGGTGCGCACACTCTTTTAACCTTATTTCTGTCCATTTTTTCTTTCTGGTCCAGCATCCGTCCCCAGCTGGGCGGCGGATGTGGATGTTTTTCAAGCCTGCCTGCTACTTGAATCCATCCAACCGAATCCTCCTCAGTAAAAGTGACGTCTCTCCGGTGAGCGGGCCGAACAAATAACGTGGCTCGAACAAGGTGTTTTGCAACCTCAGCGGCGACGCCGTTGTGAAGGATAGAAGTGGGTCGGGCAGGATCGTTTAGACGCACGGGTTTGTGCTGGTCTGTGCAGCTGCAAGGCGGTTAGCATGGATTAGCGACTGAAATTGGAGGCTGCCAGGAGGCGGCACCTGCTGAGGGGATAAATGTGTGTGTGTGTATACATATACCGTAATTTCCGAACGAAAAGCTGCGGCTTTTTTCATGTAAACAACAATGCGGCTAATATATGGACTTTTTTGGGTGGGGGACGCTAACAAGCTTCACGCCGCTAAAACGTTTATCCTCGTTACATCGGACCGATGAAATGACCGGGAAATTCTGGGTCCGTTAAACTCCGACACCGACTTTGACGGTTTTAGCGCGCAGGAGGAAGCCCGAGATAGCGATCGGCTAGCCGGTGCGGCTTATACTGAGGTGCGCCCTATAGTCCGGAAATTACGGTATATGTATATATATATATATATACATATATAAAGAGAGAGAGAGTGTGTTTAAGAGTTTAAAAGCTGTGAGAAGCTGCGCTGCATCTGGTCTGGATTGTCTGGGTTGCTCTGCGAGCCTCGGGGGCATCAGGGAGGGACTGAGTCGGATTAATGAGGCGTGTTTTCAGTCAGTTGTTTTCATGTTTTCATGTATTTACTGTAGCGCCTGTTGAGTTTACACTCACTGCTGCTTCCAGCTGACACCCAGCCATTTCACAATTAAAGGCACCCTGCTTGTATCGCACCAAACCACCGCGGTGTAGAAATCTATTATTTCTAAGGGACAGTGTCTGAGACCAAAACCCCGGACCCGGTTTGAAAACACAACATATTGAAAAGCCGTGTGACAACGTATTCATTTATCGGTAGAGCCGTGGAGCCAAACCTGAGGCGTTTATCTCATCATGCCGCTCGGGATATACTTATTATATAAATGCAGAGCGAGCGTACCTACAATTTGCACAATTTTGTACAGTCATTAATGTATAAATTTATATTCATCTTTTTTTTTTTTTTTTTTTTATTCTTGGCATTCACAATTTTGATGCCCCGATTCATCGCAATCAGTATTCTTATCCGACGTGAGAAACACTGTGTTTCCCAATTTTCTCAAGATCTGGCAAACGTCAGCGGCGCAACTCATTTCTCTACATGATCAGCTTGTCGGCTTTCAACAAAACACGAAAGATCTGGCAAGTCATCCGACTGCTATTACAACACACTACATAAATGGCGAGGCATTTCACCTCTCCGCAAAGAGCTGTCAACACACACCGTGTCACAAAACACACACTAATGATTTGGCAACACACTTTGTTATTAAGCAATAAACCAAAGATTTGGAGTCAAAATCCATTTGATCTGTGAGCTGCGGCGAAGCTGCGGACGTGGAGTTGAGCGTCATTTAACAGCGAGCTGAATATCTGGCAGTAATAACACACACTAAAGCTGACGGACGGCTGCGTTTCTAAAGAGCGGACGAAAGATCTGGCAAAACATCTCAGCTATAAATGACGGAATTGTCATGATTCACTGGGTGCAGCTTGAAATGGCATTTGATGTCTTTCTTTGTGTGTGTGTGTGTGTGTGTGTGTGTGTGTGTGTGTGTGTTTAGCGCCTCCGCCACTGACCTATGTGGTGGGTTTGAGTCTGGCAGCAGCTACCTGAGGAAGAGTCCGGACCAGTACAGCTCCAGAGGCAGCATGGAGAGCCTGGATCCCCCCTCGGCGTCCCAGCTCTACCCTGGATCTCAGCACCAGCACCCCCTGGGCCGCCACAGCCACGGCGGACCTCATCCCACCTACTCCTCCTGCCAGCACCTGTCCTCCTCCAGGTTCATACCGAGCGCCTCCTCGAGTAAACCCGGAGCCGTAGCCGTCCGTCTTTATCCCGCGACAAACGAAACACGGCGTCCGACTGGTTGCGGTGCCGGCGGGGCGAGCGACCTCGGGCGGTCCGCGAGACCTGGAGGTCGGGCGGACGCCGAAATTAAAAGCCAGATATCCGTTGGAATTTGCTTATGAAATTTCACATTGCGGTGAACGCTGCTGACGCTTGTTGTTAACCGTGGCGGTCGACATCGTCACGTTGCTCGTGGTCACCTCAAACCGATGGAAACATCCGGATTAGGATTATTGAAAAGCGTGCCAGGGGCTGCCGGATGAAATCTGGACAGAGCGCCGGGCCGTGGGCTCTGAGAGGCCGCGGGGCCACGACGGGGTTCGTGTTTCGGGGCCGTCGAGCAGGAACGTTTCCAGCTTCCGGGGCGATAAAATCATGCGGCTGCACAGTTTTCACATGTTTTTTGATGGAAACCAGTCGACCCTGGATTGAAGAGGTCGTGACGTTTGACTTTAGATTGAAAAACAAACTGATCTCAACCCTTCCGGCAGCTTCTCTCTCAACCTAGAGAGAGGCCGCGACTTCAAATGGCGTCGTCCTCATAAATGTAACTCTGTCACGTTCCAGGTCCTCGAACAGCATCGACCATCTCCACAGCAAACGGGACTCGGCCTACTCGTCCTTCTCCACCAGCTCCAGTATCCCCGAGTATCTGGCGTCGGCCCCGGAGCGCTCCTATTCGCTGGAGACGGTCTCTCAGAGAGGAGGAGGAAGTGGCGAGATGCAGCAGGTGGACATGCGTTACATCCGCGGCGTTTACAACCCGCAGCACGGCCTGGTTCAGGAGCGCCAGCACGACTCCGCGTCTTCCCTGTCGCTACGCAACAGCGACGCGAGAGGCGCGGCCGGCGCCAGGGGCGGCCAGAGCCCCGATCCGCAAGGTAGCCTAGTTTCAGGAAAATGGCGGCGCGGGTTGGATCGGAAGACGTGATGTTGATCGGTCGCGCTCTTCGCCGCAGGAGGCGGAGTCTGTTACCGTGGCGGCGGCCATAGTTCGGTGCCGGCCTCAAACAGACACAGCGTGGGTCCGATATGGGCGCCTTCGACCGGCCACAGCTCCTTCGAGAGCCTGAGGGGAGCCCCGGCTCCGCCGCGCCGCAGCGACAGCTACGCCGTCATTAGGAGCCACGACAGGCCCAACTCCTGGTCCAGCCACGAGCAATCCAGGTCGCTTCGGTGAGCAACCTTCTCCTCTTCTCTCGGGGCTCGCCGACCTCCATCTTACCCGCCGCTTCGCATTCTGTCACGTCAACCCGTGTCATGTCTGGAGCTCCGACCTCCGCACACCTCCACCCAGATCTCCGCCGTCCCTCCCTTGTAAACGTCCAAACCACCTTCATCTCCAGAACGTCTAACATCTGACGGACTCCTTCCTGCTCCTCTCCGTCCTCTTCGCTCTCAAAAGGAGCAAATCTTTGGACTTCAGACCTTAAATCCCTTGATAGCCTTAACCTTGACAATTTATATTTCATTGTATTTCTTATTCTCCCTCCTTCCTACTATTATCTATTATTGTTATGTTTTTGCTTGAAACTCTGGCACGACAATTTCCTTCGAGATAAATAAAGTTCTTCTCATCTGTCATCTCAAAAGAACGTCGGCATCTTCACCTCCGCCGCCTCCCGTCCGCCTCCTCGGTGCGATCGTGTCTAAACCGGCCGACGTCTCCGCCGTCCTTCCCTCTCGACCCGGCTCTGCTCTCGCTGTCCTTGCACACTATCCCTGATTCTGTCCTGCGGCCAGTCCTACCCGCCTGCACGCTTCTCTTCAAATCTTCTCCAGCCCTCTGGACCACCCTCCGTCCTCGGCCCGAACGGGTTCCTCCCGAGCCCACGCATGCGTGAACCTTCACTCCTCTCCTGAACTCTCACCGCCGATCGCGGCGCCGCCTTGTTGAGACGCATTTTGTAATAACGGTGCATTTTGTCATCAACGTCCAAAATGTAATCACTTTTTCATTTCATTTTGTAATAAAGCCGCATTTTGTAATAAACTGCTGCATTTTGTAATAAGCTATTACATTTTGAGAAGATTATTACAAAATGCACTTGCAACTTTTTTATTCTCTAGGAAATGTAATAACGTGGAATTCATAGAATATTCTCCGTTAATGCAAGCTTTGAATAGTGTACTGATAGTAACTGCTAAGTACAGCTACTAGGCTAATACAGTGATACTAATAATAGGCCTAGCTTTTACAAATACTGTGAAGTAAAATAAAATACAATTAACAAACTTATGCTTTAAAATTGTTATTACATAATGCACCATGTTATTACATTTCCTAGAGAATAAAAAAGTTGCCAGTGCATTTTGTAATAATCTTCTCAATATGTAATAACTTATTACATAATGCGGCAAAATTTATGACAAAATGCGCTGTGGCAGTTTATTACAAAATGCGGCTTTATTACAAAGTGAAATGAAAAAGTTATTACATTTTGGACGTTTATTACAAAATACACTGTTATTACAAAATGCGGCTCAACACGCCTGCGAACACGGTAGTCCGTGGAGATTCCCGTCTAACCTGTTGTCGGGGACTAACTGGTCAATTATTGTTAAACCGTGACGCAGCAGGGATAACCAGTCGACCCGGAGCAGATCCCCGAGGCTGCCCGTCACCTTCCGTCAACTCTTGGTGTCACAGAGTTTGACTGTGGACGTGGACAAACGTGAAGTCGCCGCGGCGAGTGGATGGTCCACCTGTGTCCCAGGAACATGTCGGAACTCAACGGGACGGGATTTGTTTGGATTTACTGGAAAATTCGATTTGGGCAACTGATTTTCAGTGACGTGAATGTAAACGGTGGCAACCGGTGACGCCGCGGCTTGAAAACGACCCGTTTAATATCATACTGGTGATTTGTAAAATCACCGGGAAGAAAAAAAAATGGATTATTCTTATGTTTGACTCCACGTCCAAAAGTCAAACCCTCATCCACTCATCTCATAACACATTTCCTGACCATTTTTTCCACTGTTTAACACCGTATCAGTCATCTCTTGAGTCGCCGGAACCATCCGGCACGTTCCTTTCACTGAGTCGATTACATATTAGATGTTATTGTAAAATGTCGATGTGTGTTTGACACGTGTGACGCAGGTCTCTGCAGAAGGGGTCGTGGCATCACTCCAGCGGCCCCGTGACCTCGGGCTCGGGTACGTCAATATTCATCCTCACGACTCTGTTTGACGGAAACGTAGGAGATCCAACAAACGTTACTTTGAACACACGGTGTGTGTCTTCATGTGACAATCTGGTCCCTGAGAAGACCTCGGCGAGAAGCGAGCCGGTCCCCGGATTCGAAAAATACCAGACGTTTGTGCAAAATACAACGAGTACGCAATCGCGCGAGTCTTTTGAAGGCGCGGGAACGACGTGGAGACGTAGCTCACGGCTCACCTTTGCGCTTCCAGCCAAAGCGTCGTACGTCACGGAGGGTCAGCTCCACACGGTGATGGAGAAGAGTCCGGAGAGCAGCCCCACCACCAAGCCTCGGCAGGGCGGAGGCTTCCCCCAGCCCGACTCGCCTCCCGGATCCTCCCCTCCGCCGTCCGGCCAGCTCGCTCTGGGGGCGGGCCTGTACCTCGCCCCGCAGCCGGAGCCGCACTACGGGCCGACGCCCGGCTGCGGCTCTGCGGCGCCCGCCTCCGGAATTTACCCGGCGCCGGCGAAGGACGGCGACCGGCTGCGGCGGCCGGGAGCCGACGGGCAGGAAGAGGAAGCGGCGGCGGCCGGCCGCAGGGACGGTCGGATGCCGGCGGATGAAAATGAATACCAAACGCCGAACGCCTGGTCTTCGTCCCACCATCGCCCCTCCTCGGCGGCCGGGTCTGGAGCGCAGGAGGCAGAAAGGTAACGCCCACGGTTTTTCATGTAGTTGCAACATCAATTTTATTGATTTGCATTGTTTCAAGGTCTCCTGTGAGCTGGAATTCACAGAGAGAGCGTGAAAAATACACCCGCAAGACCCCTTCTAGTCTTTTACCCGTTTGACGGGAGGTCTTAAGCGCGTGTGCACGTGCACGGAGAAGATCCGACACGTAAATCAAACGTCGGCCCGGCCCGACCCCGACGGGCCGATCTTACACGGATTCTGGCGCCGGTCTCATTTTGTGCGGCCGGGATAAACTCCTAAAACGCCGCTTCCACAGGTCCCGTGTGAAAGCGGCGGCCGCAGGGGGATCGGAAGCTCAGACGGCGGCCCGGAGGCCTCAGCACCAGCAGGGGCCCCCCTGCCACACCGTTCACTGGACCCACAATCACGCCGACCACGAGCCACTAGCGCAGATGTTCCAGGAACCCATTGGAGACCTTCACGGTCCCGGATCCCCGGCCAGACCCCCGTCCTCACAGGAGCGGAGGGACCCGTGCACGGCGGCGCAGCCCAGAGGAGACCGGAGCAGGTAGGACCTGGACGCCCGTCAAGCGCCGGTTCTGACTTTTACGCGACGCGAGACGTTATCGATGTGCGAACACGTCCCGTTCTTTCTTCTCGTCCTTCCTTCATCTAGATCCGTGGACCAGGCTTCTTTCCACTCGGAGCCGGATGCGTCGCCCGGAACGGTCCGGGGCCGGACGCCGCCTCCCTTCCCGCCGGTTCCCCCTCACGCTCAGGTTCAGCTCCCCGCCGCCGCCGCCGCCCAGCCGTCCGCCCGTCACCACAGCGACTCGGCGGCGCTCCAGTGGGACCCGAGGGACTGGGACAGGGACCGGGAACACCCGCTGACCCGTCTGGAGATCGCCCTCGCCGAGGTCCAAGGAAGCGCCGGCCCTCATCGGGCCGGTAACCACGGTAACGGCAGCGGAGAGGGCATCCAGGGAGCCTCGCGAAGCGTTTCCGTCCTGGAGAAAGTTTGGAAGTTTGAACGGCGGGAACGAGCGGCGAAAGGACGCAGTCACAGCTCCGTCCTCGGGGACGGCAAGGCCGCGCAGCAGCGGGTAACTCCAGACACACTTGCGACATGAAATCTGTCAGCTTCTCGCCGGCGACAACCTGCTTCACCGTCTCATATCTGGATCACCAGGGGCAGGAAAAAGGCGTGGCCTATCGAGCGGAGGACCTCAGGAACATGCTGGAGAGAAGCACCAACGGAAGCAAACCCCACAGAACGCTGAGTTATCGGGGAGGCAACAATGACAACGTGAAGTTCAGGTAGGAGGGCCGAAGGAACTTGGCCAACGTACCGGTAAAGTAGAAAACACCACAGAAATGACGAGCGGCGTCAAGGAGGCCGCTCGTTCGGACCGAATCTGAAACTGGAATGTTTCTCCGCGGTTTAGATTGTTGCACATCTTGGGTCTCTCTGCCAGGACCCCGGCCGACCCCGATTCGGCTCTCCAGAGGAGCCGCAGCAGCTTCCATCTGGACAAAACCCGAGACGCAGAGAAGAGGGACGTGTCCTGGAGACAGGATGTCCACGAGACGCCAGGCCAGGACGCCTCATTCAACAGGTCGGTGTCCGTCCGAACGCCGAACTCGATCGACGTACCGGGATCCTTCGGCGAGGTCGGGCTCCTCCGAGAGTCTCGAGCGGAAGCCGGCGGCGGGTCGCGGTTCTTCCGTCGAATCGCTTTACCGGGTCCGTTCAAAGGGCAGCGCGGGTCGTTTCTTTTGCGGGATGTAAAGAACATGCAGGAAACCGTCAATGATTTAAAGCCGGGTGAATAAATCGGACTCTCCCGGCCTCACATCAAGTTAGTCCCTTCACGAGTTGATGGCTCCCTTCGGTCGGTCGGCATTTTCCCAGATTCCCTGCCGCCCTAACATGGAGATCCTCCTCTGCGTAGGTCCTACAAGGACTCCTTGAAAGACGCCCAGTCGAAGGTCCTGAGATCCACATCCTTCAAACGGCGAGACCTCACCTCCTCCGTCAACCCGTCGCATCCCGCGGCTCCCTCGGGCGGCTCCGCCGTCCCCGGCGCCCACCGGGCTCTTCCCGTCCCCGCCAAGCACCACTCCTTGGAGAAGAAAGGCCCTAAAACCATGCCCAAGCCACAGGGGATCGTCATCGGCCCGCAGACCCACCTCGGCCCTCGAGTCACGTCCCCCCACGCCCCCAAGGAGCGCCACATGGTGGGTCCGGAGGTCCGAGGGCCGAGTCCCCCGGCCCTCCCGAGCGTCCCGGCGGTCGGGCCCCCGGCCCCGATGAGGATCTGCGGACGCAAACGGCTGATGGCGGACCAGAAGAAACGCTCGTACTCCGAGCCGGAGAACATCAACGAAGTCGGGGTTTCGGACGCCGAGACGACGGCTCTCTTCAAGCTGGGAGGAGGTAACGTGTTCGCCGTGAAGACCGGGCGCTCCTGCCGCCAGATCTTTGAAAAGCGCTTCCGTGTTTCTGTTTGCGTTCGTCGCATTGACGCGTGTCGGGAAGCGTGGCGGGACGCCGTGGTGTCAAGACGGCGTTCAAGAGTCACGAACGGTCGATTTAGGGTTCGGCGTATAAATCCCGTGCCGATCCCTTTCCGGCCGGCGAGCTAACCTCGCCCCGCCCACCCCTCACCCTCCTTGTCCGGCAGAAACTAGCGTGGCCGACCGGCGGAAGGTGTTTGAACTCGGGGCGTCGCAGAGCGCGGCGTGGAGGCCGGACCTGCGGCAGCTGCAGCACGACGCTCTGGCCGAGTACGTGGAGAGGAAGAGAGGCGTCAGGAGGGAGGATGGAGGGCAGAGGCTGGCGCAGAGGCCTCAGAGCGCCTACATCCAGCCTGAACACACCAACCACAGAGGTGGGCGACGCCGGAGAGCCGCTCGGCGTCCGACGGGACGTCGCCCGGACGTGGCGGTCCGGAGCCGAGCGACAAACCGGTTAAGGCGTCCTTTCCTTTTCCTCGCTTCCCCCCCGTCCTCCCCCGTCTCTCTCCAGCCTCCTCCTGCCACTCAGACACCCTCAGCATCTCCTCGGCCTCCAGCATGTTCTCGCTCCAGGACGCCGCCCTCGACCGGAGCTTCTCGTCAGGAGAGAGGCCTCAGTGGTCCTCCTTCTCTCATGCCGCCGACCTGCAAAGCTTCCAGTCCAACCTCTACTACCCGGGACGGGTGACCACGCCGAGGCCTCCCGCTCACCCGCCACCAAGGTGACACAGGCCAGAGAAATGGATTTTTGTAGTTCAGTAGCTCACTGTCGCGGCCGGTGGGAAAATATGGGACGTCAGAATAATTTCATCCTAGAAAAAGTGACTGAAGATGAATTTCGGTCGTGACGCCGGATGAAGAGCCGGGTTTAAAACCCGCCTCCCTTTGTGCGCCTGCAGCGCCGCCGCCAGCCACGGCCCCTTTCCAACACCAGATTCGGGCCACCGAACGCCGGCGGCGGGGCAGCACTTCGCACCGGGGACGTCGACACGGCCGAACGCGAGCGCGGCGGGCGGCGGCTCGTCTCTGGGATCGAACAAATCGGCCTCCGCTGAGGATCTCTTGGAGCGTTCTGACAACCGGCCAACGCCTCCGCAGCACGTACGCTCACGCTCCTCCCCCATCGTGGAGAGGCTAGACCAGGTAAAACTTCTGCACACACACACACACACACACACACACACACACACACACACACACACACACACACACTTCCCGCAGCCTCTTGTGCAAATCAGTCGGTAAAATAAGATAAGATAAGAACAACTTTATTTATCCCGAAGGGAATTGTTGTGCCAGAGTTTCAAGCAAAAACATAACAATAATAGATAATAGTAGGAAGGAGGGAGAATAAGAAATACAATAAAATATAAATAGTCAAGGTTAAGGCTATCAAGTGTTTTAAGGTCTGAAGTACAAAGATTTGAAGGTTCCCTGCTGGAATGGAAAAAGGAACTATTTTAGCCGGCAGACAAAGTGGCGAAGGTGGTTCTGAGGGTTCTGAGGCCAATCAGCCCATTTCTTCGTCGACGAATATCGTTGATTTCGACGCTCATTTGAATCATAATAATGCCGATCGGGTCGAGGGGCTCCAGAGACCTCCAGTCACGCAGGAAGCGTCCAGAGTCCTCGCCGTTTCCTGTCGGGTGCCGGCGAGCCAGAGACGGCGGCCGGCTGTGGTCCGATGAGCTTCGATAACGCAGACACGTATACATACAACACGCAAACGTGCACAGATCTCGGGCCTCCTCGAGGGGACCGAAGATGATGGATGTGTTTAATCTGCGTGGGCCATCAGGGAAGCCTTGGCGGCATAAACATCATTATGGTACATTCAGACGGAGTGACAGCTCACCGTGCAGGACCTTATCCGTCTCAACCCATCTTCTCGGTATTTTTGGGTTCTTTATTGCCCGCTCCCATTTACCATCATTGAGCTTCCACCTACTTATCGCGGTGCGATCTTTACGTTTGCTCCGCCGCTGGAAACAGGAAGGAACTCTCAGGGATCAGATTTGGCTCCCGGCGGATTCCTTCGATGCATTCCCGCATTCCAGACCGGCTATTTATCGCCGTGTCTCCGACACGTTCATCACCAGCAGTCTTTTTAAGGTCGTCAGGCGTGGTCGGCGGTCGTTTCCGTGGTGTTTTGCGAACTCCGCCGTCAGCATCGGAATACCATGAGCAGTTTAAATGATCGATGACGGTATTCATTTTATGACATTCTGTCAGAACTCCTTCATAAACGTCAGCCTCAGGACCACCTTTGCAGAATGGAAGTCTCCAAGGTCGCGCTTCCACGATGAATCCCAAGTGAAGACAAATTCGGGCGCTCGGTCGCCTTGGGAACGGGGTTCCGGAATCGACCCCGACGGCAAACGGCGACACCGGACAGAGCTCGTGGCCATCTTTAAAATGTAGAACCTCCAAAATCATCAAATGGGTCACGGAGAGAGAAACCGTTGGGATTTTGGTCACGTGGAGTTTTACCGAACTGAGCTCTTCAGACAAAAACCAAGTAGCCTCCTTGTTAAAGAGTCGCCGTCCGGCCTGTAAGATAAAATCCTCCGTGTGTTTCAGGACTTCAGGCTGTCGGGTTTCGCCTCCGACGCCGAACACACTCCCGGGACCGACGACAGGTACGTCAGCGTTTGCATTCACACCGGGGTAGAAAACAGACGCGCCATCGCGATTTCGCCACTTTCGCGAAAATGAGGGAACCGAAGGCCGATGGGAAAGCGGGTCGCCGCCGAGCTCGCTTCCATAATAGGCTGTATAGAACCGGTCGGTGTGTGTTGGTGCTTCAGGCCTGATTCATGCTTTGAAATGAACCCTGGCCTTATGAGAGCTGCCGGCGGCTGAGGGTTAGAGATGGGGAAGATGAGGAAGAGACGGACGAAGGAGAAGACCGAAGGAACCCGACGAGCGTAAGGAAAGAGGTGTGGCTCGGAAACGAGGAACCGGGCAAATAAAGAGGAGAGTAAAGACGGCAAACGAAAAAGGAGAGAGGAGACGGAGCTCCAGAGGAAAGAGTCCAGGACAAGAAGGGGGGGCTGCTGCTGGAAACTACTGGGAGCAGATCCAGGAGGAAGGAGTGGAGGAAGGTGGGCGGAGGCGTGAGGAGGGGACGGGAGAAAACTCCCTGGCACCGACGAGGAACATAAACAACATACCAACGCCGGCCCGCAGGGATTCATTAAGTCCAAACTCCTTCAGACATGTTTGCTCTCAAAACCGGGAGGTCGGAGGTCAAAGGCAGGAATTCTGCGTTCGTCCGTCCGGTTTATAAATATAACGGCGAACGCGAGCGACCTTTACAGCCGGCCCGCATCGGAGATGTCCGACATGAGCCGACCGCGGCGGGACCGGACCATACGCGCACGTCTTTAAGTGGCGGCTCAAGCCGAGACCGATAGAACCAAACGTAAATAATGTGGGTTGAGAAAGGTACGCGTGCGAGAGCGGACGTTTTGTGGCGTAGACACACCAAGGACAAGACTAATGACAGTGTCTCTCAGGCCCCTGGACCTCCTTGACCGTCCTCCGCCTCCAGGGAGCAGCGACGCCGCCCGGCCCGCCGCCGCGCCTCCACCAGGTGGGCACCACGAAGCTCCTCCGGCCCTTCGCCGGCGCCATTTAACTCTCACAAAAGACTGACCGGTCCGACCCCAAGCCTCCGCGGCGGAGGCGTGTCCTACATCACATACATGTCCTGGTGTCCAGACTTTACCTTCCGGGTCAGGTTATCTCGGCTCAGTTGAGTCTTTCATCATGTGACGAATCCCTTCCGACTTCTTCTCTGTGTGGTTGTCCTGCAGCCGCCTCGCACAGAGAGAGGTCTCAGCAGAAGAGCAGCGAGCGTCAGAGAGCCCTCAGCACCTCGGCGCTGGCGGCGTCCGTGGGCCTGCCCTGCCCGCTGTCCTCGCCCGGGTGGAACGCCGGCGGCAGGCTGAGCCTGGCCAGCCTGGACGCCATCGCCTTCCCGGGCGTGAGCGACCGGAACGTCGCCGGCGGGCGCGAAGCGACCGCGCCGGCCGCCGAGACGTCGGACCTCTCTCCGAAAGAGCATCACGGAGGCGTCGCGGAGATCGGAGGCGACGCCGGCTCGCCTCCTCCTTCCGTCGCCGCCCCGTCCGGGTCGACCCTCCTCGGCTCCGTCCGGCGGCGAGGACCGACGGACGCCTCCGAGGGATCCTCGCCGGAGGACCTGGACGAAGTCTTTCTGCGAAACCCTCCTTCGCCTCCTTCACCGGTCGGGGAGGCCGACGCCTTCCCTCCTCCTCCTCCCCCGGCCGACGGCGGCGAGCGGGACCCGGGCGTGGCGGAGCCGGCGGTGGGACAGTGGGTTTGGCATTGATCCCGTAGTCAATGCAAGATCGTTTTAATCTCAGCGAATCACGACGGCGCTCGCCGGCCGTCCCGCCTTCTGTTGATTTTGTCCGATGTTCTGTTTGCTCCCCCGCCCTCAGCTCAGAGATCCCCGGGAGCTCCGTCCCTCCCGCCAGGAAGTCTTCATCTCGCTCCTCCTCCTCCGTCAGTCCGCCGCCCCTCCCCGGCCTTCCTCCGGCCCCGAAGCCTCAGACCTCCGGCGATCCCCCCGGCGATTCGTCGCGCTTCTCCTGCGTCGACCCTCCGGAGTCCCGGGAAACCTTGGAGATCGCGTACCTGATGCCGTTCAAGAGGGAAAGAACGGCGGAGGAGCAGCGGGTGGAGGCGCTGGCCCGCCAGCTGGTGGGTCGCCGAAGGCCGCCGTCTCCGTTCTCACGCCGCCTCTCAACACGTGAGACGACCGCAAAGTCTCGGGGGTTTCTCGGTCTCTTTGGCTTTCGATGGTCGGAGCCGGCTCTGATTAGCCTCGCGGATTCGACGTTTACGCCGCCGAGTCACGATGACTCGACAGAAACCCGACACGCCCTCAGGAGCGAGACTCCACGAGCGGCCAGGAAACGCTGCCTTTCGCTGGCCGGAAACCTTGGACAGATCCGTCTGCCTCCACCGGCCCGGGTAGACTGGCGTGGGCCGGGTCGCTGCTACATGCTAATAGCTGAGGTGATACAACGGTAGCTTTAATATTGATGGTGGACGGCTAGCGAGGAACCTGCAACACCAGAGGGAAGACGCACACCCTGCAGCGCCACTCACAACCGCAGACAATCTAGAGTCCACTTACATTTCGGCATTTCTAATTATCTCCCGCGTGTCATAAGTCAGTCCAGCGCACACACACACACACACACACACGGCACGCACACACAGCCGAAGGAGGTTTTTCAATGAAAACCTTTGAAAATGGCCCAATCTTGGGCTCTGTTTCATCCGGTCAAGGTGTTTGTCAATCCTCTGCTCCACACTGGTGACACGTTACAAGTCATGAACGCGTCAACAAATCCCGTGACAGCAGCCACATTTAGCTTTTCTTTTCAATAATGGTGGCCGTACTAGATGGCTCTCAAGTACCTTCACGTCTCCACAAGGTTGCAAAGGAGCCGCATTTGAAAAATGTATTGTTTTTATCGGCACTATGATTCAGTCCGCTTTTATCCGTGAGCTGCTAGCGGCTAGCGGCTAGCGTGAATCGTGTTTTTATGACTCACTTCTTGGCCGTGCACAGGTGCTCCAGGACCGCTCCATGGCCTCCGTCCTGGACCTTTCAGGGGGCAAATGTACAGTGGAGCTTCTGGAGGAGATCTTTCAAAACAGCAACGTGGCCGGTAAAACACTCCTGCAACGCCGGGGGAGCGGCAGAGTAGAAGACAGGTATTTCTAGCATGCTTTTCTTTAACTGGGCATGAATGAACGCGGTTCTGTCATTCATTCAGGGTTATGGAGCGGTCAGGGTCACATTACATTATATTACATTATATTACATGACATGACATGACATGACATGACATGACATGACATTACATTACATTATGTTACATTACATTACATCACATTACATTATGTTACACTACATTACACTACATTACATTACATTACATTACATTACATTACATTGCAGTCATTTGGCAGACGCTTTCATCCAAAGCGACTTCCAAAAGGGGCAGGAGCCTCAGTCTGGTCTCTGGTCCAACGTCAGACTTGGACCAGGGGCCGACCACCGCGCCGCTGCTATGAAATAGAAATACCAACCACATATCGTACTCCATTATCGCTTGATACTTTAAAGTGCAAAACAGTTAAGGATCACAGGTAATGATATCCTGCAAATATCCTGCAAATCAAACATGATGTGTCATTTTTTGAACACCATTCTGGCGTTATTCGTGCATCCGCAGTCGGGGTCGCGGGGGGGCGGAGCTTTTCCCAGCTGTGATTGGGCGATGGGCGAGGTCGCCGGTCGCCGCCGGATCCCTGGGCCGTCGTTTCGCTCGTCTTCCATTTCATGTTCGTATTTGAGAGAGCAGTTCCGGGACGCTTCTTAGCGTCCAAGAGGCTCAGAAGGAGTAGCGGAAGGTCTTGGACGGCTTGACGTGCTTCTCTGTGCTCGTCTTGGCCGCAGCCTTTCGCTTCGGCTAGATGGAAACGGGAATTCTGCCCCGACGTAGCGAGTGTGTTTATGCAACCGTGAGGCCCCACTTGTAGACGGCCATCTTTGCGTTACACCATATGTAAGTGGAGGAGGCGCAATTTCCGCGCGAGCCTCAGTTGGCGGTTCTGGTTCGCCGACAGCTTCCTCCTCTCATCTGCCGCCGGAAAGAGGAAGCCGTCGGACAACCCGGCCTGCGAGTGTCCAAAAAGTCACGGAGCGGATCGTCGTCCGGCCGAAGCCGCCGTCCTGAGGCACAAAGAGCCGCCGCGGTGTTCGGTCGCTCTTCTTCACCTGGCGCTCCCGCACCTTTTCACTTCATCCACAATTTGGAAACCACAGCCGACCGGAAGTAAACAGCCGGTCGGTGAAGCGAACAGGTGCGCGGGATGTGGTTTAGAACAGACAGTAGAGTTTGGGATGACGTGACGGGCGGCGAGAGGGCAGCGGCACACTTGCAAACTGAATTCCAGCTCTTTCTCGGCTCCCGTCTGTCCCGGCGTACAGAGAATGGGTGACGTACAGCGGTGAATCATGTGAAGATCGGCTCATCGGGGGCGTGTCGGCCTCTTCCTGACGTTGTGGGAGTGGACGCTGTGCCCGGTGCTCACTGACTGACATGTATGAGGCAGGATCCTTTGTACGCCGAGCTTTGTAAATTCCGGTTAAAACAACATCGGGACGACAGCGGATACGCCCGCATTCAGAGCGACGTGACGTTTCACGCATCGGGCCGCCGATGTTTGCCGAATCGCCGGCGGTCCGCCAAAGGTTAGAGCAGCGACACGAGCGCTGCGGATGTTAGTAAACGTTGAAGGCGGATGGCGGTGAAGGGTTACCGGCCGGACGGAGCCGACAGCCGGAACAGGACGGACCCGACGAACCTGATCCGACGGGACCGACCGCTTTGCCCGTGTGGGAGAAGTCGGCGGCGGAGATAAATTAGCGCGGGCGGGGTCGGGAGGGACGGGGTTATTTTAGAAAAACTATTGCGTTCTTCGCCTGGGTCCCGTCCGCAACGGACCGAAGGCCGACGACGGGCGGATCGGCAGCGGGGACGGCCCGAAGGCCCGAAGGCCTGAAGGCAGGGACGGCACTGACATCTTGTGGCCACGCTCGCCGCACCGGGACCAACTCCAGGGTCCGGGGAAACTTGTGGTTTAAAAGTAAATCCCTCATAGATTCAACTCAGATGTCTTACGGCCTTTTGACTTTTTAGTTGAAACATGTATATTAACCTCTATTGAATGGTGTTTTTGTCGGTCTTTGTTGATAATTGTAACAAGGAGCTGGTCGCTCCCTCCTTTCTTCTCAGTCCTCGCTTGAAATCCTTTATGATATGATTTGATCGTCTGGCTGTCTACTTGCATTTGATTTTGTTTCTGACCTCCGCAGTGCTATGGTGACATTGAAGGTGAAAATAAAAACCAAAGATGTATGAAGTGTGGGCGGCGCACCCGCACCATAATCACCCAATGAATGAATGAATGAATGAACGAATGAATGAAACTTCACTGGAAGGAAGCAACATCTCGTGTTCTCTCTCCACGTCAGGATCCAAGACGGCGTCTGTGATTCGTCTGCGGGCGCGGCGGCGGGTCAGGGGGTGGAGACCAGTCTGGACCAAGAGGAGAAAGATCTGGACGGCAGGAAGGTGGAAAAGCATTGAAGAGTCGTCGTTTCTTCTCGATGCGTCCCGATAAGAATAGGATAGAAGCGACGTGATGGCCGGAGGGCGTCCTTTTCTTTTCCAGTCCTTTGCGATACGGAATCCAGGCCAGACGACACTCCCTTTTCACGTCTGTTATTTGGCATCTAATCCCAAATTTTTACCTTGAAGCTCGTTATTCTTCGGATCGTTATTTTTCAACGTTTCGTTTTTGATCGGATATTTCGATCCGTTCGAATCGTGTAATATTTCCCTTCGGTCTGAAACTCTTTCCTCTGATTAGTGGACGCTATTCTTTGCAAGCCAAATATTTTTTCTATTTTACGCCGACGTTAGATTGTACAGATTCCATGTATATTTATTATGTGCGCGGTGTTTTCCGGAACGTCGTCGTTCATTTTCCGCGTTGGTCCGTGCGTCCGGACAAACCTCTGACGGCTCCGTCCGTCTCCGGCAGATGGAGCTGTGCGCGGCCCTGCGGGCCAGCGTGAAGGCCCTGCAGCAGGAGAGGGAGGCCCTGCTCCAGGAGCAGCGGCGGCATCAGGAGCTGGGCGGAAGCGTGGACTCGCTGGTGCAGGAGCTCTGCAAGAGCAACGAGAGGGACAAGTACAGCATGTTCATCGGTAGGAGAACGCCGGCTCCCGTCGGGCTCGGGTTCGAATCGCCCGCCGCCAGCGGAAACGACTGAAACCCGGCCGTGTTCGCAGGAGACCTGGAGAGGATCGTGAACCTGCTGCTGTCTTTGTGCGGCCGGATGTCCAGGATCGACAAGTCCCTGCTGGGCCCGCGGAGCGACGAGCTGACGCCGGAGGACGCCGCCGAGGAGAGGGTGAGCGACTCCCGAGTGGAGCTCCTGAGAGTCACGGCGAGGCGAAGGATCGCCGTCGACTCGGCCGGCGTTCACAGCTCTTTCTTTGTGATTATTCATTTTTCAATGAATTATGGGGAAAAAGCGATTCCGCACCAAGAAGCGCCGCTGTTCGATAGTCTAGACCAGGGGTCGCCAACCCGCGGCTCCTTCATCTTTACACCGCGGCTCCGAGCGGCTTGGGAAAATAGATGATAAATATTTAATTAAAGAGTATTTTATCGGTGTTAATTCCTTTTTTTAACTTTTAGTTCTAAGTTAGAGGATTATTGTGATCTTGAAATATTAAATGAAATTATATTTATTATTTTTGGTCGCTCAAAATAACGTCACACTGGCGGAAGCCGGTATACCCGCCAGCCGGTAAAGTCCCGGTTTGCAGATGCTGTGCGCAGAAGTTCAGGAGCAGAAGTGCCATAAACTGAAGTAAAATAAATATTTAGGAAGATATTTTGCAAATATTTATTTTTTATTGTTTACTGACGCAGTGATTTTTTTCCCGATTTAATTTTAAAATTCAGGTCAAGGCTCCGCTACACGCTCTGAAAGCCCAAAGCGCAAAATGAGTTCATTACATCAATAAAATTAAATTTTCTCCGTAATACTTTGTGAATTTCAGAAGCAACACGCTACAAACTTGTTTATACAAAGTGTAAAGGTAATAAAAAGCAATATATACAGTGGTGCCTTTATTTTAGACGTCAAAAATTATTTGCGGCTTCCAGTGTTTTCTTTTCCGAGGAAACCGGGTCCAAATGTCTCTTTGGGTGTTACGGGTTGCGACCCCCGGTGTAGTTAGTTTGGGTCCAGACGGCCGGCCGGGTCCAGACCGCACGGAGTTTGCATTTCCCCGTCCCTGTGCGGGTTCTGGCTGGGTTTTATCCCCCAGAAACAGCCGGGAGCGGTTTGACGCCTCTGTGATCCTGTGAAGGTCATGTTGAGGCCGAACCCTCCCGGCTGGACGGCGCTGGTATCTAAACGGACTGCGGCGTGCGAGGCTAATGTGACCTCTCCTCTCAGGAATCCCTGCATCACAAGCGCTCTCAGCTCCTCCGTCAGACGGAAGACGCCTGGGAGCTGAAGGAGAACCTGGACCGGCGTCAGCGCGTCGTCCACGCCATCCTGACCCGCTACCTCACCGAGACGCAGCTGCAAGACTACCGCCGCTTTGTCAGCGGCAAACCCTCCCTCCTGATTCGCCAGCGGCGCCTGGACGACCTCATCCGTCAGGGGGAGGACCGGCTGGCCCGGCTGGCCGAGAGCCTGGCGGCGCCGCCGGGCCCGGCGCCGCGCTCCTCGCCGTTCCCGGCGCTGCTTCCGGAGGCGGCGCACGCCGTCAGGACCCCCGCCGTCACCTCGCTGTGACCTCGGACGCCGGCGACGTCAAAGAGCTCAGCGGCTGCTCTGAGCTCAGGAGGACGGCGGGAACCTGGACGCGGCGTTCACGGCCCGTGACGCGTTCCTCATCCCGCCCGCGCCTCGACAAACCTTCCACCCCAGGAGAACCTCGGACCTCGGCCCGCCTGAGCGTCCGCCTCTGCCGCCGCCGGAGAAACACTCCAGACTTGTAAACTTGTACATTTTTAAACTCCCGCTGCATTTTAATCCGTGAAGGTTGTATTGAATCTGCATTGGATGTGTTGATTTGAGAGTAAAGACGTCGCGGACGTAACATGTATTCACGTGAATGCAACCTTGTTTTTTGGAAAAGAGTTAAAGCGGTGCAGGTTGTTGGTGTGATGGAGGCCTCATCTGAGGCCAATAGACCTTTATTACTTTATCATTTGGGGGTTACAGGAGAGTCAGCGCAGCGGCAAAAGGAAAGAAGTCAATGCCGAGTCCCTGTTTGACGGGCGAATGAGAGAGCGACCGATCGTACGTCTCCGTCTGCGGCGCCGTCTCGCCCGCCGACCGCTCGGACGGCCTCCGGTACCGGAAGTATCTTCACTGTGGGGCCGTGAAAGGAAACATTCATACGACCGTGAGCCCGACGGCAGGACGAGAGGTTTAGATAGCGAATGAAGGAAAAAAAATTGAAATTTGGCGTTTTGCTCTCAAATCCAATATTTGAACTATAAAATCTAAAAGTGACTCCGCACATCAAGATCTGGTTGGAATTTCACGAGCTCCTGTTTTTCAAACGGCGCCGCGGAAAAAGAAAGAGTCCGACGCGCAGCCAGGGATCGCAGAGGAAGAAATGGTCCAAAGAGAGGAGAGCGTCGCACAAAGCTAAACTAAGTCTCGTCTCGTTTATCGTCACAGAATCTCGCGGCACTTTATTTAACCCCGGAGGCCTGAGCTGGTGTGTGTGTGTGTGTGTGTGTGTGTGTGTGTGTGTGTGTGTTCAATGCATCCCTAATGACTCCTTGGAAAACACCAAGTCTTGGAACCGCAAGCAGTCGCACTTATAATCACAGCACGAATACTAGAGAGAAACAAATGATATTAAAGGCATTAAAGCAATTTCTAACACATCGGTGGAATTTACTTTGACTGCCGTGAGAAGGTTAACCTGTGTGTGTGTGTGTGTGTGTGTGTGTGTGTGTGTGTGGATATACACAAGGCTGCATCAAAGATTGTGTAAAGCAGAAAAAGGGGTTTGAAGATTCTGTCCTTCTGAGTGCACATTTGAAAGATTGTACTTGCTTTTCATAAATAGAAAATAGACAAATATACCTGCCACTGCTTTGTTTTGTTTGTTTTGGTTGCTCCGTGCCGTTTGTACCCTGAGCTTCGGACACGTTCTGTGTTTTCACCCTGAAAAGAAAGAGGATGTCAGTGGGGATGAACCATGCAGGTTCTCCTCTCTGCAGGGGAGGAGCGACACCTTGAGCCGCTCCTCCGTCTGCTGTAGGTTTTATTCCCAAACACAAAGAAGCCTCTGCTCGGCTTCTGCCGGATGAAATGTTTGCGTCTGCGGTGTCGTTTTTAGGCCCGTGGCTCGGCGACGGCGTGTTTTTCTTCTGTTTTTTTCCCCGCGCCTTCTTCCCGCAGCTCAGTCGGCAAAGACGTCCTTTGTTAAAAGTTGCCACCTCGAGGCCTCCGGGGAAAGGAAGGGCGGGAAAATGTGTTTCACCGAACCGCCGCGGTAAAGACCCCGCCGTCTCTGCAACATCTGCTGTGTTTTCAAAATGCAGAGGGAGACGTCAGATCACCGAAAGCAGCAAAGCGGGAAAAAATGGCAAATATAATCCATCTGGACGCGGTCATGTTGTTGAGTATCTCCATTTCTCAGGTGGCCGTCGTTGGCCGGCTGGACGTCCTGCAGATCAGAACCCAAAGCGCTGACGTGGACGTGCTCTTTGAGGTCTGAGAGGCGGAAAGCAGGAAAGCTGAGTGGAAAAAGGAATCCGGCTGGCGTCGGCTCCGCACAGAGCTCTCTGGAAGCGAACTGCAAGGTGAGCTTTCTGTCCTGAACGCCGCCATCGTCCGCTGGCGAGCAGCAAGAAGGGTCGGGACGCTCGGTGTTCCCCCCGCTGGTGCCTGGGCTTCCTCTGGGTTCTCCGCTTCCCAAAAACAACGTGCAGGAGCTTCGCCGGAGACACTAAATTGTCAGGAGTGTGAATGACGGACCGGGTGAAGCCGCCTCCCGGCCAGGATAGACAACAGGATGCATGAATGAACAGGTCGTGTTATTTGTCAATTTAATTGTCCCATTCGGCACGCTAACACACCGGACAGTTTGGGCTAAAACATCTGCAGCTAAACCTCTTCTCTTCATCTCCAGCTGGTTTTTTATTCAGGAAGCGTTTCCTCTCACTTCTTCCTGCTTGCGATTACAGCCCTTTTTGGTTTTTGTCCCTGAACAAGTCACGTTGAGACTCGATGTTTAAAACACATGTCGAAGGTTGGAACTCCTGGGTTTATTCTTTGCTGCATTTCCCCAAAGAATGAGCTTCCCTAAAATGTCCAATTTGTAAATCAGCAAATGATGGTTTTGTTTTTTTAATGTTTCACACTTCATCCGGAGTGTTTTTAAAAGGTCCGCCGGCTTCAGGGTGACATAACCGGAGCTCTGCATACAGAAGCCACGCCACCTGGAGTATGTTATGGCTGCAGCGCCCTCCCACGACACGCCTGGAACCCAAATCTCTTTTCTGCTCTTACACACAAAAAAAGGACTTTGTTATTCAATGCGATATCTGCCGACCGTGAACGATGGCTCGTGTCGGTCCGGGTGCTTCTGTTATCCAACATATCATTTGTTTCCACTGATTTCATCCTGCACACAAGACAAACGTTGCACTGCATGTATACAGTATATATATGTATGTATATATATATATATGTATATGTATACGGTATATTTGCATCACTTTGTACGTGATCGTAGTTTCCAGTGTATTATAATCCATTCATTTTCATCTTTCAGTAGAGCATCGGGTTTATGTTTTTTTAACACCCATTTGTGTGTTTCTGTATTTATTGATTTCTTGCTGAGGTTGCAGGGAGTTTTGATCCCCGCCAGAGGTTTGAAGGACATTTTCTCCATCCACACGCGCAGATTTTGTTTTTAGGTTACAGAGAACAGTTTGAAATATATCCAAACGGCATGATTCTAATGATAGAATTTTCAAAGGTGTTTTGGTGATTTGCCTTTTTATGAAATAAAGCAGTTTTGAAAACACCGCTGGGCTCCTGAGTCGCTCCCAGCACCCGTCGCACACACAGAAATCTGTCTTTCGCTTGCAGAGCTTCCAAGCTTTCCAGCGCACGCTGCAGGTTTTAATTGTAGAGATAATTCAAAGACTGTCTGTCTCTTTACGGAGCCGTGCATGTGTTTAATAATATCCAACTCTTTTTGTGGCACCTGGACTTGACGATCTTCCCTGGAAGGCGTCGGGCCAAGAAGTCTCTCAGGTAAGAGATGAAACATCTTCAGAAGTTCACAAAAAGAGATGGGCAACATCTGACCGTGGCCTCGATGAGCGAGAACCTCCACGGATAGCGGGAATATTTATGACGAAATCATGTTCCGGCGCACGGAGTAGATTTTTTGTCTTTTTTGGTTTTCTATGTTTTTTGCTTGGTTTTCGGTGTTTTTAATCATACGTAGATTATCCCTTCCCGTCTTCCCCGTCTCCTGCTCGTGTCGGTCGTCTTCCCTGTTCCCTCTCCTCCCGCCGCAGCAGACGGACTGTCAATAACAAAGACTTTGTTAGCCGCCGGAGCTAACGCAGCTAACGCAGCTAACGCAGCCAACACAGCGTTGATGGTCTCACCCCATATTCCTATGGAATAGGCGGCCCCACGGCCTCCACCTCCTCAACACCCAGCAGCCCTGCAGCCTGGAATGACACTAATGAAATCTTTGTTATAGCAATGCAGAGCGAGTGCTCCTACAATTTGCACCATTTTATACAGTCATTTATTTACACACACACACACACACATATATGAAATTCTTTTTTTCTTTATTTTATTCTTGATATTCACATTATTGATGCTGCCCCTCGGGGACAAATAAAGTTTCTCTGATTCCGATCCGTTTGAAAAACCTGAACCCACATTGACCGTTTTCTCCTTTTTCTAATAGAATTCATTCTGTTTGAAAATATAATCCAATAAATTCATTGTCTCTGTAGGGGATGGTTTCAGGTTTCCGATGAGCCTCCGGCACGTTTTTTAAGAAGGCAGAGTCTCCACAGGGAAAGGCTCCCTGTCAGAATCCCAGCGGGGAGCTTATCTACCATTTTTTATACTTTTGCCCCGTGGGTCTTGGAGAAATGCTGTTTGTCTGCGTGAAGAACTTCTGACCTGTGCTTCTGCGCCGCACGATCGAGAACAAGTCCTTGCAAAATGACAGGTAGTAGTTGGTGATTGTGGTGTCCAGACCTTGTAGATGCTCACAACTACGGTAGCAGTGCTTGGAACCTATCAGGGGAAACAATAGAAGAAGAGAGAGCTCTCAGTTCTGTGGTCAGACCTCGTCTATATACATCCTCATCAATGCAACTGCGCCGCCTTTCAATATCATTATTTTGTTTATGGATTGCAAATATTTTTGATATTATCCTGGTTCTATACGACAATAGTTTGACATGTTTTTCTCTGTAAAATGACCCCTTAAATTCTATGGCAGGGTGAGATTTCACAACTTTTTCCCTAAACCATCAACATTATTCTCACGTCGATTTATGTCTCGCAATTGTCGCACGTTATGATTGTAGTCGGGGAAAGGCCTGTTTAATGAGCAATAGCTGTTTTTGTCCACGCGAGCCTGCAATGCATGGAAGGGTTCCCCTCGATCGCGGCTCAGAAAAGACAGAATTCATGGCGCCTCGAGCCACACTCACATCATTCCCGAAATCGAGCCCGAAATCACACCGAAAACAAACATCGGCATAAACCCGACATTCGTGACTCGCCGCAGGATTATTCTATGATTGCGATCGTCGATCCCATTCCCTTTTTCTCATCAAATCATCGGCCGGTCCACTTTATTGTGATCATATCACATGTTTGTTTAATGGGAGAAGGTCAGAGAAGCCAGACGGAGATGGTTTAGGTCACAATCGTGAAGATATTGGCAGACGGACGCTGGGATCGGAGGTCAAGCTGAAAACCAAAGAGAAGATGGATGAAACGTTATGAAGAGAGGAGAATCCAGAGAACAGGGTTAGATGGAGAAGGTGGAAGCCAAAGAAGATGAAGATGTTATTGCTATGATTATTTTCTGATCGCGATCATCGGTTCATTCCTTTTTTCTCATCACACCGTCCCTGCATTGTGATCGTAACACATGTTGGTTTAATCGGAGAGAAGGTCGGAGAAGCCAGATGGAGACGTTAGGGTCAAAATAGTGAAGATATTGGCAGACGGATGCTGGAATTGGAGGTTTAGAGGAAGATGAAGATGTGGATGGAGAAGGATGTGAAGGTGGATGGAGTGAGAGGAGCATCCAGATGGAGAAGGTGGATTCACTGTGGAGAAAAACCCCAAAGGAAAAGGAGACGTCACACGTCATTGGTATTGGCGTTATTATTATTATTATTGTTGTTGTTGTTGTTGTTGTTGTTGTTGTTGTTGTTGTTACTATTATTATTATTGTTGTTATTTTCATTATTATTATTATTGTTGTTATTTTCATTATTATTATTATTGTTGTTATTGTCATTGTTATTATTATGATTATTTTGTGTTTGCGATGATTTTCTCAATAAAAGAAGTGATTGTAGAACATGTGGGCGGGGCTTAAGCACCTGAGGGGGCGGGGCTTCGGTCCCGGCCGACCTTTGAAATGTGCGGGACGGCGCTTTGCGGGGCGGAGGAATGGCCGCCGACCTCACGCAGGACGCGGTTCTCCGCTTCCTGCAGAGCCGCAGAGGTTCGGTGAAAAACTCGGAGCTGCTGCTGCACTTCAGGTTCTTCCTGCGGGACCACGCGGAGCGGGAGCGGAACCGAGACCTCTTCAAGAAGTTCGTCAACTCCGTGGCGACCGTCCGCCAGGAGCCGGGCGGCGCTCACGTCGTTCTCCGGAAGAAGTTCCGCGGCCACGGCGAGGCGCCCTCACGGCGAGAGCCCGGCCCGGTCCCCGGCGGATCGGTCCCCGGCGGGTCGGTTCCACCCGGGTCGGTCCCCGGCGGGTCGGTTCCACCCGGCCCGGTCCCCGGCGGATCGGTCCCCGGCGGGTCGGTTCCACCCGGGTCGGTCCCCGGCGGCCCGATCCCACCCGGCCCGGTCCCCGGCGGGTCGGTCCCCCGCAAGCCGGTCCCCGTCGGCCCGGTCCCCGGCAGGTCGGTCCCCCGCGGGCCGGGCGGGGGCGGAGAGAAGCCGCGGCAGCCGGAAGCGGCGGCCGTCCTGCCCGCGGCGGGGATCTTGGCCGACAACAACTACCTGAAGCCGCGGGAGGCACCTGGAGCCGCCGCCGCCGAAGCGATCCGCCCGGCGGGGACCGGCTCGGGGTCAGCGGCTCCGCCCGCTCCGCGTCTCGCTCCGCTCGGCCGGCGGGTCCGAGGCCCGGAGGCCCCGCCGCCGGACGGGGGTCTCCACCCGGAGCCCGCCGCTCCGCGCCGAGTCCGGCTCCGGAAGAGCTACAAGTCTGCGTGTTCCTGCGACGAGGATGCGGATGAGGAGGAGCCGGAGGTCCGGGGGAGGCCGAGCTCCTCCGGGGGCGTTTGGTCCCCGGGTGTCCCCCTGGGATCGTCCAGCAAAGCCCTTTGCGCCTCGTCCCCCTGCGTGGTCCAGCGGCCTCCTGATCCGACCCGCTCTTCCCCTCCGGCCGGGAGCGCCGTCCCGAGGATCTACGTCCAGGCGGCGCCGCAGAGAGCCGGACCCGGATGGAGTCTGGAGCCCGGCGGGCCGCAGGAGGACCAGGGTTTGGAATCCAGGCGTCTCCAGGCCGTGTCAAAGCCCTCCCAGGCCGGTCCGCTGACCGGCGGATCCCTAAGGCCGGCCGCCGCCCCAGGGGAACCCAGCCGGGGTCAAAGGTCGGGGCTTTCGTCGAGCCACCGTGACATCTTCTTGCCCTCGTCGGACGCAGGTTTCTCCGGCGGCGACGGGCCGCCGTTGGGTTCCTCTAGAGGGTCCGGGCAGAACGGCGGCGCCGAAGACCTGCAAGACCCGGCAGGTAGGAGTCTCTCTGTCCCAAACAAACTCTGGTTTTCTCTGGATCGGGGAATATCTGCCGTTCATCCGAGCCCTCGGAAACCATGAACCTGAAAATAAGTCCAGTCCAGATCAAACTAGATCTTAGATCATCAAGGCCAGGGGCCGTTTCAATGTCGGCGTCCTGCGCCAGTCTGTCCGTCCGTCTTTATCCAGAAGTGCAATTTAAATTTGAAATCGCACCGCAACTGGCTCTGAGGCTTCGGATCCCAAAGTTTAAAAACGCCAGAGCCCATTAAGAATAAAGTGTCACACACAAGATGTGTGATGGGATGCAACATCACTGATTGACTGTCAGAATAAACCTTTCCCATGTCAAATACTAACCAGCAGCTAATATTTCTAACAAAATATAGTCTGTGTTTTGTTTATGTGTAAGTAAGAATAAAAACTGGTGTTTTTCAGTTTTGCATGAGAAAACATTTCACATTCTGCAGACGTTGAATATTTTTTCAGTCTGTATTGGATTTCAACGTCCGCTAAACAAGATCGACGAGTGTTTTGACACCGCAGAAGAAATCCGAGGCCGCGGTTTCGGCCTGTCGGATCACGTTGAAGTCACTTTGAAAGAATGCGGCGCTCTCACATGTTGTACGTAACATCTGCATGAACAGGAGAACGAGTGGGACGGGCCGCATTCCAGGGAGGCCTCCCAGCGCCGGAGCCGGAGCCGGAGCCGGAGCCGGAGCCGGAGCCGCCGACCGCCCAGCGGCGCCACGCCAGAGTGCCCTGGCATCGCTCGGCAGGAGAGCTCTATCGCAGCCAGGAGGCGGTGGCGCTCGCGCCGCCGTCGCCTCATTCCACCCGCCATCTCCATGACAACCGTCTCTCGGCGCCGAGCGGGTTGCCGTGCCGCCGCTCCACAGGTCAGCGCCGAAGTTGTTGGGGTTTTATTGGTTTCTGAATCTGATTTTAGCCTCCTGAGATGGACGTCACGTTTCGCCGTCTCTGCAACTTACACTGAATTCGGCTTTAAAATATTTAACTTTGACATTATCCCCATGTTTGGGTACACAAACACTTTTGCGCTCTCTGGCAGCAGAAGCCAATGAATTGGACTGTAGATGAAATCCAGCTATTGGCTTCTTCCGGATCGCAAACAACAAGAGGCTTCACGCGTGTGCCGTTTTGTTTTCTCTTTTTCCTCATGATCCCTTCTGCCTCCTCGCAGGTGATCTCTGCGGTGACGGCGAGTCTAGCGACGGCTCCGCCTCCTCGCCGGCGCCCGTGCGCAGACACCCCGCCGCCGCCAGGCGCCTCAGCGGGCGTCTGAAGAGCAGGATGTGCCGCAGCCTGTGCACGGACCTGGACCAGGCCCACCAAGAAGAGGCGGCGAGAGGCGCGCCGAGAGGGAACGAAGCCGCCCGGCTGCAGCGCCTCCACCGGATCTCCTCGTCGCTCAGCCTCCGCTACAACCTGTCGTCCTCCTCGCTGTCGTCTTGTTCCACGCCGCCCGGCGCCCGCAGCCTCGCCGACCTGACGGAAAAGGTGGACGAGACGGGCGCGAGGAGGAGCGGCCATCGCGAAGGCCTCGGTGGGCAGGTGAGAAACCGGCTCGATCCGACGCGTCTGACACAACCGGCTCCGGACGAAATCAATCCCGGTGAAGTAAGTAAATGTATGAAAGGAAGTATTTTGTGCGAACCTGCCACGTAACGGCGCGGTCGGTCCGTCGTTCGCTGAATCCCTCGATGGACAAGAGAGGAGATTGTCCGATTCTCAGGGCGAATCATAGAAATTGGGCTCGGCCGCCGACGACCATTATTTCTGTCGAAATGATGTGTTTTTGGTCTTTTTGTCGGCTTTCTGTCTACTTTTTCTTTAACGATCCTGCATCCACGTCCGAGTGAAAGCACTCAAGTTATCAATGCGGGAGGAAAATTACAGTCCATGGAATTTTAATCACAGTAAAAGCGCTTTTCCCCTGGAAACAAAACCCTTTGGACATCTAAAATGAAGATGACCGTGCATACATCTTTTTTCCTTCATGCTATGCTAAAGAACTACGTCATGGAATCCGTGAACAGCTGCACACAAAACACAATTCTATTTCTAGAATTGAAATGAAACCGTTTTGAATTGCGGGTTCATGTAAAATCCTCCTGGTAGTTGGGAAATGAAAGGGGAGGCAGACAAAGCAAGAATGGATCTGTGTCCGTTTGCCGCCATTGTTTTCTTGCATGTACTGGCGTGCACGGTCAGCTGTCACTGCATGCAAGAGGACGAGTTCAAAATATATCTGCAAATTTGAATGTTTGCTTTTACCTTGCTCATGTGAATCTCTGAGCGAAGCTCGTAGGGCCTGGAAACGCTAGAAAAATGGTTTTGCAGGCGGGTGCAACACATTGGCATCTTTTGACTGCCAAGAAATGAAACTAGCTTTATTTCCATTTTAAGAGGTCATAATAATCTTCATATTTAGAATTCCGGGCCGTCCTCCCTTCACGACGGGCCTCGGTCTCGAGGGGTCTGTCGTTCAGCCAGTTCGTCGTGAAGCGAAACACAGTTTCTCCTCTACAGTGTTTGCATACGTATCGGCCGTTTGGACCGTGCTATTTTACCTTTTTTTTTTTCCTTTTCAAGTTTATATTTGCATGAATAAGGGCCAATTCTACAATCCATGCTCACTCGCAGCTCCGCTGCCGGCACATTCTGCGCGTATTTTAATATTATCGCAAAGCCCGTTCGTAACTCAGGGCCGTGGTTAAGTGAGGAAAACTGAACAAACTGAACAAACCGATTCAAATGAAGCAGAGGGAGGAAAGCCGCCCCCTGAGCGAGAAGCACGAAAACCGTGAAAGGACAGAAGTCTGTTGTGTTTTGTCGTCAGTCGCTGGTTCCTCTGGAGGCCAGGGAGCACGCCTGGCTGGTGAAGGGGGCGGCGGGAGCGTGGCCCGACATCTACTCGCTGTTCAGAGAAGACTCCTCGCTGCTCAACAAACGGGACTTCATCTCGGGCTTCACCGTGCTGCACTGGATCGCCAAACACGGGGACCACCGCGTCCTCAACACCCTCTGGTAGGTGGTCGTCGGCCGGCGCCGTCGGGTCTTCGGTCTCCTCTCGGGCTCTGACCGCCTGCCGCCGTCTTCTCCCCGCATGCGGCTTCAGGTACGGAGTTCAAAAAGCAGGCGCCACCTTGGACGTAAATGCCAGGTCGGCCAACGGCCACACTCCCCTTCATATCGCCGCCATGTACAACAGTAAAAACATAATCCGCCTACTGGTTAACAAGTTCGATGCGGACGTGAAGCGGCGCGACACGGCGGGGAAGAGACCCTGGCAGTACCTGGACCGCGGCGCGCCGCAGGACGTCCTGCAGATCCTGGGAGCGCCGTCTCCGACCAGCGGAGGAGGAGGAGGAGGAGGAGGTGGAGGGCCGGCGTCTCCGAGAGAGGATCCCGGCCCGGGACAGAAGCAACAGCGCCGGCGTCGTCGACGCCATTACCTGTCCTCGGCCTCGGGGGAACGGCCGCTGACCATATCGGGCACAACCAAGGTGAAAAGGTCATCGTCGATCGCCGCGTTCCTTAAACACAAATCGCTGGCTCGATTTCACGGCCATCAGTCCGACTCCTCCGTTTAACGCGTGGAGTTGTAGTTCCGCGACACAATAATCTGGTTATCGAAAGGACAACTTATCGGCTGATTCTACAAATTAGAGGCGAAGATTTAGCGTAACGTTGTATTTTTTTAAAAAAGAAATATATTTCACCTCTCGGTTTCCACTTTGTTAAACTGTACCTGTGGATTCTCAAGACTGACATTTGGAATTACTTTCGCACGTCACGTCACCACTGAACCGGCGATACGGCCTCCCTAACAAAAATGGATGTCGCCTTACAATTAGCCTTAACAATTAGCATCGGGGCCCATTTATGTGACGGGTGCTGAATCCTTTTCGAAGCGACGGGTCACCGGGAGGAAGCGGCCGCACGTTTTGGCCCGGCCTTCCCTGCGCAGCCGCCGCTCGCGTTTCTAGGTGCAACTTTTTGAGCGTCTCGGAGGCAAACGGCGGCGGTCAGTCCTTCGCTGTGACTGTGAAAACCCCACATGGCTGGAAAAGGGATTGAAAGGAGGAGCTTTTGGAGTCGGACGACTCCTGAGCTGCAGAGCGGCCCGTCCAGCCGGCGGTAAAATAATACGAAAGGTAGGCTCCCATCAGGGTTCACGGGATTTTACTATTAAAAAGTTTTGTTTTATAAGAAAAAAAAAAGGTTTTAAAATGTGTCATTCGAGAAGAGCACTCATTTTAAGGACCATAGCGCCTTGTTAGTGTTGAGCGAAGGAGCAAGAGTGTATGAGGAAAGGCTGGGAAGGATGTGGGCACATGGCTAACAGGTAGCGGTCGCAAGTTTACTCCGGCGTCACTGTCGTTTAAATCAAGCGCGATAGATTTCCAGCATCGAAACTCTTAATCGATCATGCACCGACTACGAGACGCAAACATTTCACAGGAGATGGTTCCGGCCGAGGGTCGGTAAGCGGTCTCAACACCCCGAAGGTGTACATTCGGGGGGATTTTTTTAAACGAATAAACGCTAAAAGTCTTCAAAGCCCATGTCACGTTACTGTTTTAATTACAAAGCTGGAAACCAAGGCCGCCTAGTTGGAGTATTTACATTCTGGCGCAAGGTCTTACAACATTTATGGATAGAAACATAGCAAACACTGCCAGTAGCTAAGTAGCACTTGAAGGTAACCTCGACGGCCACATCAACACGCTGTAAGAAACTCAAATTAATGTGTGTTTCCACAAGCGGATAGACCTTCTCGATTCCAAAGTCAAAACTCAACTTCTCGCAAACCGAGTGGATCGGTAGACTTGTTCATGCGCGCTAACATGGGGTCAATGAGGGCAACTTATGGAACAGGGTTGGCTGGATCTGTGAAATATCGCTTGATGTCATTGTGCGAATAATCCGGTGAAAAAAGTTTACCGAGCCGTAAAATCAGGCGGGGATTATTTCTGGCACGGGTTCAGAAGAGTCACCGTCAACAAAACCTTGTGGTTAATCTCCTGGCGGCTTCCCGCCTCCCGTCCGAAGCCCCTCCAACGGAGCGCGTGGGTGCCTTTCAAAAGCGAAGGCCTCCGTCCTCCCCGTAAATTCAATTCTTTCGATTCAGTGGCTCAGAGCAAAGTGAAAGGAAAGAGAGCCGTGACGCAGAGGCTGCCGGTGAGAGGCGGAGCGGATTCGTCAGCACTCGCCTCTGAAGGGGAGAAAAACAAAAGTTTTCCATTCACAACGCTTAGATTTCCAGTTTTGGCTCCGAACCCATGTGCTTTTGACACGTGGCGGGTCTGCAAATCAGTTTGGCATTTTGGGTGGGAAGAGGGCAGAGGTATCAGACACCGGTTCGGGAGGTGTCGCGTTCGTGGGTGTATTGTTAGTCACTCCTTGTTGGCACAGTCAGACGTGTTCTCAGGTGGCGAGATCACGCCAAAGCAAAACAAAAGTATGAAGAAGGTCCGGCGGGTCACGCGGAGCCACCGAGCAGACCGTCGAACGGGGCGGTCAAAGGGAACTCAGGAAACCTTCCCAAACTGAGCCTGTAAACAACATCCGTCACAGTTTATTGAACCGCTTCCCGTTCCCCTTTGATTTGTTGAAATGTATTTTCCTTAAAAAAAAAACACGGGTTCCAGGTGCTTGTTCTGAAAACAAAGGTTTTCACAACACGGGGGAAACGTTCGGCTCATTTCCAGCCGCCGGGATTGAAAAGCGCTTGTTTTTCACAGTGAAAGCTTCGCGGGCCTCACGCCGTTACTGCGGTTAAGACTGGAAAAAGAAATGATGATGAATTAATAAACTTGTTTTTTGAGCCTTTAGTAAAGACGTATTCAATAGCGGGTTAGGATTAGGGTCTTTTTAATTCCGCACGCTCTCGGGAAAGCTTGGCGACCATGTTGTCGGGACGTTAGGTCGACCGCTGAAGATCACATACTGATAAGGGAAAGTGGAACATGAGGAATCGCCTCGTTGGGAAAAACTCCAAACAAACTCCTTGTCTTTTTCTTCCTTGTTACAAATACCTGCTTGTAAGTTTACGGCATCTTCATCCTCCTTAGAACACGTACGGCACTTCTGCCGGAGCCGGTGTGCCGAGGCCGTTCCACGTCGCCTTTTTGTATCGTGCTCATGGATTATTCTTCCCTGTTTGTATGCTGTACAAAATGTAAATAAAACAATATAATTTTACAGTCCTTTTATCCTCCATTGGTTTTCACTGAACGTGCTCCACAGACGCTCTGCATCATCAGCTCGCAGCTCCCCGAGAGCACCGTCGAGCGTAGCTTCGCGCTGAAGGAATACGGCGACGAGCCCGACCAGATCCGAGTCACAGCGAGGGAGACTTTGGACTCGGCTGAAGTCATAAATCAAGCAAGAATGAGGAAGAGGTCTACCTTCGTACCCTCCGCTCTGACAGGCCCAGGCTCTGTACATATGCACACATATATATATAAATACACTGCATACTTTGGATGGACGGATAGACATGGGTTGTAAACTTGCCTTTCGGCCGGATGAGCCGTCGGAAGCGCGGCCTTCGCTCACCGAGTGGCGGCGGCGCCCAGAGACCAACATGAACGCCGGGGTACACGCGTGTTCTCTGAGACAATGTGCAAACAGAAGATGTTAAGAAAAGCGGTGCGACGATGTGGACTTGTGGTCGCGTGCGAGGACGTGTTCCCCTTGGGGTCGTGTGAGGACCGGCTGGGGGAGTGGAAAGGGATTTTGATTGTATTCAGAAGCAACCGCGGAGTGACAATGAGTTCAGAGGTCGCTCGGTCGGGCCGCGGTGAGCCATTGGCCGACGAGTCGGCGAGATTAGCGACGTGTTTTAGCGCGCGTCCGAGTGTGAATGTGTTTGAGTTTCTGCCGAAACCGGCTCGGTGCTGCGGTATGTACCCTCCCCCCGCCTGCAGCGCATAGGTTACACAATACATCTCCATCATATGAAGTCAAGTACCTTCAAAACATCCCTTCCACGCAACACTCCAGAAGTGAGCTATCGGCGTGTGTGTGTGTGTGTGTGTGTGCGCGACCCGGACCAGGATTGTCTTCGACGCTCGAGTGATTTCTAGCGCCCGCAGAATCCACCCGGCCCGAAATTAAAACGAGCTTCAGTGCAAATGTCGCAAAGTCTGTTTGATCGATTAAATGGAAACACGGTTCATGTTTCGAGCCAAATGATAACTTGCAGGAGACGCAGGTCCTGCAGGTCATCATCTGAAACGTCTCGCAGACACAACACGCAGAAGACGTGACAGACCAAATGCAAGCGTGTTTCATTTATCACCGCCGTTGGATGGAACTGGACGGATAAAGTAAATATCTGCACACACACTTCGAAACTACAACTTCAGACACAACACACACACACACGGACCGTAAGCCGCTATTTCGGGAGGGTGAAGAAGAGGAGCATGGATTCGACAAGCCAGCACTTATGACACGCTTTTCCTTGGCGGAAGCGGGATGAGAACATCCGGTGTGAGTCGTTTGCTTTCAAAATAAAAGCACAATGTCTTCCATGGAAGACCGCTTTGCTCCCTCATTTCGTTCAGGTTATGTTATACTGATCGCCGTGTAACACGAAGGACGAGACATTTCACTCACCGATTCGCACAAATGAACATGAAGTTTATACTAAAGCGCAGAGGCAACGAACCGGAAGTGGTTATTATAGTGCGCTTGATGGTTACTTTCTGTTCACGCCGTGGTCGCACGTGGCGCAGCCGCCGGCCGGAGAAGGAGAAGGAAGGAGGAAAAGACGCCAAAAGACAAGAAAAGATAGAAAACAGAGAGAAAAGAAAGGGAGAGAGAGAAGGAGAGAGAAGGGGAAGGGAGTGTCAGCGGTCGAGTTGGAGGACGGTTCCTGGGGGTCGGAGGGGGACGACGGCGGCGGCGGAGAACAACATGTCCTAGCTTGTTCCCGGAGCGGCTCGGCGGCTCCCGCGGCTCCGGCGGCGGGGAGAGAACGCCTCGCTCCCGGGACGAGGCTGACCTTCGCCGCGGGATGGATCACCAGTTCCCGCAGCCGCTGTTCCCTTCGTTTTACTACGACGGGCCGCCCGGGGCGGTGCGGCGACACTTTGCGGGGAACTGGGGCAGCTATGAACACGTCCTGGCTCAGGTGAGTCAACACACACACACACACACACACACACACACACACACCACTGTCCAGTGCTAGAACGACACCTAAACCCAATGGTTAAAACAGGTTCTTTTAATTCATAGTTCACTGAAGATTGCATGCTTTCACTGCAAAACCCGCCTTGGACCAGTGCTTCGTGTACTTACACACACGCACACACACGCGCACACACACATATACACACACACACACACACACACACACACACACACACACACACACACACACAACTGTCCTGAGCTAGAACGACACTTAAATCCAATGAATTTAACAGGTTCTTTAATTCATAGTTCACAGAAGATTGCATGCTTTCACTACAAAACCCGCTCTGGACCAGTGCTTTTTGTACACACACACACACACACACACACACACACACACAGTTCATATTGACATGGACAGACATAGATTGAGGATTGCTTTCGGCATTAATGCACCTTTTCCACGCCTGTGTGTTGTTTTACGTCTCTGCCGTGCACAGCTGAATCAGTGTTTGGACTCAGTCTTAAATGAGTGACTTGGTCACAAGATTCCATATTCGTCTTTACACGTTAAAATCCAAAGTTGTCACTTCACCCTCTGTATCACTTGGAAATGTACTTTTCTTCAGGCCTCTTGTTAGTGTTGTTGTTTGCCTGTCTTTGTGTTTGCAGCACTCCTCCGTCCATCCCTCCCGGTGGGCCTTCAGATCCAAGTGTGGAGTCAGAGCCCAGACGTGGCGTTACACTGAGCCCGTCCCCGTCCCGCTCTTCACCCCCCAAAACGGTGAGTCCACTCGTCCACACATACAGTCATGGCTTTTTTTCACAAACCACAATTATTGTGATCACAGTGGGTTTCTGGTGTGTGTGTGTGTGGAGCACTTTGACAAGCGCAAGATGTGAAAGCACCTTTTGTACTGTTGTAAAGTTTGTTTCAATTGGATTCTGAGAGTATTGTGCACTTTGCTGTTACCTTTCCGTTTTATTATGACTATTTTAGTTTTACGCCGCCGTAGGATAGTGAAGAATGTCTTCTCCGTTCCCCAGTATGTCTGGTCCGTGTGGAGAAATCGATAATAAATGTGACCGACATTGAGTTCGATTCAAGTCGCCGTCCTACAGAACACACTGATTTCAACGAACGTTGAAAGTTTTCCGCGGGACGTCTGTTATCGTGCGTTCACTATCTGTCACACTTTGCTCCGGCGTGGCCGTGACACCTTTTGTTTCTCCATGATTGTCGCAGCTTTTCCTTGGTTCTCGACTCCCGCGGATCCGGCGGCCTTTGTGGAACAAGTGAGTAAAAGGATTCGCCCCAAGCGAGGGTTGACGGAGCCTCTCGGGTTTCTTTTCCATTCATGGCTTTGGTTCTTGGGGTGAAACTGCGGCCGTCGTGTTTCAGGTGCAGACCTTCTTCATGGATCACGGCCCGGAGGTCTTCGGCTACATGAGTGAACTACTGGGCGAACACTTCAACTTCAAACAAGGAGCGAAGGAAGTGAGTCTCCGTGCAAACTCCGTCCGCCTCGGTGTCCGACGGCGCGTTTTCACTTGTGGGAATGATTCGGCACGTCGCTGGTACCTTAAAGGAGGCTAAGAGTAATGCTCGGCCCGTTGCCCGACAATATCACCACCATAGAAACCGAAAACCGACCGCCGTGTTCAGGCACCTGAGCAAACCTTTCATTTGGATCGTGAAGCTTTTCCTCAACAGCTCGGCGAGTCAGTGTGTCAACCTGCCGCCTTCACTGTATCTGCAGAACCAGCAGCTCCTTGGGGCTCCGTCAGCCCGAGAACAAGCTGACACCTTCCATTTAGCAGTGAAGGTGTTTTAGAAACACGCTGCAGAACCGGAAGAAGAATATCAGAATAATTTGGTGTGTGTGTGTGTGTGTGTGTGTGTGTGTGTGCCCCTGTTGTGCTCTCTTGCAGCGTTTTCGCAAGAATTCAGTTCACATGTGGAGCATAAAGAAATTCTTGGATTATCTGAAGCTAGATATGTAAGTAAAGCCGAAAGGTGCACGCGTTTCATAAATATGCATTCTTGGCAACCTATTTCGTGTATGTGTGTGTGTGTGTGTGTGTGTGTGTGTGTGTGTTTGTTTGTAAACATATACATATTGTAGAATATTCCTATGCTGATGGTAGCATCATCATCATCATCATAATAATTTTAGGTTGTAATGTGGATTCCAATGAATTATCCTCCTTGTTTGACGAGCCCTACCTATCCGAGGAGATGCGTATCTGTGGGTGCAGTTTACTGAAATCCGTGCGCATTAACGTGTGCGTGGCTTTTCCCCCCAGATGTCAGAAGTCGCATTTTTCCAGAACCCTGGACAGCTACAGTGTCCTGTTGCACGACGTGCTCCCCAGCATCCCCGTGGAGTTACTGAGCTCGCTGCTCTACGAGGAGCTGACGCAAGAGCGAGAGCGCCGGCAGTTTTCCCCGGGAGCCACGGGAGGCGCCCTGGCCTTCATCCCCTTCTCGCAGAGCGCGGCTGACTTTCAGCACGGCTGCCTCATCTCTCCCGGAAACCCAGGAATGGACTGTCTCAGTATCCTGCGCCTCAAAGTCATGTTTGAACAACAGAATACCTCGCATGCGCCGCGTTCTCTCGCTCCTTTTTATCCTTGACCCAGTACCTCAGACTTCCACCAGGTGGCGCTGCAGCACGACGGCGGCCGTTCTTTCCGCGTGAACGCGGCGGACAAGAGGCCGTTCAGCTTTCAGCTGAAACACTCCGTCCGGCAGATCAGCTCCGCGTCGCTGTTCAACGAGTGTAAGCGCCAAAGCCGCCCTCCGGACACGCCGGGTCGGTCCCGGCGCCGCGGGCGGGAGCTGAGCTTGTGTTCTGGTGTTCCGCAGCGTGCGTCGCCGTGCGCACCGACCACCTGTGCGGCGTCTGGAGACTCAGCCAGACCAGGGAACCTCATCTGCTGCAGACCGTGGGCGTGAAAGCAGCCTGCTCCTGCGTCGCTGTCAGGTGAGCCGTCCTCTGCAACGCTCGGCCTTTTGCCGCTGAAAGCCTGGCGGGAAGAAAAGACGAGGTTCAACATGTTTCTCTGCTCGGGGCCGTCAGTCCTCATATCCTAGGTGAAGTTCTTCTGGCCAGTGAGAGCGGAGCCGCAACTCTGTGGACCGTCGGGAAAGGGTGAGTGTGTCCTCGGGGACGACGTGACCTCCTCGGCCGAAAGGACGGAGCCGGAGTTAAAGTGTCTCCTCTGTCCGACCAGGATGCAGAAGATTCGGAAAGAGGACAGCAACCTGTACTTCAACGCTACGTCGCAGTGGCGATGGTGCGAGTTTACCGCCCACCCGAGGGTGATGGTGTACGCCGACAGGACGGGGGCGGAGCTGTCCGACATAAGGGTGAGACCAGAGGACTCGCGAACCCTGACCCGGGGTGTCGGGGTGGATGTCGTGGGGCCGTGCCGGCTCACCCGGTGCCTCTGGACCTGGCGGACCGTGGCGCCGATCGAGCCGAGACCCGGACTTCCCTCTCCTCGGCCGCTTGGTCGACCCTCCCTAGGAATCCCTTCCCAGGAGCCTCCGAGCCCCTCCCCCTACCTCTAAGAGAGAGCCTGCGCAGGAAACTCGTTGCCGCCGCTTGTATCTGCAACCCGGTTCTGTTGGTCCCGACACACACCGCTCACCAAAGGTGGGGGCGGGAATGTAGATCGACCGGTCGACGGAGATGTTTTTCAACACGCCGAACCGATGCAGAGTCCACATCGCTGCTGACGTCGTGCGATCCGCCTGTCAATCTGCCGCCGCATCACACTGGCTGATGTGCTCCAGCAGCAGGGTCCCACTCCCCGGCCTCCCTGGAAAGCTCTATCTGGGGTCTTGGAGAGGTGCAGGGTGGTTGAACCTGGAATTCAGGAGGAGCTGTGGTTTCTTCTTGGTCATGGAACAGTGGTCCAGCTCCATGCCCGCAGGGGTCTTGAGGGTGCGTGGGGGTTTGGCCCGCCGGTCTACAGTGATCCCATCCTGTCGTTCTGGCCGTCGGGTCCCTGTCCACCTGGATCCAGAGCCAGGTTGCAATGCCAGCAGTCGTATCGGTTTGCGGCGAGGGTCGGACTCTGCCGGGGCCGCCCCTGTCCCCGATTCTGTTGGTGACCTGGACAGAACTTCTATGTGCCGCCAGGATGTCGACGGGATCCGGTTGGGTGACTCGGGGACTGAGCTCCGCTTCTTGCAGACAGTGCCATCTTGTTGACTTGGTCAGACGGGTGGATCGGTGCAGCGATGCAGTGACGCAGACTGGACATCAGTGGATCCAAGAAGGAGCTGAGCCAAGAGGAGAGCTTCTCCGTTTCCTGGTAGATCTACGTTCCCACCCTCACCTCCGCTCAGCCTCTGCTGGGGACCTAAAGAACCGATTGCGGATGCAAGCGGCCAGGAGTTGGCCTGGGATTCCCCTGGAAGAGCTGGACCAGGTGGCCGGGAGAGCGAAGCAAAGCCACTCCAGTTACAGCGGCAGAAGGCGGATGTATAGAAAGAAACCAGAGTTGAATTGGCCCTTCTTAAACATTCACCAGAAAAACTTCCACAAAGCTGATACTTTTATTTGACCTTCTTTTATGGCCGAAAGCAGTTTTTCGGAGTTGCTGGTTTTGAAGCCGTCGTGGTGCATTTCAGCCGGTGGCCACTAGGGGGCGCCGTCCCGCCTCTGCTGTTTGAAAGGAAGCTGCAACTGGACCCGAGTTAGGGTTAGGGTTAGGGTTAGGGTTATGTTGAGATGAAAACTTGCCCAGATCAGCTTCCTTGTTATTCTTTGTTCGAGGTTTCGTCTCAACCTTCCTCTCCCTTCGGCTCCTGCAGGCGAAGCCCACTTCCTGTCACACTCTGTTTCGGATCAGCAGCTCCACCGAGTGTCGAGTAGGAGAGAGACTCATGCTGTCCAAGTATCTCGGGGACGTCCACCCCTTCCATCATCTCGTCACCACTCAGGTAAACCACCTTCACACCGTGTTGCACCTCCAAACACATTCATGTTCTGAAGCGGTTCCACTAAATCTGAAAACAAATGTGAAAACGCCGACACGTAATCGAACTCGAAACAAAGATATCGACGGGCTGCTTTGAATGCGGGAATCGCTTTAAATTGTCAACAGCCGCCGTCGAAAGTCCAGCCGAGTCATGGACTTTCCAGTTCGCCCATTAAACCCCCTTTTACTTTCTGTTTCAGTCTTATTTCTCAGCGCCTCTCATCCTTTTATCGCCATAATGGCTCGCAAATCACTTTATTATTGTTGTTATGTTTTTATGGTGCTTTATTTAAATCATCTGACCTCCCTGTTAACCCACCCTTTGACCGCCATGCAACCGAGGAAGTGGAGAACAAGCAGGAACTCACCTGGGTTTTTTTAATTCAGGCCCCATAAGGAAAAGAACATTTGTTAGGAATTTAAAAAGTTGTAAAAATATCAGTGGGAAATACATTCAGGTGCGTGTCTTTGTCCCAGTACTCGGCCTTCGTCATGGACGAGCGGCTGCCCTGCATCCCCATGCTCAAGTGGGACCACATGATGCAGGCCCCCCCCATGTTCTGCCACGCCTCTCCGGGGCCCACCAGGACCGCCAGGGTCCTCCTGGGGTCCCAAAGGTCTCAGGAAATCGTCCTCCTGCAGTACTCAGGTCAGACCGGGAACCCGCGTATTTAAATCTCGGTGTTTTTTGAAACGGCGGGTCTGTTTGGAGTGCACGTGATCGCGGGGGTGTGTAGGTTGTCCGTCCACCCTTCCCTATAACACCCTTCCTGCGGGCCGTCAGGAGGCCGAGCCGAGGCCTGCTCCAGGACAGGACCTCCTCAGGCCCTGCTCAGGCCCAGAGACAGTCTCAAACACCTCCCGATCCAGATCCCTCACCGCCAGGACAAGGCCATCGACCGGCTGTCGTCTCCCGTCGCAGGTACGGATGCTTTTTGTTTCTGGTGTGTGTGTGCGTGTGTGTGTTTGTGTGTTTCTATGATCCAGGCAACCAGATAAAGTACAATAAATGTCCGCTCCATACCAAAGTTCAACTTGGTCAGTTTCGCTGACCGCAGGTGAAGTGTGCGGAAGTTGGAATGAGGTTGAAGATGTTGGACCGGCTCGGGCTGCAAAGCTTTCTGAAGTTTGGAACGGAAGCTTTTTTTTCTTAGTCTTATATCGACCCCCCGGTGGGACAAAAGGCTGCAATGCTGCTCCTTCACCTCTCCTGGTCGTCTGTCGGCCGGAACCCGTGGCAGCGAACAACCCGCCCCGACTCCCCTCCCCCACGGTGCTCCTCTGCACCTTCCTCATGGCCTCCAAAGCCAGAGTGGTTCTTCCGAAGCCTGGTTTGAGGAACACGAGATGGTCTTCTCTCGGTCTTGTTTAGCCACAGACCCTTCGGAAGCAGCTCTCTGAACGTGTCTTTTAACAAAACCCCATCCGGCCGAGCGTTCCTGACATGGCTGTCGTAGATCTTCACCTTGTTTCTCCTCCAGCACTGGTAGGACTTCCAGATGTTCTTGAGTTTGGACACGTCAGTCGCCTGGTTTTTCCTCACGGTGGACGGACCGAAGAGTCCATCTCCTCGAGTTTACAGACTGAACGGCGAAGGTCCGTCCGGCCCGTCGGTCTCCGGATGGCTGTCGCTTTGGTTGCAGTTAAAAACACTGTACCGGCGCAAAGCATGACGTCAAAGATTAGCGCAAAGTGCTAAACAATAATATGACTCAGTAATTCCATGTGTTTATCGCTTAGAAATGAATCAGTCTCATAGCTTTTCTGTTCAGCAACCCTTCGTTCTTTGAAACAAACCAAAGTGTGTCTGGCTTTGTGTCGTCAGGTCTGACGTGCGTCCAGGAAAGTGCAGGAGACAAGGAGAGCATTTGTGTCTTCCAGCTGACCGAGGCGGGGGATATTTTCTACCAGATCGTCGAACGAGAGCGGCCGGACTCTCCGGGAGCGCCGGGATCGGAGGGCGAACCCCGGGTTCAGGGAACGGCCCGGATCGTGACGACGGAGTCGACCCCCGAGAAAGATCCTCCGCCTTCCGATTTGGAGGGGCCGGCGCTCGATACTTCCAGCGACGAGGACGCGATCGGGCCGGGTCGGCTTTCGACGTGGCCGAGCCTGGTGCCGGAAACCCCGGAGAGGAGCCCGGCGACCAACTCCGACGCCTCCTCCGAGGATTCCGAGTCGGACAGGAAGAAACGGACCCTGACGCAGCTGCGCCTGCAGGTCGTGGTCAACGTGGATCCGGAGCCGGGCGACGTCGATCCGCCGGACGCCGTCGAGAAGGACGGGGAGGTCGTAGAACCGCCTGACTCGCCGCCTCTCGCTGAGGAAACCCTCGGCGGCGCGGAGACGACACGCCCGCCCGATCGCCGGGATTCACCGCAGCTCAGCCAGGACGCTCTGGCCACGTGGAAGCACTGGCTCCAAAAACTGATCAAGAAGAGCCAGAGGGGTGATCCACGGGATCCGGACAGGCCTCACCTCCGGATCCCCACCGATAAGATCCTCATGCAGCACCGGAAGGGAGCCAAAGGTCAAGCGCGGTCCAGGCGCGAGCACGCCTTCGGCCAGAAGCTGAGGGCCCGCATGTCCGACCGCTCGCTGTTGGTCGGCGGCGACTGCTCCCCGCGGGCGCCGGACATACTTCCCTTTCCGAGCGCGGTGGGCGCGGAGGACTGGGAGGAGCCGCTCAGCCAGCGCCTCAGCCACTCCTGGCAGGGGGAGGACATGTGGCGGGACTGGTGGGACGACCGCTTGGGGCTGAACGTGGAGGAGAAGAAGGGGGCTCTGAGGTGGAAGAGGCAGAAAGAGAAGGAGGCCAAGCGAGCCTCGGGCAGACACCTGAGCCTCACCAGCTTCGCCCCCTCCGCCGGCTGCAGCTCCACGCTGGACGACTGGTCCGACTCTTTCGGCTACACGTCCGCGGCGAGCGAGGCGTCGCGCCCGTACACGGACTGGGAGGCGGGCGAGTCGGCCGACCTCCTGGTTGAACCGTGCGCTCCTGTGGCCGCCGCCACGGCCGCCGGGGCGCAGAAGGTGGCGGACGGCGAGCCGCGGACGGACGCCGGCTCCCGGGACGTCGCACCGGCATCCATCCTCAAACCTGCTGCTGAGAAGAGGAAGCGGCCTGCGGACGACGACCTCCACGCCCTGATCCCTTCACAGGTGAGACGACCTCACAGAGCCTGGCAAAGTTTGGGACGACGCTTTTTTTAAGATATCTTATTGTAAAAATGCCACGGGTTTGACAGCAAGCGGGTGACATTCTTGGGTAGTGATATCTTTGTGTGTGTGTGTCAGGTTTCTGCAGTATTTCTTAACATTCATCCTATTTGCTCGTGTTTGGATGGAACGGATGATCAGGGAGCAGCAGATGTGCTGAAATACACCTTCAGTCACTGTATTGTTTCCCGGAGAGAGCAACCTCCTTCTCGAGGATCTTGTTCCCATAGAAGAAGCCATCAACTTGTGTATTTTGTGTCGGTAAAATCCCAAATGTCCCTGAGGATCCTGAGATCCGGCGAGTTCCAAGCACAGCTGAAGGTCCCTCCTGTCACTCGGAGGTTCTCGGGTCGACCCGGAGCTGCCTCTGCTCAGATCTGCTCAGATCGCTCCTTTGCTGACCTTCTTGAAAGAAACAGAGTGTGTAGAGTGAGACGTGTCGCGGTGCACTCCAGACGCTGCTGAGAAAGTGAACCGTCTGAGCAGAGCTTGTTTTCTTCATGTGGGTTTTGGAGCAAGATAATGCTTTATTCTGCCGTGAAACCCCTCGTCCGCCGCCCAACATCATGAAATATGTTGCCTTTTGGGAAACCCTGTTTGAAATTGACACCAGACACCAAAATCACGGTGATTCATTGGTTTCCTGCATCCTTTCATGGCCTTCATCCTCTGGCTAGTGTCGGTACATTCTCAAAAGAGACGACGGTGTTTCTGATGATGCTGTTCTTTGTGCAGGACAAGCCTCCTCAGCACAGCAGCCGCCCCCCAGGCGCCGGCGACGCCGCCTCCCTCGCCGCCGCCGCCGCCGCCGCTCCGCCATCCTGGTCCTCCCGGCTCCAAAGCTCGCAGGCCACCTTCGGTCCCAAGGTCACCGCCGTCTGGTCGGGGTCTTTGGGGTCCCAGAGCTCGCAGGGTCGAGCCGGGGCGTCCCAGGGGTCGCAATCGAAGAAAAAGAAGTCGCGGATGGGATTCTAGCTCGTGTATTTGGAAAAACTCAGGAGCTTTTGCGCACTGGCAGACATTTCAGAAGCCGGAGAATACCAGGTCTCTGGGTTCGACATCTTTTTCCTGTGGAAAATGGATTATTAGCTCTGACCGGGACTCGAAGCAGCACGCGTGAAGGAAAGTTTTGACAGGGATGCGTCGCTGCGGGAGGCCGAGGACAGAGACACTTGGTAGGGTTCATCTTTCTTCTTGACGTCAGTCCTGTGTGTGGTGTAGATGTTCTGTGTGAGTCGCTCCTCCGGCTGGAACCCGGGGATCAAAACTATTTGTTTCGCTTCTGGACGTGGCTTTCGTCAAAACGCCGCCTCATTGATGTTTTCCCTGCGGCCCGAGCCTTTGCTCTGTGCCGTTACTGTGGATGCTTCATGTTTTTTTGAAGTGGCATATCAGCGCAATAGCGACCGTTGAGCCTCAAATAAATCCTGAACCACTAGACTTCATCTCCACATATTCTCTTGCCTTTAAAATCCATCGCCGCCTCCTTGGATGACTTCCTTCGAACCTCAAGCTTTCACGACGGTATCGCAACTCAAAGAAAGCTGCTCATTGATGCAACAGCTTTGTAAGAAAAGCATAATTTTGAAAGGTCATCACTTGGAGCGCTCTCTCTCCCTGTAATGGAGGTGTAAAGTTGATTTCTGCACGGTTTGCGACGCAGACGATGGGATGTACGCGTTATCTTTTAATAGTCGGACGATAAAGATAACAGATTAGGGGTTTATTGGCGTAATAAAGAGGAAGGATGCCATTTAATTGTGCCTTTCTTATAATGAGTCAGTGACAAGACATAGGGAGCAAAAGTAATTACTTTCGGTTTGATACTAAACAAAGTTCAAAGTTTGCTTAATGTCATCTGATGGACACGACTGTCAAAGTTTCTCAGTGTCCGATCATTTCAAAGTTATTAACTCACGACAATCAACTTTCCATCCCTCTGCACTGGTCTTGACTGAAAACCTGCCTGTGTTTGGTTAAATGACCGAGAGTCTATTTGGATTCCATCTTTGGAAGCTCAAACAGGAACAAGCACTAAATTGAGCGAGTTAAGAGCTAAAAGTCGCAGATGGCCATCTCAAAGTTCTCCAACTCAACGGCTAATCCTGTACAATCTGATCTGTAAATTCTGTTATTTCAACGAACATCTGGTCTGGGTTAGTTTCTCGGCCTCCTCCATCTTCTGGACACCAAGCAGACGGTTAGAGAAGTCATGTGCTGAGCTGAGCCGCAGGTTTGCTGGCCTCCGGTCAGGGAATATTTCAGCACCGTAATCCAATTTAGACTAATGAAGAACCAACCTCAGTTTTACAAACCGTTTGGAAGGAATTATCTGACGTGGTTAAGCTGCTGGAATTTTCTGTATTCTTTGTATCTGCAGAAAATGAAACCCCAAGTGTTGCTCTCCCGGCAGAGCGGCTGGCCGTCTTTGGCCAATCATTCGCTTCGGCGTTGAATGAATCGGAGGATTCTTTTAATGAAACAGCAGCAGGAAACATGAGTTTAAAAATAACATTTTTATAGGACATTTTCATTTCGCAATACAAGTGACAAAAAGAATAACTTAATATCTACAAAGATTATTGACAGATTTCTTTTTTTGTACAGCATTTACAGTTTTACATTTTTGTATCAACAGTTTCTTACATTTTAAGATTTTTTTTAAACCCTTTTCAAGTTTTCTTCAACAGTCATTTGTGTTAAATACATCATTCTCGCTTGACACAACACCAGACTTTTTTTTTTTTTAAGCTACATCCTAAAATTGGCAACTTTTAAGGAAACCAGGGTCACACACACCAACAAACACAACAAACTCATTTTCCGTGCGGCGCTCTGCAGCTTACAGGCGCAGCGCTCCACACACTACTCAAATACAAAAGAAAATTGTGCAAATTAATATGAAGGACAGAAGATGAGAGCTCTTTTTTTTTTTGTCAGCTCCGAAGGACCGCTCTTCTGGATCTGACACTCATTTGTACACCTATTTACTTCAAAATAGCTTAAATTTGCCTGAAAAGTCCTTGGTTAAAAAGGAGCACCATTGATGTTCTATCATTGAGGAAGCAGAGCTTGAATCAGACGAGCAGGTCAGGAGAGCCCGGGAAGGCGCTGCTCTCCTGTAATAACAGTAAACTACTAAACGTATCCTCGTCACTGAACGGTCTTCATTAATAAAAGTCAACATTCTATGAAATGAACGCCACACCTTTTGGCAAAATATCATCTGGACGACAAGCCGGCCGCTCGCGCTCAGGCCTACGGCGTCCATCGGCCGACCAATCACACGCGTCCTGGAATGTTACATTTCACCAGGCGGCTACAAACTAAAATCGACGTGAACCGCTCGGCTGCCGGTTGAGAGGCAGCACTTTCCGTAATAATAAACGGTCGGTCCGGCAGGACGAGCAGGAGTGCTTCAGGCGCTGAGGTGTTGCTGACGGTTTTGTCTGCGGAAGTGCATGGGAAAGTAGGGCCCTTCGGCGTCGCTGCCGACAGAGCTGCTGAGAGACTCCTCGCCCGAACTCATGGCGTCCTCGCTGCAAACAGACAGACGTACAGTCAGGGTCAAAGGAGTTCAAGTCGCTTCAAAATGACAATAAATTCTATCTTTTTCACCATCCCAAAACCACCAAGTCCTGGCATCGGAGAAAATTGTCTTTTGAAAAAATTAAATAAAAAAGAACAAGACAATCAATAAAAACTGAAATATCTTGACAAAATCAACAGAATGGAAAACGCCGCTCTTACTAATGACATGAAATGAACCAATGCGGTCGCTTACATCTGTGTATTTTGTCAAAAGGGCTGATGTGAAAAAGACCATTGAATATGTTCTACAAATGTAAAACTAATACTAATCTCAATGTATGATGATTGACAGCCTAATATAAGCACAGACCCCTGGGACGTGCAGAGCAAGTTAGTGACAGTTGAAAATATGAATGAATGAAACTAAAAACCCTCTCTTATGTCAGAGACCAGCTTCCTTCGACCGTCAGCTGATTTGAGGCCGTGACGGCGGCCCGTCGGTGTCAGATGACGGACAAACATGATATCAACAGCAACCAGACGGAATGCGGTTTCTCTGGTCGCTTCCTTTTTCGAAACCAAAAACAATTTCATCCCTTTCTCGGATGACGTTGGTTTTTTTGAACGAGCGAAGAGGAAATTCTGTGTTTTCTGGGCGAGGCCGCCTGGCCTTGTGACGTTATGGAAACATCTGAGTGGGGACGTGCCCGCTGACTCGTGCACGTCTTGTCCCGCTGTGAGATATGAGACACGCCGAGTGTGTCAGAGGTGTCGTTACAACACGACGGCTGCAATTACATCAGAGCAAGTGTTACACACACGCCGCCGTAAAATGTCCATATGTAAACTCTTGAAAAGAGAAGCACAAAGAATGTTTTTTTTTGGCAGGTAGGCGTAGAGGCCCGATCGGTGCGATGAGTGTTTTCCGGAGAATTCTCGCCTGCCGTGACCCGCCACCCCGACTCCATCGCTCAGCTGTGAACGTTCAGCGTCGGCCGGTGGAGTGAGACTGACTTGACCGCGCCTCGGTTCAATTATATTGGTAGCGTCTGACGCGTTCTGTGGGAATAATTAAGATTCTCACCTCTCGCTTTCATCCCAGCAGCCCTCTGGAATGGTGGGTAGCTCCGGGATGCTGCGGTAGCTGCTGTGCAGGCTCTGGGCCGTCCGCCGCGACACCACCCACTGCAGCTTCCGATGGTTGGGTTTGCTGCACTCGGGCGATTCGTAGTCCGACAGACAGCGGGCCACGCGCTTGCCCCACAGCAACAGCTCCGCGTCTGCAATCTGAAACCAAACCATTGAGTTTGCTTTTTCTGTTTTCCAGGTCAACACGCTGAGCAAAACCGTGTTAAGAGATTTCCGCAAGTTTGAAATCTAATCGGCTGCTCCTTTAGCCCCTCAGCCTTTACGGGTTCGGGAAGCGGCCAGACAGGCTTTTATGGGTAAGAGCCCGCGGAGGCTCTGAGAAGGCAAATAAAGTTAGCAATATGTATAAATAAATTGTTGACTAAACAAACACTAAGGTTTTCTGAATGCCCTAAACCTAACTGTAGGCAGGCTCCTGTGTACGAATGTGCTCGCAGGAGCTGAGCGGCCACGACACTGCGGCTTACATAAGACCCGCTGGACCAGAGAGCGTCTGAGAATAAATACGCCCGACGATATCCGGGGGCCTTGAATGGAGGCCAGCTCCGCTCGGTGTTGTTTACATTGCTTCTGCACGGTCGGGAAGTAGAGCTAAACCCCGGAGGGCCTTTGACAAGTTAGCGAAAGGGTTTACTTCCTTCTCGTATTTAGGTCAGAGAGAGGAGTCCTGTCTGAGACAGGTCCAGGAAACTGAGCGCTGATTCCAAAGGTTCATTTTACTCAGGAGTTACGGGACTCAAATTTCCGTTGGATTTTCACAGTTCTTTTGGGAAACGGCAAGCTTTCGCAACTTTTCCCCCGCCGAGGGTCCAGATAAGCTGTTCTTATCACGGACGGAGCCTAGCGTTTACCTTCAGGTGTCTCTGGACGTGACAGGCGATTTCCAACATTTCATCCGCGTGAAGTGCTTCAATCTCCTGCCTCAGGAGAGACAAGGCCAGAACAGACGGCTGCAGACAACAAAATGAATCGAGGATTCGGTATTTGCGAAATGACATAACTCGTTCTCCACTTTTCATGAATGGTGCTTAGCCGCTGTAATCCAGTGTGAACTTTGACCCTGGCGATCGGCTCCTACCTTGGCTCTTGAGAAGGAGATCCGGCACAGACAGGCTTTGAGCTGAGCCTCCAGCTTCTCCAGGCAAAGAGAATCCTTCCTGTTCCCACAAACACACTTATCACTCTTCCAGGCGACCCACAAAGACACACTCCACCCATTCAGAATGACACAAAGCTTTTTTTCTTCCTAACTACTGTGGATTTGAGCGGACACGCCACAGATCAGGTGGTCTGTGCAGCAGAAGAAAAAAAATCTTATCAGCGCTGTTTTATCTGTTCGAGCTGCGGATGGCGACCCGACCCACTGCCCCGGATCAACACGCTTGGGTCGGACCCCGGACACTCAAGGAGTACTGAATACTGAGCGTCTGAAGCAATTTGCTGAAAAAATTCAACAGAGACTTTCTATATTTTGCTGATCGTATGCCTGTCCGCTGTTCAATAACGTGGTTTCTCGACAGCCACTTTTCTGTCGTATTTTCTTGAAATAACAGGCGGTTGTTCCTGGTTGACTTCTTTAAGATCTTTGTGGTGAATCTGTTAAGCTATTTGTAACAGCAAGACCTGAGGGTGAAAAGCCCACCTGTGTGTGGAGTGGGACAGGGTGATCTGGTGGTACAGATGCAGGAAGGTTAAGGCGGTGACGGCTTTGGACTTGAAGTTGAGCTTCTCCGTGATGATCTTCTCCATGCGGCTGAGGTCGGACACGGTGAACCGGCACTGGCCCATGCGGATGAGCTCATCGGTGGGCGTGAGGTTGCACTCTTCCTCCGTCACTTTGGCGGCCATGTGAAGGCAGCTGAGGCTGACGCAGGACAGGTGCTTTGGCAGAATCTGCAAACGTACCATTTAATATCAATTAATTAACGAATTAACGCGCAAATAAACGGAGTGGCAAATATCGCATCAGTGCATCTTCCAAACGTGTCGTACCTTTATCATGGCAAGGAATCTGTCCAGCAGGTTCACCGCGAGGACGAACGTCTGAGTGGTGAAACCGAAGAAGCTGGTCAGAAACCACATGTCCTCCACTTGCGTGTCTCTCAATTTGGCCGAGATCCCGTTTTCATCCTGAAAAACAGGGGCTTGTCATTCTTCAACCGTATAAGAGTGCCGACACGATTGCCGTGCTTTGTTTACTTGACCCGTTTAGAACGTTGACCCACCTGAGCAGCGGACTCGATGATACTCAGGCCCGTCTCCTTGGGGAGGTAATAAACCTCCTGCTCGTAATTCACCCTCAGCTCCTTCATCAACTTGAAGCCGTCCATGTCTCTTGTTTTCCCTGGGGAAGGCAAGTAGAAAAACAGATCACTCCCTCTGGATCCCGTACCGGTATTTTTCCTTGGGCTACTTTGTTTGACCATATTTTACTGGCCTATATTTGCACTCATCCCCACCGAGGGGTCACAGCTGAGCCCAGCCCACTTCCCTCAGCTGGCCTCCGGTTTCAGGTTTCCACTGGTTAACGCCTCTTATGGATCTTGACCGAAAAACAACTGCAGGGTCCTGCCAGTTAATTTTCAACCCCAAAACACACAAACACACACACGACCCTTGCGAGTGGAGGTGTTTATTTTGAATTCCCCAGGCGCTGAGACGCACTGTAACGAAGGAAGCTAACAGCTAATGGCGAGAGCAGCTAGCCGAGGCTTTAAATCCTCCTCGGAGCGGGGGGAGGGGCTGCTTTCCTCACAGAAAACGGTTCGACGCGAATAATAACGTACAAATGTCATCTTTTCAACATTTAAAGCACTCTGTTTTTACAAAGACGTGATCAGCAATTGCATATTATATTAAGCGCTAGAACAGAACCATGGTTTTAACGGCTTTGCCGTGGCGAAGAAGCGGAAAGGTGAACAAACAGGAAGGCTTGAAGTGAACGCTCCGGCTGAGAAGGAAAGCCAGCTCGATTGGCTGTCAAGCCCCAGGACTGGGACAAGAAAACACTTTAATTATGTATGTTCACATTCATTTAACAGACGCGTTTAAGGGAGGAAATGAACGGGGAAAGACCATTTGGAAAGCATTCACTTGTGTAAATGCCCACTTCCTTTTGTTACCCCCCCCCCCCTTGGTCCTCTGTCGAATTACTGTAAACAGTAGGAAAAAACACATAAAGCTCTGTAAACGCGACTCACGAACAATTTAGTCAAATGTAACGATAACGAAAGCATACCTGCTATCGCGAATTAAATCCACATATCATTTGTGTCGCCTTTCGCTCGTCTGCTCCTTCTCCTTTCTCTTTGCTCTCTTTTGTTGATGTTGATATCGCGCACGCCCACCTTTGACGTCACTCAGTGGTAGCCAATCAGTGCGTTGGTTGACAGAGCGAACTGTCATCCGCTCGAGCTTCACGGCACAAATTTCGGCTTTGCAGCTTTAGTTTAATTAAAATGTATGTGTACTTTGGCAACGGCGCCGTGTATTATGTTCAAGGGAGTCGGGTTGTTCCATTATTCCACTTATAAATATCACAGAATTTGATAAACAGATTATTAGCAACGAGACGCCCCCCCGGACTGATGTCTCGATCATCCAATCGGGAAGGCGCACTGACTTACGTTCAAATAGTCCGCCGAAAATGTAGCGCTCTGATTGGCTCGCATCCTGACCAGGCCCTGACGTAATGTTGGCATTACGTAGTGCCTTCTGACAGTCTTTTATTGTGTTCCTCCAACTCCCGAGATCGATCGAGTCAATGGGCTCCTCGATTATTGTTTCAATCCAACCAGTGGCTGTGACTCGATAAAGCGAATGATGAGACCAGGCAGTGTCAGATAAGATAAGGGGCGATAGACTTCATCGATCCTGCGCGGGGTATTTTTATTGTCGCAGCAGCAACAACATCACCAGAACAGTCCAGAACACTAACCGAAAAAGAGCAAAGAACGGTCGAATCAGATGATGAATATGAAATATGAAATCACAGATGTATAATTAATGTAACGCCTTTGATGTTGACGGTGGAAGAAACAACGGTAGGTCTATTTTCTCACAGATATACGTATGAAAAGATAGTTCTAATTTCTACTAGCGGCTCTACTATTGAACGCACTCATGCCCTTAATTCCCCACACCGCTATTGTTAATCGGTGAAAATCCCAATATTCAAAACCACCTTTTATTGTCCTTTTTGTGCGGGTTACTTCTTAGTATGAGTTTTGTTTTGTTTTATTCACGGCTGGTCCGCGGGTGTGATTGTTTTGTTGTCCGGCTGCGCCGGGAGGGGCGGGGCTTGTGCCGCTCTCCTCCCCCAGTCCTCTCCTCGGAAGTAGACGCATCTGTCTATATTCCCTCCTTTTATTTTTATATTTCGCTCCCCCTGTTCCCCAACCCCACCCAATGGAAGCCAGGATGGACGACTGATCTAAAGAACGGCTCCCCGTTTTCACCCTTTATTTACCCTTGAACTGAGAGGACCGGATGAAATCCAACTGTGGTTTTCTCCGCTTCGCAGGGGAGGTAAGTCCGTCGGGCTCCGTCTACTTCCTGGGCCGAGGCAGCCATTTAAATGCCCCTGCTCTTTAGTCAACGCGGTAGTCACGGTCAACAAACTCGAGGTCGTCTTATTTCACGTCGGTAGATTCTCTTGACCGATATCCATCATGTCGTGTCCGTAAAATTTCAACTAAACAGGCGTTCTGTTGTACGCGGCTACGTTGCTGCTAGCCCGTTGCTAATGCTAAGTGGCTCCAGTCCAGGAACGAGTCGCCTTCGATGTCTCTGTGTTCGGTTGTGCACCTGCTGCGGCGCCCGGGGCTTTCCGACCGAGCAGTGCGAAGTTCCAGGTAGTTTCCCCACAAAAGAAAGTAACGTTTCATGTTGCCGTCTGCGGTCCATGACCGCCGCGTTGTAGCCGCTATGGATTCCAAGCCGTGTTGGCTGAGCCCCTTGAGTCCCGGCGCCCTCGCCTCCCTCCCGGCTGCAAGCGGCGTGTCGCTCCGAAGCGCTCCTGGTTCCATACAATCAATACAATCAATACAATCGATAGAATCTTCTCGATCGTTGCTGGAAGCGCAGTATTCCCTCTCAATGCATTCATAGTGATTCCAGATCAGCCGTTTTTTGGTTTCCCGAGCAACGTCCGGTCGGTCAACCGCCGTTTGCAACGCAAAGGGATCAACATCAGTCCTGCGAGCCTGGATTTCTAGCAAAGCCACCTTCAAATGTGTTTTGGACAAAATCTAAATATTGCAGTGACAAGCATAAACGGACAGAAACATCGGGATCAATACCATTCAGGCGCAGTAAGAGCAAAAATCTATGTGGTGTTGACAACAAACCCTGACAAAACCATTGCACAGTTCTTTCTAACTGTAGTTGTCAGATCAATAATCAGGAAACTCCTCACAGAGTATGTTCTCGCAGTGTGAGCAAACTTTAATAGAAAGGGAAACCAAAAAAAGTAAATCCAAATTAAGTTTCACGGTGCTTTCATTTCACATTCAGGCACCGACCTGCTTTTGTGATAGGAATCATCACTGAGGTGTACATAAGGACACGAACGGCAAATTATTAACTGCAAAGACGATGAACATTTTTTCATCATGTGAAATGACTCCAACAATGGGCTGGCTGGTCACTGTGGACGGGGCAGCTGCTGCACACACACACACACACACACACACACACACACACACACACACACACACACACACACTGTGGAAATATAGTCTTCACACATGGGTTACATACCAAAACTATGCAATTAGGTGTCATCAAAAAGACAGTCACGATGCCACGTAATGTTTATTATCACTATTTCTGCCATCTCCGTGAGAACCATTAATCAGCTTGTTCATGTTTACGCATCAACATTCTCGAGGGTCACTGAGAATCCATGCTTGGATGCGGGCGTGTTGAGGAAGACGCATTCATAAAGGAAATGCAGGAGGCGATGTTTTTAAGTACAAGTCTTTTCCATTTCCTTATTGTGAGTAGGGTAAACCGCCCAGGTAGTGAATCCTCTTCGTAAAATTTAATAGTTGATGCTCCGGGACCCCGCCACACCTCCGTAGAACAAGGCCTGTGTTTTCCTGATGACAAAGGGCTGCTGTGATTGGGGACTGTTTCACCAGGCTAAGTGAAACATTTACTTTATGCTGAATTGGACAAAAACATTGGCAGTCACATAACAGTTTCATTGAGATTCAAGCCAAAACAGGATGGCCTTGACATCTCTCTCAAATCAATGATATAAATTCACACTCACTTAGACATTTTGTATATGAACCAAATTTTTGTGCTCCTGTTGAGATCTCAGCATTTTCCTTCCAAGTGAATAATTTGATTTTTTTTGTTAAGCCTCTACATCTATCCCTCACAAATGCATCCTATATTATGTTTGACACACTGAATTTCTCTCTTCTATATTAATGTAAGGCAGACGTAAGTGTCTGCTACTTGACTAGAACTAGAACAAGTTCCTACTCAGTTGAGGCTTCAATAAAGCTCTGGCCCTTCCAGTGAAGAGCCCTGTGCATCACTGGACCTGGGGCAGCCTGGGGGATTTGGAGGAACATGGCCTCAAGGGCGAACTGAATGTATAACTTTGCTATGTTTTGTCCAGGCTCATCATAAAGGTCTGTAGGCTCTGGTCTTGCGTAGGCCGAGCGTCGCCTACCCTCTGGCCGGAGCTGACATTTGTCTCTGTGCAGGTAGCTGTATCCAGCGGGGAGGCCGGCTTAACCAGGGCGGGAGAGGATGAAATTCACCGAACCCTGGGGACGCCAGAGGCTGTCTTTTCTTCTGGAGAAGGCAGCTTCTAGGGAAGCCAAGATGTGGAAGGTCTACGTGCCAAAGAAAGTTCCCTCACAGGTGCCGATTCTCCTTAACTCTGACTCACGGTGTTTTTCCACAGCACGTTTCCGGCACGACTCGGTTCTTGTCACATTTTCGTTAGGGATGGTGAATGGTACCTAGTTCTGTACTAAAAGGAGATGTCGACAAACTCCTGGCCACTGATAAGAACCACTGAGCGTGGCCTTCAACACGGTCGAACCCGACATTTTAAAAAACCCTGCGAGAGCGCTACATCCGGGGATGTGCGCTGCGTCTCGCCGCTCGTAGTTTCTCTGGCTCCTCTCTCGCTTTTGTGTGACAGAAAAGCCACAGACGGAGCTGAAATTACCCCATCGCCTGGACGTCCTCCATCATTTGCGTGTCTAGTGTTGCATACGAAATGACGCCACGGCAGTTTTGCACCCTGGTGCTGTGACGACCCCGCCCACATTGAGGAGGCGCTGTGAAAGAGTGGAAAAGCACCCAAGTCCAGTCAAGCCAAGTCATGCAGGAACTGTGTATTTGAAAAGTGCCATTCATTCGTTTCATAGTTGTGTGTGGGTGTGTGCGTGAGTGTGCGTGAGTGTGCGTGAGTGTGAGTGAATGAGTGTGTGTGTGAGTGTGTGTGTGTGTGTGCACACCTTTCACTAGATGTGTATAGAGTGTCTAAGTGACATTCTGGAATTGTGCTTTCTTTGCCACTGTGTAAGTTTCCAGCATTAGTGCACCAGACAGATTACATCAGAGATGCAGTGATTCAGTGAACACGTCACAATCATGAAGACTCGCCCAGTGAACCCCTCACATTCCAACTCCATGTCTGACATACATTACTAATGTACCATCTTTCACTCTAAAGGACACCTGGCGTATTGCATTTTCTATCCTCTTCACTCCAAGTTACTGTGTTGGCAGTGATTGAGCTTCTTTTACCTCCTGAACAGGCTCAGGTTTTTAGTTGACTGACTCAGCAGTTCAAATCAGTTTTATTTTTTTGTTCTAACTTTTGAGTGCGTTTGTAAAATATCAGTTCAACTATACTTTCATTTGGTTATGTTGACATCGATTTTATACATCTTTTCATATTTTTGACATAGCAGATAAGAAGACGTGGATTTCCTCCCACAGTCCAAAAACATGCAGCAAGTTCATTGGAAAAAAAAATGGGGAAAATTGCCTCAAATGAGCGAGCGAGTGAACGGTTGTCTGTCTGTGTACGTGACCCTGCGAATGGCGACCAGTCCGGGGTGAACCCACCTCTCGCCAGCTATATATATATATATATATATATATATATATCCGCAGATATAGTTTGAGTTTTATTCTGAAGCCCAAAAGAAGGTTTTCCAACTGTGAAGTCCAAGTAGCCCTCATGAATCTAGGGAGCAATGGCTTATAATTTGTGTCTGATTTCTGTAGAAAGGCTTTGTGTCTTGCAATCTTTGCTCATATAATTGAAATAGAGTCATTTCAGGTCAGGAATTATTGGACGATACTGGCAGCACAAGGTAGCTCAGTGCTTCAGCTTCAGTTTGTGTTTTCAGGGCCCTGCTGTTAGTAATAACATTGAGAGCGATGAAGTTGTGGTCATGTCCCCTGGTTAGGAGGACCAGCAGATACCAGCAGATACCAGCAGATACCAGCAGATACCTGCAGGTTGTAAGTTGAAGTCCCAGGCCATTCAGTCCAAATCACAATTAATGTATAACTAAACATTTCTCGTATTTCGCTTTCTCGCTAGAACCCAATTTCTTTGTTGCAGCCTTTAGTTGGTATGTTCCTTTTTAGGGGTAAAATGATCACACATCTCAAACCAAATCTGCAGATTCCTCCACTTGTTGCTTCTGCGTTTAGTTGGGCTGCATTCATCTAAGGTTCCTATTTTACCGCGCCATCTACGATTGCATTCGGATTCATGCCGTGACACGCCCCGACTCGATCAGAGGCACTTCACTTCAAAATGGTGAAGCAAGTACATTCGCTTCTCACAGACCTGTAGATGTCCTGCCATTTCTCAAACATTCATCCAGAAAATGTTCTGGATGGCTCTTCTTCGCCAAAACCCCTTTTTCTCCTCTGCTGTATTTGTGTGGCAGACACCGTTGAGGCCACATACACACTGTTTGGATGTGCACGGGTGTCCGTCCAGATCTGCTGCTGCTCAGTCATTTCAGCACCTTCAGGTCACAGGCGGGTTTATTAGGTACACCTTTGACCTCGTGGGTCCGATATATGGAAAATGCTACATCCCAGGGTGAAGCAGGATTAGTTTAGGGGTTCTCTGTTCCAGTGCTTGTTTTTGGTATTTTTCAAGTGGCGCCGTACCGGTGGCACTCGACTAAATTACCTTAGGTGACCTCTTCTCAAGGCAGTTATATTTCATTGGTTGTCCATGACTTTATTTTTTTTTTCCTATCCAAGGACTGCATCTGAGAGAGAATGAGCGAGCAAAGTTCTTGTTTAGGTTTACAACTATAATCTAAAAGGACAGGCCGCTGCATACACAGGACAGTGACAGATTATATGATGTGGAGATTAACCTCAAATGAAACTATCACATTATTTATTTTGATTAAAACAGTGGCCAGTTAAAGGCTGTAAATGACTGATAGACTTATCAGTGGTCAAGGCTGAGACGGGAGCCACGGCCATGAGGTGAAGGAGCCTGTCAGTCTCAGGGGCAAATAAACAGCAGCAGAAAAGCTGCATTACATCCGCACAGTCACTATGTATGTTTGTTTGTAAGCACAGTTTGTTTTGTTTTTCAGTCCAATTACTTTCAAAGAAATACAGCCACAGTGAGTTTGAGTAGTTGCGGCGTCTCAGCCGATCAGTCTTCTTTTTGCCTCCCAACTCAGAACAGGTCGACCATGTGTTTCAGCCCTCCTTCCTGATCTTTTTCAAAACAGCCTGCGGAGTGTAGATCCGGTGCCCACCTCATGTTTCAATTTCTTCTGAGGCAAAAGACATCAGCTGTTCAGTGAGCCTCAGGTCTTTGTGGCCTTTAAGTTATGCCATGACAACCGTGTGTGTGTGTGTGTGATCTTTCACACACATGGAGCGTTGGCTTCTGTTCCACACGGCAGGCTGAAAGGAGGTCTTGTGTTTTTTTTGTTTTTTTATTTTGGAGGGTTTGAGAGAAGTGGTCGGACGGTGTTGCGTTCCAGCTCGCTGGAGTCAGTCGCACTTTGGCCTCTGACCCTTGCTGCTTGTTCAGTGTTAGACACACATAACACACGTCTTCGGTGACAACATGTCCTAAATCTACTCTGCTGCAGTTGGGCATCTTCAAAAGCAGTGTTTCCCAACCTTATTTCAGCCACGGCACATATTTTGCATTAGATAAATCACACGGCACACCACCAAATAAATATGTCAAAAACAGTTTTTAACGAATTAGAATGAAACCATCATCTCAATTTACTTAGTGTGAAATCTTATATATCTAATATCTGTAGATCCATCAAGTTGCAATGCAAATTTCCCACTGATGTGCAACTTTTCCAGAACACTTTTTTGCAATGTCTGAAGACATGTCATCAATATGTCTGAAAATTGTATTATTTGAGAGAACTGGCTATTTCTTTATCAACGCCAGAGCCATTTCTTTTACAATGGTTTTGCCGGCAGGTAGTATTAATGTTTTGCTGTTTGGATTTAGAGATGAGTTCAGCAACTTTATAGCAGCTTTCACTGCTTTCTCACTCTTCTTGGTCATTTTCAACAACGCTGCCTGTTTGTTTACACAGATACAAGTACTTTTTATTTTAAAAATGTATCACGCAAAGCGTCACTAATCCCTCTGATACACAGATGCACAGATTAATTCACTACCCGTTGCCATGGAATGGACACGCTGCCCACATAGACATAGGAAGACACATTATTTACGTTGGATAAATAATTTTCGGACCAATCAGGTGAAAGTGGGCATTTTTCCACGGCATACCTGATGATCTCTCACGGCACAGTGGTTGGGAGACACTGGTCTAAAGAAACTTTTGTAAGGTGAAGAAGAAACGCTGCATACAAAAGTAGTTTTGGGGTTTACCAATCACATCCGCTTTCAAAACATGGATTTTACGGGCTGAGAAGCGACACCGACGGCCCCTCTGGAAATACTTGCTTTTATTTCCTCTAAACAAATGACACGTATATGGAGGTGAACGTGGACGCGTTTGTGTCCGATGTCTTTTGCGTCGAAAACACACCTGCAATTCTGAGGGGCAGGTGTGTCACACAGGGAAGAGCGCCTGGGTATCGGAGCGCTTGTTGCTTTGTATGCAGAGCCGCCTACGAGTTTATGTCACGCATGTGTTTTGGAGCTACACGATGGTCTCACCACCGCCAGAAGTATGGGAGTCTAAACCGCTCCAGCAGGTCCTGAGTAAACATCCGTCACTCAGGGATTCAGGTGAATAAGTCGGCCTGTCAACATGAGTTGGGAGTCCAACCAGAACCTGCCTGGAAACCACACCACTGTTTGAAAAGAGAAGAAAATCTCGTTCCTCTCATTTGCGTCCCAAAATAGGTTCGACGGCCGGCTCTCCGCTCGGGAAGCAATAACTTCATGATCCCGGGAAAACAAGTTGAGATCATGTGTATGACGTCGCGGTGCAATTTCTGTCATAGTCCCCTTTTTTATCTTGTCCGATAACAAGTACATTTGATTTGATGAAAATATCTTTTCCGACGTGGCTCTCATTGCACAATTGAAATGTTTATTCCTTTCCATGATGTGTCAATCGATGGGTTCGGTCCTTTTCGTCTGTGAATTATCCGTAAGAAATAATGCTTAATACATGGAATGTAACCCATTTCCTCCTGGAGTGGCTTCTCAGATCTTCTTGTCTCCTGGGCTAAATGCACAGCGAGTGTGTCCCACAGGCCTAGTCAGCATGTGTGTGTGTTTTGCAGAGTACAGACATCTCCCCGGCCCAGCGTGACGAGGTGGTGTGCTGGTTGTTGGAGCTCCACAGCAGGCTGCAGTTGTACCCCGAGACGCTGGTTCTTGCTGTCAGCATCCTGGACCGCTTCCTGGCTACCATCAAGGTCAGCAGAGGCTTCCAGGAATCAGAATGACTTTATTGCTTTCGGTTGCAGCAGCTCCTGCTCAAGACAGTACGATAAAATGCAGGAGGTATAAAACACTTGTGCGTGCGAGTGGGAAAAATTGTGTATATACTTTTCTATTTTTATTTTGCCGCAGTACTGTAAAATCGGGGTTGAAGAAAATGATTATTATTTGTAAAAATATCCATTTTATACCAGTTTCCACACAGCGTCTTGTTGCTCCCTGATCCAGGCTGTGGTTTGTGGAACGAAACACACAGCACGACTCTTGGAAAGTATTTTTGGAGTTGAAGTCCATATCTGGGAGTCAAAAATTACAAATTTGATGTGTCTGCTGACTTTTATTGCAGATAAACTTAACCGCCGTCAGCAGAAGACAGTACACGAATAAAAGATAAAGTTCTCTGATAAGCTTTACTTATCATAATTTTTTTTTTAACTTCATTCACGCGGGAGCAGCATTTAAATGCAAAGCAGGGTTCGTTGCGTCACATTATACTAATAATGCAGTTTGGAGGAAAAAAAGAATTGGTTTTCATCGGAGAAAAAAAACAAAGCAAAAATGAACCATTGGATTACAACCAATGACTATTTTCACATTGCTTAATCTGTCATTTTATTCTTGATTAATTGAACCATTTACTGGTCTGTAAATGGTATAAATGGTGAGTGATCCTTTGCCAAAGCCCACAGTGACATCAGTAATTATCCACATTACATTACATTCACTTCACTGTGAACAAACCACTGGATTCACATTTGCTAAACTGAAATCAGAGAATTTAGATTTTTATTCCCATTAAATTTAGCACAACATTTTGATCATAAACTATCATTCATTCAGCAATAGCGTTAATATTCTCATAATTGACTGTGAGTATTCCAAACCTATCCTGTTCTGTTACCGTTAGATATTTTTCTCCGCCTGACTCCTGATCAATAAGTGCTTTCAATGTTGAAATGAAGGGCAGACTGCTGACTAAGGATTCCTGCCACCGGCCGGGAAAAGTGATGTTTCAGGTTGTAGCAGGGAGGCAAACGGCGACCGCTCTCGCTCGCTGTCGCTTCCATACCAAACCGCAGAGGTAGAAATCCAAACTAAAAAGAAGTAGGGCATATCAGGGTACAGATCTGAAGCAGGTTATTCAGGTTTGTCACAAACCATCGTAGGAAGGGTCTTGTTCCATTTAATCCATGTAAATGTCTTAACATTACATAAGACAATGTGTCCTTCTGGGCTGCTGACACAATGAAGCCCACGTGTCATTTAGCAAAGAATTGAGACCGGCTGATTTGGATCTGGGTTTGATCTTGCATTCAGCTGAAGACTCTGCTGATCTGCTGACGTTATGGTGCTATTTTCATACAATCATATATACATTTGCAGCAGTAAAATAACTGATAATCTCTGTCAATCCCTCACTTTTAGACCGACACACCAAGAGCATTTTTCTATCATAAACCTTGATCAGGGCTGAGGATGATTCACATTAGCTTGGAAAATGAGATCGTGAAGAGAAACTATTACTTTCTGTCTGAAAAGATAGGGAAGTATAATGTCGAGAAAATTATTTTCTGATTCTACCAACATCTCAGTGCTTATTTGCCCATGTTTAACTTCAAGTGGCATGTATTGATTTAATATTTAGTTTAATACAGTTCACAGGTTAGGTATCTTTGATGTAATATAATGCAGTAGTAAAACATTTTAGAGTATAGTGAAAACATTGGTAGACGGATGCTGGTATTGGAGCTGCCGGGCAGGAGGTCTAGAGGAAGACCAAGGAGAAGATCGATGGACGTCGTGAGAGAAGATATGAAGGTAGTTGGTGTGAGAGAGGAGGATCCAGAGAACACAGTGAGATGGAGAAGGTGGATTCCTTGTGGAGACCCTGAAGGGAAAAGACCAAAGGAGAAGAAGAAGAAAACATTTCCAAGTCCAATCTGCCAACCAGTGTGGCTGCCAGGGAAGAAGCTGTGTTTCCACAGCAAAGTGTCCTCTGGGGCACCGTCTCCAGAAATAGACCCAGCGTTTATCCATCAACCGGAACTTGTTATTGAATTTTTCTTACTTTATCGTCATCAGGCTCGTCCAAAGTACCTGCGTTGCATCGCCATCGCCTGCTTCTTCCTGGCTGCCAAGACCTGTGAGGAGGATGAGGTGAGAAACCACTGCCACGACAGACACACACACTGTCACAGCTAACTGAGCCGCCATATTGTTTACCAGGCAGTGTGTGTGTGTGTGTCAGTGTGTGCCCCCTCTGAAGGAGCTAGCTGCCTCCAGCAGCTGTGGCTGTTCCCCATCAGAGATCCTCAGGATGGAGAGGATCATCCTGGACAAGCTGGGCTGGGATCTGCACACCGCCACGCCGCTGGACTTCTTGCACATCGTATGTCCGCCGCCCTCGGCTGCCCGTCTCCCCCCAAAACAGCTGATCTGCTATCAATATTCAGCTGATCGGGTCACTGCTCAGCAAAAGGTTTTTTTTTTTCCAATTTGTTTGCTTTAATCGGCGGCTTGGTGACATCTAGTGGCCAAACACTGGAACGGCCTGAAAGCAAGCCATCTCGCATTCATTTTTGAAGTGTGTGTGTGTGTGTGTGTGTGTGTGTGTGTGTGTGTGTGTGTGTGTGTGTGTGTGTGTGTGTGTGTGTGTGTGTGTGTGTGTGTGTGTGTGTGTGTGTGTGTGTGCGCGCTCAGCAAACATATTCATCAATTGGGAGTAGTTTTGTGTTTTATTTTGCAATAAATACTTGGAAATCTATAAAGTGAAAACACATTTTCTCAGTGTTGATCAGCTGCTTTCAGTTTTCAATGATTCAGCGAAGGGTTTTATGGACGTCTTTTAAAAGTGGCTCCGGTGTTGTTGTCAAGCCGCGACACGGGACATTATTCATCAAGTCTGGTGATATGTTTCCCACCGTCCGTCTCTCCTCTTCATCCCCTCCCGTAGTTCCACGCAATGGTGTCGCTGTGTCGCTCTGGGTTTTTGGAGTCCACGCTGGGGATGAACCGCTCCCAGCATCTGGCCCTGCTCACACAGAGGCTTTACCACTGCCTGGCGGATTACACGCTCATCCAGGTACACGCACGCAGACGCCGACGTCGTGCGATGACATGAATATATACCGGGGAAATGACCGGTTGTGTCTGCCTCCTCCTCCTTCAGCTGAGAGGGTCCATGCTGGCCCTGGCCATCATCACGCTGGAGCTGGAGACCTGCTGCCCGGACTGGCTGGCTCTCACTATCGAGCTGCTGAGAAAGGCACAGGTACGTTTGTCCCACCGCCATTTGTTTGCATTTAACGGGTGATTCCTGGAACTCTCGCCTTCTGATTTTCGCTCCGAACGTTTGTCCGTAATCATCGGTAGTTTGTCCATTTTCGGCAGTCGAAAGAAATCTCCGTGCCGTGTCTCAATGTGACCGCAAGACCTCTCCTGGAACAATAGTTTCCCTGCAAACATGGTAACTCCTGGCAACTGACAGCGCAGTCTTTGTCATCTCTGCACTGTTTACTTCTCATGACCGCCTCCCTTTTGTCTAATCAAGTGCCGTTACCAGCCAGTTAGTGATAGTATTGTTAGTTAGTGAAAGTTAGTAACGTTGAACGCCGTCATTTGAAATATTTCTCAGTTTGAACGATCAATTAACGTGTCCCCTTTCTCTCTCCGTCAGATCGACAGTTTCGAGTTGATCCGCAGTCGAGAGCTTGTGGCACGCAGTCTGTCCACGCTGAGATCTTCCCTGCCTCCCAACACTGTCTACATCTACCGACCCCGTCAGAGCCCGACCCCCTCGCAGCCTCCGGCCCCGGACCTCCCCCACCCTGGTCCCACGCTGGGTATCTTTCATTTTAAGCCCATAACATTGCATTTCACTCTCCAATACGCCGATCATCGAGGAACAAATGTGACCCGGCAACAAATTCTTTGTTTTTTTCCTTTCATTTTTATGACCTGGTGTCGAATTGACCCTGAGGTAATTCCTAAATGGACAGCGGGGGAACATATGTACCTGTTGTCGGGTTACATTTAGGTACTAACGGAAACAAAAGAGAACGTAAGGCGTTCACTTTCGTGAGTTGCGGGAAACTGTTTGAATACACTCCGGAAAATAGATCGCGATCGACGAAAGGACCGAAGAAACCTTTGTCGTCCAAGTAAAAAGCAAACTTGGTGAGTGCGCTGGTTTCCTTCTCTGAGACTCAAACTGGCCCTCCATGTTTGTCGTCAGGGACGGTCGGCTCTCCTCCACAGTCTTCCGGAGGCCCCGGCCAGCCTGGGGCCCCAGCGGCGGCGGGGGCGGCGGGCGGCCAACACTCCTGGAGCTCTCTCCTTTCTGCCCCCGCCGACAGCAGCCTCCCAGCTCTGCTCTCCCCGCCCAAACACCTCCGCCCTTTGCACCCCCTGCAGCTCACGCTGCGCTGCAAGGCCTCGGCGAAGCGCAAGGTAACGCCGGCTCTCGGCCGGACACTCAGGTGATCAGACGGGAACAAAAACAATAATCGACGATGGTCGTAAAACAACCTTAAACGGGCTCCGTGGGTTAATCGATGAGTCTCAGCGCAATCAAAATAATGGATGAAATAATGGATCACAGCTCGGAGTCACGCGTGTGTGTGTGTGTTCAGGTGGAGGAGATGGAGGTCGACGACTTCTACGACGGAATCAAGCGCCTCTACAACGAAGACGTCGCTTCGACCGCCGCTGTCCAGGAGGGGGCGACGTCGTCAGCAGGAGGGGGGGGCTCGAGTGTCTACGGCATCCTGTTGCCCCGACAGGAGGGCGGCTCATCCCCGTGCCCCCCTTTGCAACCGGTCAGCGCCCCCTAGAGAGACCAAACGGGAACCTGCTCACCAAAAACATCTCGCTCAACGCTGGCGGCATCTGTGCGGTGCCATCACATGAGGCAAATCAATGAAGTTTCCATGGTAACATCAACGGCCAACTCCCTCGGCAATTGGCAAAAAGGAGCACATGGTCTCTTTCGTTGTTTTGGTACGAAAAATAAAAAAGCAATAAAGAGGCGAACACGGATGAAGTCAGTGGCGAAGACGGTTTTGGTTTCCCACCAACCACTGCAGCTTGTAAACAGAGCACAAAAAAACCTAAATATCTCTTGAAAAAAAAACAACTAAAAAATCTCCTGCTATTAATTTGCTGAACACAAATACAAAAGGTTTAAAAAAAAATTATAAACATAAAAAGTACCTTTAAAAAAAAAAACACCTTAGAATGGACGTTGTTACCCCATGTTTGTCACCTTATACATGTTGTTCCACTTCTTAAATTATTTTTCTGTCATATCTATGTTTCTATACTGCCTTCTTCCCTGCATGTCTGTGTCCATCCCCACATGTCAATCAAGTATTGATGATTTACTGTCACTTGCCCAGAGAGAGAAAAGTTAGTTAGTTTGGTGAAGTGCAATTTTTTTTCTCCATTTTTGAGAAGCTAAAGAAAATCTCCAGTTTTTCCCTTTTTTGCCCTCGGCTTGACTGAAGTTCTCAGGTTGCTTTGTTGCAAATTTAAAGAAGCCTCTGAATGTCTGTTTTCCTTTCCAGCAAAGTTAGAAGTGTGTTGCTGAAGGATTTACATCGCTGACAGTCTGATCTCGACACGTCAGATCAAGTCTGGCCAAACAGTGTTCCCCTTAAACTAACGTGTGTGTGTGCGTGCGCTTGTGTGTGCGTGCGCGTGTGCGTGTGTGTGTGTTGAAACAGTCGTAGGTCATATCAGTGAAAAAAAGATGAGTTATTAAAGGCCTTTTAATGACAAATCGTACAACTGACCATCCTCACAGAATGCTCTGTCTGTAATCTCTGGAACTTTGGTGTAAAATTTATCTCTAATCTTGCAAAATGCTCTGTTCTACCTGCTGCCGGAGCTGCTGGATGTGCAGGTTCCTGAATGCACCACAAAAACACCTAATAAAGAGAGAGAGTGAAAACAATGACATCTGCTCTCTTCATTTTTTTTAGTAAAGGTATCTTCATCTGTAGGATTTTAAGAGTCTCGCTAATACAAATCTAAGACTTGGATATGTTAATCTTGAGCTTTCATTTTCATATTGTTCATAAAACCAACAGAAAATTATGAAGGTGATGAATTGACAGTTTTACTTCTGATGCCATTGGGTTTCTCCCAAAAATAATAATCTCCCAATAAAGGTGACGCTCCAATCTCCTCGCCCGGTGTCCAGAAGAGACCTGTTGTTGGACCTGGTCTTCGGCAGCCGAGGGCGTGCTGGTGCCGATGCTCCACATATGAGCCCTCGTATGCCTGAACATGGGGTTCGTTCTGGACAATCCGTGCACTAAAACACCTTCCGGGTTCCTCCCGAGCCGGCCCTCCGAGGTCTGGCTGAAGTCTCCTGGTAGAACCGAGTCCAGGGGCGGTGAGTTCACCCACACCTGCCCGGCGCCTCTCGCTGGGGGCAACTCCAGAGCGGAAAACAGTCCGACTCCTCTGGTTCCGGGGCCCGAGCCGTGCGTGGAGGCGAGTCCAACCAGAGAGGCGACGGTCCGGGTCCAGAGAGCCAGCTTCTGTCATACCGCCAGTCCAGTTGCACCCGACCCCTTGGCCCCTCTTATGGGTGATGAGCCCCGGGGTCCGCTCACCATTGAACCCACCCCTGGGCCGACTCCAGAGGGGGCCTGTGACCCGAGGCCAGGTGAGCGAAAACCCTGACTCCCTTGTTTGTCATCATCAGGGGTCCCGCATATGGGACCTGTTTGCATTGAGTGGACCCACCAGGGGCACAAAGCCCAGACAACAGGGCTTCCAGGATCACTGGGACGCACTAACACCTCCACCACCATAAGGTGGTGTCTTGAGGAGGCTCAGGAGGTCTTATTTAAACTTTCAGTTATGTTCTTGTTAGCACTGGCTTTTTCATATTCATCCGTCCGTCCGTCTGTTGTCTGACGCTTCATCCCAGCTGCCACGGGCCGAGAGGCGTGTCAATCGCAGGGCAACCAGTTACCCTCTCACACAATTCAAAAGAGTTAAAAAAAAGGTTGTAACAGGGAACGGCTACTAGTGTTTCCTGATCAGAAAAATGTCTTAGACTAGCATTTAAAAGATGTTGTCCAGTCATCTGTGCCGACACCGTTGCCCTGCAAAGCAGCTGAGCGTCCAGCCATCATCCAGCACTCTGACCCTTGGTACGTCAAACCCTCCACCTTCTTCATCTCTACTCCCTCTAAACTCTCATATATTCTGCAGTCTCTATTCTCCTGCAGCCCTCTCCTTTCCAGCGCAGGGCTCCACCTCTCCAGATGCTCCTCCACCGGCTCCCTGCTCTCACTACAGATAGCCATCATAGTCTACGCTCATCCCGTCCATCACCATAGAGAAGAAGAAGAAGAAGAAGAAGAAGGGGGAGCTGATCCCTGATGCACTTCCACCTTGAACTCCTTTGTGACATCCACCTCACCACTGTGTCAGCTCTCATACGCGCCTCTGCCGCCTCAGAATTCATTCAGTGTCATGTCCGTCTTTGTGGCTCCTGCCACGGGACCGGACTTTGTTGTCCCGGTGTGTTCAGATTATCATTCAGGGAAAAACGTCACAACGGCCAGGAACTAATCAAGCAAGAATGGTTTATTCAAAGTCAGGAAAATACACTTAGGAGATATCCCGGGCCAGAATGAACGTCACCCCGCGAGGATCGTTCGGCTCCTCCAGACACCCGCTGAGACGCGTCCGGTCGAATGTGTAGATGAAGAAGTTCTGGCCCCGATCCAAAGGATCAGGCTCATTTTATACCTTTTGGCCAAAAGGGTCGGAGGGAGTCCTGACAATGGCTTCCCCGACCCCCCCGGTTTTACGCTCTCTAGGGAGTGCGACCATCTGGGCTGCGGGGCCTCGTAAACTGCGCTTCGATCAGAGCTGTTGGTCGGAGGAAGTTTATCAAAACTTCCTCCAACCCCTGGTTTACGCTCTCTTGGAATATGAGCACCTGGGTTGTGTAAAACTGTGCTTTGATCGAAGTCGCGGTTCGGAAGAAGTCCTGATAATGACTTCCTCCGACCCCTGGCTCTAGTCAATTATCCCCGGGGTGTCATCGGAACAGCAGGGTAGCGCATTCCTTCACCTTACATGATGGGGTCTCGCAGTTAAATTTTACAGTCTTTGCAATTGATAGCGAAATAATGATGTGAGGTTGGAAATTCTATCATTTGACGTAGGAGATTTTGCAAGTCCCTCTCTTGACGTGAGCGTCCCCACGTCACACAAGGACTACAAAAAATAAGTAAATACAACAAATGCGTGCAAACACAAGGTATTATAACGGAATATTCGACAGTCACAGTATTTCAATTCGAGAATGGGTTCAAATGTGATTCAAAGCACTAATTCAGTCTTGCAAATGCAGCTCAGTTTTATCACTGTGTCAAAACAATCTGAGTGTTAAGCTTCATTTTGTCATTGCACGATGGAGGGAATGTGTCCTTGTTATTCTGAGGTCAAAGTGTGTTTGCAAAAACACACAATTCGCTTTGGAGCGTCAAAACGAAAGTTCGTGTGCGCATGTGCGAAGTCGTGACCGAGCCTTGCCCATGCTTTGACTGACAAAGACCTTCACCAATCATCGTCGCCGCAGTGTCGTGACGTATACCTATCAGCCAATGAGCGCTCTTTGTTTGTTCCGCATGGAGGAAGACACCGCCTCCGCCGTCCCAGTCCAGTCGTTGTCAGCGAGCTGCGGAAGGCCCATAGCTGTATGCTCCGGCTTCCCAGCCACCGCCGACCGTCGCTTCCAGGCTTTTATTTGATTTTTAAGTTCGCAGGTGTTGTCCTCAGCGGACCGTGACACTTCACATACCGATATGGCGACGGACATAACGGATGGTGTGGAACAGGTCTCAGTGGGTGAGAAATAGACGCTTTTCCAGCTAGCTAGCTGGCTAGCTGGCTAGCTGGCTAGCCAGCTAGCCGGCTAGTTAGCTGAATTCATAGACATGTGCGTCCTATGTATTGCATCAGTTAGTGGAATGCTTGGAAATTAGCAAGCAGGCTAACGTTAACGGATAAATCGACGGGTTTGCATTCATTCACACTCGGAGTTATTCACTTTTTGATTGGTGACTAGCCCGTAAAGTAACCGTGACAGACGAAAGGTATGAGAAGTATTCTACGAGGTAATGAAAGCTGTCATTTTGCAGCCCGGAAGCTAACATGGTGTGGTGTGTCGTTCTGACAGATGATGTAAACACCCGACACATCCGTGGGCTTTATTCTGAGGTAGAAACACATCGCTGTCGAGAACATACAGAAACATGTGTATATCGAGGTAACAGCTAAGGCGATGTGTATTTCCACACTTGCTGCTGTAATTGTGCTGATGCGCCTCGATGCTTCTTTGTGCTTCCAAGTATTATTGCCTGCCTGTTTTAAATTTCACTATATACACATTTTCACTTTGCATCCGTGCTATGCTAAACAATTCATCGTCACCCTGATTTTATTGACCAAATGAATTGATCGAAAAGTAGGTCTCAGCAATTATTTGACATAATGACTGAGGCTAGAGAGGCTGTGCAGACCTGCGTTACTTAGGTTTATGTCAGTGCTGTTACATTCTTTTATGAGGTGGCTGTTGTTGTCCTCAGGAGAGCTCTATGTTTCGGACAAGTGTGGAAATGACGAGGAGGGAGATGGCTCACAGCAGAAACCTTTCAAAACACCCCTCAAGGTAAGCCAAAATGTTCCTACCGTAGGGTCTGTCCTGCTGAACATATCATTCAAATAGTTTAAACGGTATGCTAATCCGTATCATTGTTTACAAGGGTCTCCCTGTTTGTGTGTGAACCTCACCAGGCTCTGCTGGCAGCTGGAAAGGAGCCTTTGCCCACCATTTATGTTGACTCACAGAACGAGGGAGAGGTTTGTCTTTGTATTTATTGGCCCTTTTCACCGTCATTAAAATGTTTCCATACTGCCATTTATGATGTGGGGTAAATCTTTTTGAGTTTGATGTGAAACGCAAAAAGGAATTCCCATTGTATATGAGTGTCGCACACTGGTTGGTTTTCAAATAGTTGCAAGATTTAATAGGAAGGGGGCGACCGCACGATTCATCTTTAAGTCATCTTACCTCAGGGAATTCTACATTACAGTAGTTATTTGTATGTATCAAAACATGCGGGTCGACTCAAGTGTCGTAGCCGCTGCTTTTTACGCTGTCAGATGTTAAGTGAAACCACAGCTTACGTGACATCACAACCACAGGCTCACACGACGTCCACATATTCTATTCTGTCACAAGTGAATTATATCCCCCACTTTCACTCACACTCAGCGCTGGGCAGTTATTTCTAAGACACAGATGAAGAATGCAAAGAAGGCCTTCAACCGCGAGCGGGTGAAGAATGATGCCAAAGAAAAGAAGGAGGTGCGTCTCCCTTCTGCTCTCCCTGTCGTATCAATACATTTCTTCCTCCAGTCAGTCAAACTAATCAAAACGCGCTCAAGAATTATTCCTTTGTGTCAAAGGCCGATATTTGAATGCGTGTCCTCTGTTTGTTGTGCAGGCAGAGGACACTGAGAGGAGGGAGAAGAATTTGGAAGAAGCCAAGAAGATCACCATAGAAAAGGATCCCAGCCTGCCAGAACCCGAAACGGTAAGTCCTTCGCTTTTAGGACAAGTCGTCAGTTGATGAGTGTTGTCGTTTTTGTGATTATAAAGCCAAATCTAGAAAAAGAAAAAAAAAATGTACAGGTGTGTTTACAGTAAAGCATGGCAAGAATCAACTTAACAGCATTTACAGTTGCTTGTCTTTCTTTGATATTAAACAGTAAGCATTGGGTTATTATACACGCGGTTCTATTTTTGAACGTATTCACAAATCCAGTTCTCAAAAAGAAAATGAAAGTAAAATGTCACTACTTCCCCAAGTACATCTATGATTCAATTTTGCACACAAAACCCCCAAGCTTCTCATAGTGTGTCTAAAGGAGATGGGGGTTTAGTCTCTGGAGCTGTGATAGGTGTGTTTTTTCTTTTTTCTTTTTGGACAATTGTTGGTTGTTCTTGCAGGTGAAAATCCACCAGTTGGGCCCAAAAAGAGAGCAGAGAGTCAAAGTGTTTGGTTGGGTTCATCGGCTCAGGAGACAGGGTGAGCGGCGCCACGAGCATTATGAATCCACCGTTTGAAGGGTTTGTGGTCCACATCAACACGTAAGCTTTGTTTGGCTGCAGGAAAGAACCTGATGTTCCTGGTGCTCAGAGATGGAACTGGATTCCTCCAATGTGTCCTTTCTGATAAGCTGGTAGGACAGGCTTTGGACTTTCTATTGTATATTACCTGTGTATTGTATATTTATAAACCTCAAACAAATGAAACCTTAATATTATCCAAATAACCCACGTAGTGTCACATCTGTTCTTCCAAGTCCTGACCTTTGGCTTTGTGTCCTGCTCTTGTCTTCAGTGCCAGTGCTACAATGGCTTGGTGTTGTCCACCGAGAGCACGGTGGCTCTGTACGGAACCGTCACCCCTGTACCAGAGGGGAAACAGGTCATCTCACACACACACACACACACACACACACACACACACACTCACACTCGAACGGGGTTCACATGCACAAGTGAAACTCTGCTCCCTCCCTTGTTTATGAACAAAGTGGACATCAACCACTTTATATATATTGTCTATTTTGTACAGTTTTATATTTGTATTGTCCAGGACTACAGATGGAAATTAGCTATGAGCTACAATCTGGTACAAACATCTCTGTCTCTGTGCTTAATGGAATTGTACACTGTCCTAATAAACTCCTAAACAAACAAACAAACAAACAAACAATACGTACAGCGGTGACTTAGAATCAGAATGTGGAGTGTGCCTCTTCTTGTCTCTAAGCAGCTCCATAGTTTAAGTCAGATTAGTTGATAGAAACAAAAATTTAGATGGTCAAACAATGGAAACCTTTTTTTTGCACATGCAACATGGAAATATCTCCAGGCTTCAGGGTGGGGTTGTGTTAGTGGGACTCAACTGTGTTACTCCGGGCAGAGATTTTAAATCAAATATTAATATAATATAATTGTTGAATGGGATCCGAGCGATCAGCATATGATTTTCCGAAACAGAACTAGATATAGATAGAGCTTCAGCGATGAAACTCAATCAGGATTAGTCAAGTCGTTTTCTGTCACTTTCACATCTGCTTGAAAAAGGAACTACCCTTTTCCATTTTTGGAACTTGAATATCTTCCTTCAGGCTCCCGGAGGTCATGAGCTGCACTGCGACTTCTGGGAGCTGATCGGCCTGGCCCCGGCCGGCGGCGCCGACAACCTGGTGAACGAGGAGTCGGACGTGGACGTCCAGCTGAACAACCGACACATGATGATCCGAGGGGAGAACATCTCCAAGATCCTCCGGGTCCGGTCGGCTGTCACGCAGTGCTTCAGGGACCACTTCTTTGAGCGTGGCTACCATGAGGCGAGCACCATTAAATGGCCGTGCGATTGATTTGTTTTCCTTGAAAAAGAGGTCGGGTCCAGGCCGATGCGTCGGAAGCGCCGTCCATCTTGAATCCGGGCCAGACTCTCCGCCTTTATCCGCCATAGACGATTTCTCATCGCTGTTGTTTTGGTCGTTTTCCAGATCTTCCCTCCGACCCTGGTGCAGACGCAGGTGGAGGGCGGCTCCACGCTCTTTGGCCTCAACTACTTTGGAGAGCAGGCGTACCTGACGCAGTCCTCCCAGCTGTACCTGGAGACCTGCATACCTGCGCTGGGCGACGCCTTCTGCATCGCCCAGTCGTACCGGGCGGAGCAGTCCCGCACTCGCAGACACCTCTCAGAGTGAGAACCCTCTTCAGCGCATTAACCGGCTCCGCTGGGAATTGCAGATCTGTTGAACTCGGATACAAACGGTCTTTTTTTTACCGGTCGTTTGGACACCACGACGTCGCTATGTGAACGAGAATTGCTCTCATTTCTACACTTAGTGCAAAAGTGTGACATCTTGAAGTTGCAGTGAACTTCACCCTTCTCTTCAACCACACCGGGTCCCAAATGCTCATTGGCTTCTTTTGCAATCAAAAAAAACTTCATTTTGTTAAAAACTATGTCGACCTTGACGGCAAAACAATTATTTTATCAGTTTGATTGGACCAAAACTTCCAGTTGGATATAAAGGGTACGTTCCGGTGCATTAGAAGTGCAGAGGCTGATAGTTTTTTCCTTTTTTGAGACTCAAGAGATTGATTTCAGTGAGCATATGTATTTGTTTGAAGGTGTGCAAGCAGGTTGGACTGAGTGGAGAAAAGGGTCAGGTGTGGGGGGGAAAAAAAAAACAAAAAAAACAAGAATCTTCCAGAATGAAGGTAAAGTGAGAAAGACGGAGGAGAGAACGGCCGTGCAGGATGGATCAGGAAGGAGTCCATCAGATGGCCAGCACACGGTACAGGTTATGGACTGAGATGCTTTGGACACGGATCTGTGGAGAAGGATGCTGAGGGTGGAGCTGGAGGTCTGGAGGAAGTCCAGAGAGGAGGTTCAGGGATGGAGGGGGAGAGGAGGATGCTGAGGAGAAGCTTTGGATGGAGGCAGATGATTGGCTGTGGTGACCCCTGAGGGGAGCAGCTTGAAGGAAAAGTTGTTTTATTTCCCAGCACAAGGTTGCACACCTGAACTTTTATTTCCTATAAAGACACGTAATTGTGTCGCTCTGTAGCCTGAGCGGATCCAGATGGATTTTTGGAATCTGTTGACGACAAGAAAAGCTGACCTGTCGAGGACTCAGGCCTGTCAGATGATGGGCTTCTCTGTCTCTGACTGAGCTAGAATAAAAAGATGGACCTTTATTCATATAAACTATCGATAGAAACATTGACAGCGGTTGTTAATGTGAGATCTTATCCCTAATCTGACGGTGCCTATTTCCCGTGGTATCCAGGTACACCCACATCGAGGCGGAGTGTCCCTTTATCAGCTTTGACGACCTGCTGAACAGGCTGGAGGACCTGGTCTGCGACGTGGTGGACCGCGTGCTGAAGTCCCCCGCCGGCCAGCTGCTCTACGACCTCAACCCGGTACGTCACACTGTCCGACGGACCGACGCTTCGTCTCGGGGTTGAGAATCTTTTGAAAACTCACCGTTCCTACAGTAGGCTCTTTGAAGCTTGTAAACAGAGAGATGTTCACATTTGGAAAACCCAAATGATCAAATGGATTCTGGACAAGCATCACACAGGCGTGCATACATACATACATACATACATACATACATACATACATACATACAGCGTCTCATACGTACTCGGTAAAAACAAATAGAACGATGATGTTGAAAGATGGCGAATAACAGCGAGTGTTCAGATTGGTCTTTGGATGTTTATTTGGAGGCCCCAAAAGGTACGAGCGTCACAGAGTACAGAGAAGTCTGCAGGAGACCTCAAGGGTTTTAATGCCCAAAGAAGAGGCGGCGTCTTGATGGACGACATTCCTTTGCCGAAGAGATGCGCGTGTGCGATCGTCCGACGGTGCGCACGGGAACAGGAAGAACTGGTGTCCATGTATGCCGCGTTCTTCCTGTATACGGCAGACGGTTGATCGAGCGGCGGAAACCCCGCTCTGAGACACGCTACTGATTTGACCTTATGTGCACTATGACATCATATGCACAGAGGAAATTAGCTATGAGCTATAATCTGGTACAAACATCTCTGCCTCTGTGCTTAATGTATTTGTACACTGTCCTAATAAACTTCTAAACAAACAAACAAACTTTTCTGCTGAGAGCAGGATATGTCCTCCAGCATGGACACGGGTTCAGAGAATAAGTACCGTTTCACATTGAACAGTAAAGCTAACTGTGCTGTGTCAAATATTTTCATAACAATGGATAAAGTAAATGGAAACAAACAATCCAAACAAGACGGCGTAAGTCACAATAGCAGCTCTTGAACGTGCTTCTAACCTCACGGAGTCCCTCACCAAAGGATCGCCGGAATAAATGAATATCCCTTCGGTGTTTTTATAAAAATGTTCACCGTTTATTTTCATTATTGTTATTAGTTTTGATCGGAGAGACGTTGAAAGAACAGGACCTTAATCTCAAAGAAAAGTATGACCCGTGCTCCTGATTGCATTGTATTCTACTCACTGTTCACATTCATATCCGTCGTCATATTTCTAATAATGTTGACGCTCTTCTACCAGCACATATCCCAATGCACCGCACACAGCAAAGTAGGAACTTCACTATACAAGGACACCCGTTTCTACGCTGCACACGTTGCAGTTTGAATCTATAGCCCCGCGTTTACAGGCCGGTCTGCGCTGACGTAGGAGGACTGACAATCCTAGTGCGTTGGGATGGATCTCCAGTGAGTTCTGCATCTTTTAAATGCATGGAGCTAACAGTCCATTCCTGTATCGCAAGCAAACAAAATCCAGTAAATTGCTCTTGAATTTGTTCCAGAGGCTGCGAGGTCTGAAACTCAGAGATGGAAAGTCTTTCTAACGGTGGATAAACTGTCCGTTTTGAATTTGCTCACTGGGTGCGTTCAGCTTCAGGATTTTCTAATCAGCTACTTGGTGAAGATGTTTTGTTTATGTCTCCCCCCGCCGTGCCTTCTAGAGTTTCAAGCCCCCAAAGAGGCCGTTCAGGCGGATGAACTATTCCGAAGCCATCGAGTGGCTCCGAGAGCACGACGTCAAGAAGGAAAACGGCACCTACTATGAGTTTGGAGAGGTCAGACATTTCCGGATCTCGGCCCGCTCGTGACGAGCGCCGGCTCCCTGAAGAACGTTTAGAACGTTCCCATAAGAGGATGCTTGTTTTTCAACGGGAAGGTGTCGTAAGTTTATTTCTCGGTGTTTCAGTGGTGAGTTATGGTTTCCGTCCCCCAGGACATCCCCGAGGCTCCGGAGAGGCTGATGACCGACACCATCAACGAGACCATCCTGCTGTGTCGCTTCCCCGCCGAGATCAAATCCTTCTACATGCAGCGTTGCTCCGACAACCCCTGCCTCACCGAGTCGGTGCGTACCCGTCCACCAGAACCTCACAGCGTCCATTCAGCTTCGCATACATGATTACACTGGAACGCGTATTTGTTGTAAATTAAAAAGGTATGAAAACACACCGTTTATTTATTGCCATTGATTTTGTGTGCAGTCGCTCTTTGATTAATTGTAAAAGGCCTCAATGACGTGTTGATGTTTTTCAATTTCATTTTAAGACTAAATGAGACGGGGAAGTGACATTTACCTTGAGTTTTATCTAAATGTCTGTGTGTGTGTGTGTGTGTGTCTGCAGGTTGATGTGTTGATGCCAAATGTTGGCGAGATCGTCGGAGGCTCGATGCGTATTTGGGATGCTGACGAGCTGCTGGCCGGTTACAAGAGGGAGGGCATCGACCCGACCCCGTACTACTGGTACACAGACCAGGTAACCCGACAACTTACCCGTTTTCTATTTTTGTTATCTTAAATGGACTTTGTTGTTGGATTAGCGAAAAGGGAAACGTCAACTAATCCTTGTGACGTACGATATAGGGCTGCCATGACTAGTTCACAACTGATTGAGCTAATGACGTTATCCCGTGCACGTCCTGTGACATGCAGAACCCGACAATACGACGTCTCACCGTAGCCAGTTGAAGTAGCCCAGAGACTTTTTCGCAAATCTTCAATGAGCCGATTGCAACATTCGTCCCGGAGCCGAAAGGGGAAGCAGCGGTGTGGCGCCATCGAGAGGCCGGGAATCTTTCATGACGAAGAAATGCTCCCCGGAACTCTTGAGTATTAGATTGTCGGTCTAGCAAACTGTGTTTGTTGTTGTGCACAAAATGCACTTTTGTTTAAGAGAAAAAAAAGCATTTTATTGCAAATATTTCAAAGGGCAAGAAAAGGCCCGAAAAACTTCACTGCTATAATAAATATACACAACAGCCATCGTATTGATGTGCAGTTTGGCGGCTCTTGTACAATTATCAGTGTTTCGGTTACAGTAAATGTGTTGTTGCTGCGCTCAGTGGTAAAGACGGGAAATGCAACTTGTTAAAAAGACGGTCCTGTGTGTGTGTGTGTGTGTGTGTTTTCAGAGGAAGTACGGCACGTGTCCTCACGGCGGCTACGGTCTGGGTCTGGAGCGTTTCCTCACCTGGCTGCTGAACAGACATCATATCCGAGACGTCTGCCTGTACCCACGGTTCATCCAGCGCTGCCGACCTTGAGCACGCCGTCCGTCTGCGCGCCTGGAAACATCTCACCGCAACACAAAATCAAATCGAGTCTAAATTAGTGGTGTTGTGCCGTCCCCTGTCCTACTTCCTGTAATAAATGTCAGTCCTGAAGAAGGCCCAGGTCACCACTGAGGCGCTCAGAAATCTACCACTACACTATGCTTTTGCCGCCGCTCTTCCTCCTCCTTCCGCTGCCTCCATGGTCATTTTGTCACGGTGAACCAAACTCTGGCTTTTTGTCATCATCGCATCGGTAATGAAAACTTTGTGATTCGCTGTGGTTCTTCTGCAGGCCCCCCCTCAACTTAGGGGGTTGCAAAATGCAGAAAATGCCCTGGGGAGTCGAACGCACCCTCTTTGGGTCCGAAACAAAAAGCATGTCTCGAGCCCCTCGAACGCTGCCTTTTTTAAACACCGCTGTTGTTTTGTGCATGGGCCGACGGTGCCGACCGATCGGTCTGCCTTTTCTCAACGGTTAAAGTGAGCATTTCCACATCCTTTGAGGAAACATAAGACCAATTGATCTGAACGCCGGCTTCCTCCTCAGCGCTTCAATTTGGATGCATGTTCCTGTTCTTGACCCGCCGCAACACCAAAACGCTTCGGGGTCAAACCGAGTCCAGGGATTTAAATGTCGATGTCCGGACCGCTCGGTTTGCTTCAGGCGTTCAACCTCGCTCCTGCGTGGCACCGGGAAATAAAATGACGGTCGACCAAAATGAGAAAGCAGCTGTGGTACGGTCAACTTGAGCCCAAAGAATAAATATCCATGATGAGAGATGGTCTAAAGGATTTCTTTTCCTCTGAATCATCCGTCACGGCGACCTAGCTGCCGTGGCTTTATGTGCAGGGATGTGGTTGTGCATTTGAAGCTCCGATGAAAACAATTCAGGACTTCACTCTTTATTCGAGATTCATATATTTATTGTTGTTTATTGTCAAGTGTACGGTGTCGAAACGACTTTCCCCGTATAGCGAGATTCCCACTTTGCTGTCGGCGGTGCATTGGACATGTGCCGGTTGAAGAGTGTCCAACATTGTTACCGATGAATGTGAACACGGTGCAATAAGACGTTTGAGTGCAGCTTGGTGTGCAACTCACAAAGTGCACGTGCAAGGATGAGTGCAAATCAAGTGGCGATAGACTTTACATGCGCTGTGGTATCTTCTTTATTCATGTTTTAACACATTTCCTCCAATTGGTTTGCCATTTGTTTGTCACTAAGTTGATGGGACAGGAAGAAGGAATTGTTCTTGGAAAATACATCATTGATTAGAATGTCTGAGGCTGTTTTTCATTGCTTGGTTCAAGATATCTGGGTAGGAAATAGTCAGTATTAGAGTATTAGAGCAAGTAATAATGACGTCTGGATCATTGAGCTCTGCATGCAAGTGACACTTTAAACACAAACAAGCATCACATTGGATTTGGAAACATTGAACATGTGACTGGAGTATGTGCAAAAATGATGTTTTTTATTTTTCCGCATATAAATGTACACAACACACTGCGATCAACCAATCGATCAATCAATTAATCAATAACGCACACACGGTCCCTGGTGTGGCTGTAACGTCGGTGTGACGCACTGCAACGATAAGGGGGGGGGAATGTCAAGTGCGATAGCGTAAACAAGATTAAACCGGATATGTATCAATGTTGCCACAATAAAAGCTTAAAGGTAAAGTCAGAACAAGAGAGAAGGAAACGCTAATTCACCTCGAGGATGACGGCGGTATAAAACACCTCGCCGTGGAAAGAGATAACTAGAACGAACATTAGTTTTGGTCGGAAAAATTGAGCTATTTGTTTGTAAAAAGTGTTCCTCTTAAGTCCCGCCAAAGCCTTGGCTCGGGCGGAAAGAGAAACCATACCGGAAGTAGGGGAGTTCAATTCCGTATCTTGACGGGGTTGTCGGGTCGCCAGCCGGTGAAGTCAGTTGGAGGAATCTGGCCGTCCGAGGCGGTGGGACACCCGTGGACCAGCCCGTGGACTGAACGAGTGCCGCCGCTTCGTATCAGTGTGACAAGAGGTTTCCTCTCGCCGGGAAGAGCGGAAGATTATGACGATGGCAGTCCTGGGCAGCGCCGCTCGCTTAATTCAATGTAAGTCGGACTATACAGCTAAGTTAGCCCGACCGGAGGTGTGTTCAGAAAGCCTTCATCGCAACCCTAACCCCTCAGTCGAGTTCTGCCGACTGAACCCTTGCCGTTTGTGGTCGGTTTCAGTCTATTTTCAAGTGGCGGTGTGCAACGCCGGCGAAATAGTTTCACGTTGAAGTCAGAAACACGCCGGTGACATTGGCGGTTCTCAAAGGAGCGTCAAGCTGGACGCGATAGGCACGGATCATTTCCGGTCAGAATCTGCGACCAAAAGTTAGGGCGACAACTTTTAAGCGGCGCTACCGCACATCGACGGTATTAAGGCGGCGGCGGGAATCGTTTGCGACCACCTCGGGTTTAAGTCGCGTCCACGCTGACGATGCTCTTTTATCCGATCCGTTGAACGCGTTCGCTAACACTTTATTTTGCCCCGTTCCGAGTAGCGCTTCCGCCGCTAGCCGAGCGCTCCCGCACGCTGCTCTCACACATTGGAGGCTTCGCTTCGACACTCTTGTTTAAAGTCCGAATTATCCGGCACCTTTGCTACTGCTGGGAAAAACAAGGTGGAAAGTGTTGCGAGGAAACCAAGCGGGTTGGAAGTTTGCTGTCACGGTGGCGGAGCGGAGTTACACAATCGCTGCGTTGCAACTTGCGTAACGGCCGCGGCCCCCTAGCGGCCGGCGCGGGTATTGCAGCTCGGATTATGAAAGCGCATCAAGACGCGGCGGCGGTGAAAAGCTGCCCGGCGGCGGCGGGACCCCGGGGGGGGAAGAGGACCGGGGGGGTCCTCCAGACCCGGAGGCCCGTCCTGGATCACACGCCCCGCCGCGGTGCCTGCATGCCGGGACGGTGCCGCTGGTGATGGGAAGGTGTGCTCCAAGTCCAGCCTCCATGAGCAGGTCTGCTCAGGGCCGACGACCTCGGCCCTTCAGGGTCTGGAACCTTGGCCCCTCAGGGTCCAGATCCTCAGCTCCTCAGGATCTAGGACCTTGGGGGTTTGCCAGGTCTAGAACCTCGGATTTGCCGGGTCTAGAACCTCGGGTGCGACGGGTTGAGAACCTCTGCTCCTCAGGGTGGAGAACCTCTGCTCCTCTGGGTTTAGAATCATTGCCCCTCAGGGTCTTGAACCTCGGCCCCTCAGGGTCCAGAACCTCGGCTCTGCCGGCTCAAGAACCTCATTTCCTCAGGATCTCGTACTTCGGGGGTTTGCCGGGTCTAGAACCTCGGGCTCCTCAGGGTCTAGAATCTCAGCTCCTCAGGGTGGAGAACCTGTGTGGTTTTCGTCCCGGTCGTGGAACGGCAGACCGGCTCCACCCCCTCGATGGGGCCCTCGAGGGGCCACGAGCGTCTGCCGTGACGGGTCTACATGTGTTTTGTGGATCTGGAGAAGGCGTTGTCCCGCAGGAAGTCCCGTGAGAGTCGGCCTCGGCCGGGGCCGCCCTTTGTCGCCGGTTCCGTTGATAACTTCTGCAGACGGAGTTTGTGGGTGCAGCCGGGGCGTCGAGGGGATCCGGTTCGGGGGCCGCAGGATCGAGTCTCTGCTTTTCTCAGGTGATGCGTTTCCGTCGGCTTCATCGGACCGCGATCTCCAGCTCTCAGAGGAAGGGTTCGCAGCCGAGCGCGAAGCGGCCGGGAAGAGGATCGGCACCTCCAAATCGGAGACCGGGGCTCAGCCGGGTGGAAGGCCCCCTCGGGGTCGGGGAGGAGGTCCTGCTCCGGATCGGTGCGGCGTCTGCGGCGATGCCGACTCTTTACCGGGCCTGTCGTAATGAAAAGGGAGCCGAGCCAGAAGGTGAAGCTCCCCTTGTACCTCTGGTGAGGTGAGGTCACCTACGGTCACCGGCTGTGGGCGGCGCCCTGAAATAACAGGAGCTGCCGAAATGAGTTTCCTCGGCGGGGTGTCCCGGGAACACCTCGGGGTCCCCGCAAAGGAGCCGGACCATGTGGCCGGGAGAGGGAAGCCTCTCCGCTCCGGCTGCTGCTCCTGTGACCCGACTCTGGAGAAGTGGGAGAAGATGGATGGAGCTGTTTACATCCATCACTGTAACTTCTCACCTCAAAATACCTTTCTTGACCATTTTCGACTGTCCCTGCATTTTACCAAGCCTATCTCCCCATGTTGCTGCCGTCCTTCCAGGGCGTGGAGGTCGGGGCTTCGGCCCGGCAGCCAAAGAACCCTGGTTGGATCTCCTCATGGGGACCTTTCTGTCTCCCCGTGTCTGCTGGGTTTCCTCCCAGAGTCCAGATGGCCGGACGGAGGGCTTGATCTCAGTGGTCGAGGGAATAGAAATCGAAATGGCTTCGTTCATCACATTCGGTTCTGCGGCACATCGTCGGCTCCATTTGAGCACCCATGGGTGCACCGTGCACCGTGCACGCCGTTATTGTAGTATAGTTGCATTTGTGTCTTATCTCTGCAATATGCTTTCCTGTCAAGGCTGTTCTATCTTCATTTCAAGACCGTTGAACACTGTAACGGTGAGCAACATCATGAGAGTAAAACATCAATGTAAGTCAGTGGGTCAGGTCATGTGACAGATAGGATGTGGACATAGGACTTCTTTTCCCGCCTTGAAAATGAACACACTGGAACACATCTGCTGCTCCACTAGAGTAAAAGCAGACATCAGATTATTTTTTTCTCTAAAACGAAGCAATTCTCCTGAAAGACAGTCCTCTGTGGTGAGTGACGTGCATCCACAGATGATGCATGGCGTCTGCGGAGGAGCTCGGGCGACTCCTCGTCGAGATGATTCCGACAAGAACTCCGCATAGTATGACTCCAAAATTGATCTGGACGATCCCGGTAGAACAATGGACGAGCGCGTTTCCGGTCATGTGGTTCGTTTGAAGGGAAATGGTTTCTAAAGCCCGTCTCTGAAGAGCCTTTTCACACACGGTTTCACCGCTGGACGTGTGTGACAAGAGACCAGAAGCTTCTTCTCCCGGTCATCACCAGCGGTGGATCTACGACGTCACAATTCTAGAGAAGTCCAGAAACGTGAGGGGCCTCACACTGAAGCCGGGGCGCCGGGGGTCAGATGAAGCGTGTCACACGCTCCACATGGGTGGGGGGGATTTTTAATGGCTTGTTAAGGAACTAATTGGGTAGTTCACATTCGTGTGATTGATTAAATCACATTTTAATCGCGTCAACATCCTTTCAGGCTTCGTCCGTATGGAGGATGGTTCTACATGTTGCTAGGAGTTTCTGTGGGTAAATCAGTGGGTGATTTCCTTTCCTCCTGTAGTTGCCAGGAGCAGCATCAGCCTCGGCACCAGAGGACGCTCCACCGCCGCTGCCTTGGCCCGGACTGTGGCGCCAGATACCCAGGAGAACAGGTGACACACACACACACACACACACACACACACACACACACACACACGACAAACAAAATGTACCCTCGTAAGATGACTTGCAAGTGTGTGAAGTTTTCTGGGATGTCTTACTGTCCTGGGTACATTGTTTTCATGACCCTGTGAGCAGAGGATGGATGGATGATGGATGTCTTGGTAAACCCAGCAGATGTGATATAGAGCCAGAAATGTTTGTGTTTTTAATTTTGAGTGGAGCTGAGATATTCTTGATAAACTCCAGTTTCTTGGTGGGCTCCATCAGACGTCACCAACAGGTTCAAACTTAAACCTGACTTTCAAAGGATACCTTGTTGTTTCCTTTGGGATTTTGTTCAGTGTTTTTTGAAGCGGGGGTTTGTACTGACTCCTAAAAAAAATTCTTTACATTTAGAATAGAGCATCAGGGACTGAACCTTCATGTACTGGAGATAAAATGTGGATAAGCGGGAGTTTAATGGTCAGCCGTGACTGGAATGAGTCACCGCTTCCATTTGGAAGCCTAACTGTCCGGCCCTTCAGATCCTCAGTGTCCATCCGGTCAGTCAAACCAAAGAGTTTGTTTTGGTGTGCGGTGCGTTGCCTGTCCGTCCTCCTGGCTCCCAAAGAGAACCTCCACATCTTCATCTGGTGTCTCCACCAGACCTCCAGGCTGCTCCACCCTTCATCTTCTGCATTTGTCTCTCATCTCCAGCTGTTCCAACCTTCTTGCACACATTTCTACTCACGCTCTCCTTTGTTCTCCCTCCATACTTCAAATCCTCTCCGTTCTTTATCTCTTCTCCCTGTAACCTCACACACACACACACACACACACACACACACACACACGTGTGTACCCTCGTTTTGCTAATTGTTGCATCTTTTTATGGCTCTCCTTTGCAGGAAACCCAAGACGGGCGTTCTGATGTTGAACATGGGAGGTCCTGAGAAACTAGAAGACGTGCACGACTTCCTGCTGAGGCTTTTCATGGACACCGATCTGATGAAACTCCCCGTGCAAAAGTATGCAGTGCGCACACACACACACACACACACACACACACACACACACACACACACACACACACAAACCGTTTGGTTAGTTAGAATCTAATGGGAGACGTCTTCCTGGCCAGGAGTGGGGAAGGTTCTCCCAGCGCTCTGTTTCACAACGGCCGATGCGAAACTTGGTCACGTGCGCTGTCGACACGTGTTGTGAAAACTGGAAGTGTTTGCGTCGCAGGGTCGGAGGGTCGGAGGGTCGCAGGGTCGGACAACCCCCTGAGAGCCAGGTGACCGGCTCTGCTCGGCCGCAGGGCTCCGGCATTCTAACCAGGGAATTATCTGGCAGTCACTTAAAGTGCGGAATATCAAGTACTTCCAATGAAAGACAGAGAAAAACTTTATTTGATGAGATTCAGCCACGGCTGCGCCGAAGAACGTTTCTTGGAAACGAGACGGAATACGTCGCGACGGTTTTGGAGTCTGGATGTAGGCGGGTTTATTTCTCTTATGTTTTGAGCGAAATAAATGAAATGGGGTTCCATCCCTCTGTCCGGCAGCAAACTGGGCCCGTTCATCGCCAAGCGGCGGACGCCAAAGATCCAGGAGCAGTACAGTAAGATCGGAGGAGGCTCGCCCATCAAACACTGGACGTCCATGCAGGGCGAGGGGATGGTGAAGCTGCTGGACGAGATGAGCCCGGAGACAGGTGGGCGCCACAGGCTGCCGGAAGCTTCTGTACACCCACAGCGGCGCGAGAAAGGCCTCAGGAAATTTCAATTGACGTCGTCGAGCGCAGAGTTACATTACGGCGGTTGAGGAAGTTCCTGAGTGTGACTCCAGCATGATGGTTCGGTTTACATGTTGGAAAAAACAACAGCTTCACATGAGTTCTCTGCTGTGTGTGTGTGTGTGTGTGTGTGTGTGTGTGTGTGTGTGTGTGTGTGTGTGTGTGTGTGTGTGTGTGTGTGTGTGTGTGTGTGTGTGTGTGAGATAGCGGCTCAGTGAGGGAGCGGTTCTTCACACGCCTTCAACACGCCTCCTTGATAAGACGTATCTCGGGTGTGGGTTTGAAAGTGGCGCTCGCCGGTTGTTCTCTAAACCTTCAAACATGTGACGAAGCTCCTCGCCTGTTTCGATGCCCCTCTGACCTCCGTCCGTCCGTCCGTCCGTCCCTGTCTCTCTCCAGCTCCTCACAAGTTCTACATCGGCTTCCGGTATGTTCAGCCGCTGACGGAGGAGGCCATTGAGGAGATGGAGAAGGACGGGGTGGAGAGAGCCGTGGCCTTCACTCAGTATCCTCAGTACAGCTGCTCCACCACAGGTCAGTCCCAGCAGAGCCGGAGCTCAGGCCTCGTCCGGCTCTCCTTTTCCCCGTCATTTAACGCTGGGTTTCAAAATAAAAAGCCGGTGAGTTTGTGGAGCTGAAGAAGCAGGAGCGCCGGGCCGGTCCGGTGAACGGCCGTCAACATGTCCAAGCAGCCGCGACAGCGGGCGTGGGTAGCCTGTGGCTCGGGGAAAATAATCAGTCCTTAAATATTAGATATCATGATTTTTTTTTTTAATACATCTCCAAAGTTGAAGAGAACGGTGATCATGTCACATTGAAATGAATCTTCTTCGGTTCTTCTGCCGACGGCGATTCATTGAGCTTTTGCCGCGCTGAGGTTCAGGGGCCAAAACTGGTGGAATAAACATTTTAAATGGCTGCTATTTTGCAAATGTTCAGCAAAGTAGTCATTTAAAAAAAAAGCGAAACAACTGGAAAAGAGGTATAGAAACATGTGCGAGGAGGCTGGAACGGGTGGAGATGTGAGCGCACACAGGGATGGCTCGTGGTGGATGTCCTGGATGTTCTGGAGGTTCTGGAGATAAAGTCACACTGAGGGGTTTGGATGTGGACAAAGCAGGGAGAAGGTCTGGGGAGAAGGATGACAGGAGGGTCATGGATGGATGGATGGATGGATGGATGGATGGAAGAGGACAGGATGCGTGAAGAGGAGGCCGGTTCGTCGAAGACGGAAGAAGACTTACAGGTTATCAAGTAAAGACGAAGTCGGTCCAGTAAACTGGGTGTGAAACTGCAGCCAAGCCAGAAGACGTTCAGAACAACGGCGCAGAAATAAAGCGGGCGAGATGTTTTTCCACCATTCTCTCCTTTTTATTCAGGGATTTTGTTTCTGTGAGACCTTTCTTGACCCGTGAGAGGTGAAGGGTGGACCCTCATGTTAGCCTCTGATTAACCCCTCACACACACACACACACACACACACACACACTTGAGTGTATTCAAAGAGGCGCAGTACTTCTGATCTTGTCACCTGCTGCTGGTTTCGCTCATCGTACCGGAGCTTCCACTTGAAAATACTGACAGGAGAGATTGTTTGCTGAGCAGCAGATGGTTATTTGACTTGTTTGCGACTCTGTTGCTTTATTATTTTACTCTCCTGTGAATGACTGGCCAAGATGCAGCTCCTCGCTTTGGATAAACAAATAATGTGTCTGTCTCTTGAAGGGTCAGCTCTCTGAAAGCTCAACTACTTTACTTTGTGCATCTTCCGAGACATGTTTGAACATGTCAACGTCCTCCAGACTCTGAAAGCACATTTCGGGCCGAGGGGGTGGACGGGTGGTATCCCGGCGCCGTCGTCGTAGCCTTGACCTGGACACAGATAGAGAAGTTCTTCAGAGCGTCCTGAAACAGGAGCTCCTGCGCTCAGAGAACAGGCTCATGACTCTTACTTGACTGCATTTGTGGAAGGAGCTGCTCATTAATAGGAAGAGGAATCAGCACATGCAGTCAGTTGGACAAACAGAAGAAAAGCGCTCCTGTTACTGACAGTGTGTCAATAAACAGAAACACTGCGTGAGCCGGCGCGACCGCTTCTGCAAATGCGGTGACACGACAAACTACTGCAGCACTGCAGCGACCGGGAGGAAGAAGAAAGATGTTCCTGTCAGTAAATGGCGTGGAAGGTTAAAGGCTGCTGTCAGCTGAGGTCCAGGCTCACACAGCCATTCCTACTCTGCTTAAAGGTGAACGGGATAGAATTGGAAGGCTCGGTGCGTGCGTGCGTGCGTGCGTGCGTGCGTGCGTGCGTGCGTGCGTGCGTGCGTGCGTGCGTGCGTGCGTGCGTGCGTGCGTGCGTGCGTGCGTGCGTGCACGGTCGTTGGTTCGCTCACTGCTGGTAGGAAAAGCGTCTTAGTGACACTTTCCCGGTCGCCGGGGAAAAGCTTTTCCCGTAGATTTCCATTCTCTGAACAAGTTTAACCTGTGCTCGCTCGTATTTACCGCCAGCAAGGTCACGTCTCTTCCTGTCTGAGAAGTCGAAAGCACAGGAAACGGCAACAAAATCATCTCGAACACCGATCTTTTTATATTTCCCGACGTGTTTCTTTGCTTTTGTACAAATAGTCAGGAGCATGTGTTGCCAGCCAAACAAGTAGGAGTAGCAGAAGTCTTCGGGGTCTCCGATGTCCTTTGGTGCTGCGCAACAGCAAACCTCAATGTGTCCACGTGCAAATCTTCCCACTTGTATTTAATTCTTTCCACTTGGACGTCATTTGATATGAGCTCTTAACATGCCGGTCCTGCTGCATGTCTGCATGTTGACCTGTCACTCATCTACTTTGTCTGGTTAAACACACTGTAGAGACAAAAATAGAAAAAACCCAGAGCCAAGGATGAAGTGTCATTTTGCATAACACACACACACACACACACACACAGTGGAACATGACTGTTAATAGAAAATCATGTTTTCTTACCTTTTTGGTTAAACAGGCAGCAGCCTGAACGCCATCTACCGTTACTATAGGAACAGAGGAGACAGGCCCAAAATGCTCTGGAGTGTCATTGACCGCTGGCCCACACATCCACTGCTGGTGGAGGTAAGACACACACACACACACAGTTGCTAGAAGAAAGTGTCTTAAACTTGTGCAGGAGCTGCTCCTTGTGAAGGTGTGTCCATGAACGTGGTTGATAAAATGGTCTCCATTGAGTTTTGCTCTCCGTCGCTAAAGAGCGTCCTGGTCCTCGCCGTGCCAGCGCCTCTTCTCTGGCTTCAGCAGAACAAACATGTAAATGATGTGGAAATAAAGAGTTTGGCATCAGGTCGTCATGGCAACCCTCTAGCATCATCTCAACACGCTCGGGTGTACGTGGGAACCGAGGACTCGCCCGTCGTCGCGCTCTTATAATTCACGGCTCGGCGCCTGTGTGCACGCAGTGTTTTGCGGAGCACGTCCACAACGAGCTGCTGAAGTTTCCAGAGGAGAAGAGAGACGACGTGGTCATCCTGTTCTCGGCCCATTCGCTCCCCATGGCTGTGAGTACGACTCAGGGCCGGCGCGGAAAGTAGAAGTTCAGGTAGCCGGAGCTCAGTTAGCGGCCGGTGACGCTAACTTCTCTCTGCAGGTTGTAAACAGAGGAGACCCCTATCCTCAGGAGGTGGGAGCCACAGTCCAGAGAGTCATGGAGAGACTCGACCACTGTAACCCTTACAGACTCGTGTGGCAGTCCAGGGTGAGTAACACTCACACACACACACACACACACACACACACACAATTGTCAAGATGCAGGGTACACGGTCCATGTTGATGCTTAATGTCACATGGGAAATTGACCATTAGTTCTGAAAGGTTCTGATGTGAACGGACGTTGTCAACCTCAAGGACGGGAAGATGATCAGAATTCAGAAAACACACATGGAGGTCAGCAGAAGATAAATGGTCCTTAAATGGTTCGTTCAAACTCTATTTGGATGAAGTGATAATCACGTCAGTCTTAATCCATATTGCTTTTCTCTTCCCAGACTTTCTGAGTTTAGTTTTCTGCTGTTATTTGGTCTTAATATTCGAGAATATTCGTGACCAAGCGGGACGCTTCTGCGGTCCAGATTTCCTTTCAAGTCGTGGAGACTTTGGTTGACCTGGTTTATGAAATGTATCTCCCCGTAACTGGGAATACAAATCTCTTCTAGCAAACATCGGAATCTATCGTTATGGACGGGGCTTGTCTGAGAGTCATAGTCAGGCTCAGCTCAACCCTCATTCATTCATTCAGCAGCTTGATTTGAAGTGTGTGTGTGTGTGTGAGAGGGTGAACAGTCAATGGCAGGACGTCGGCTCCAGCCTGCAGGAGAATGAACATCTTTTTTTTTCATCGCCTTGATTTCTGTTATATTTGAAGTGACTGACTTGACCTCAGGAGCCTCAGCGTCAGCTTGTTGCCCTCCGACCTTTGCATCGGCACAAACTCATCGGGTTTCACACCCCAGAATCAGGCTGTTTTCCCTCCGTCCAGCAAAAATGTTATTTTTACGGTTATTTTACCGGAACAAAACGTGACAATCAGCAGTCACATAAAATGTCCTGTGATATTTAGAGTGAATGTATTTTTCTGTTCCCTTATTTTTCCTAAACTCAGCGATGGAGTCGCTTGACTTGTCTGCTTCTAAAATGAAGAAATGTATTTTAGGCACTGATAATGTGTACGTGTCTTCAAAGAGGCCACTGCTTGGAAAGGCTAGTTTTCTGACCGAAGTTACATCGAGCTGTAAAAACATGGTCATCGATCCCGCCGTCGGTGAATATTGTTTTTTTTAAATTGACCACAAGATGGAGCCGCCGTCCTGCCTAACGGCGCCGCGGAAAAGATCCCCGACCAAACACGGTGAAGCTGTCCTTTAAGTCTGAAATTAAACACACTTCACCTTCCCTGGTTACCTGTGGCTTTTAGGATTGATTTTAAGATTTTATTGTGACGTCCCGCTGCCGGGACCGTCGGATCAGAATGATGCGAGTCCTCGTTCCTCGGGGTCGACGGCAGATTCCTTTTCGGATCGAACGGCACAGGTGACGGTTGGGTGGGTTTTGGTTTTACTGCATTCACACCGGTGTGTGGAACACGCTGGGCCCGATCCGACCGCCGTCATGTACTGAAGTTAAACCGGAGCGCTGAGGACGACGGCCGCGGTTTGAGCCGGGTTCCTGTGGGCGGCGGAATGAGCGGGTGTGGTTGTGTGTGTGGGCCGGCAGGTGGGGCCCATGCCGTGGCTCGGCCCCCAGACGGACGAGGTGATCAAGGGTCTCTGCGAGCGAGGCAAGAAGAACATCCTGCTGGTGCCCATCGCCTTCACCTCCGACCACATCGAGACCCTGCACGAGCTGGACATCGAGTACGGACAAGTGCTGGGAGAGGAGGTAGGAAGCCTCCGCTTGCCTTCCGTCGCCGGGGTCTCTGCACGCAAGCCTTCGCCGTTCCTTCCGCGAATCTTAACGCACGCAATGAAACGCTCCGCCGCTACATCGATCCGCGGCTCCTCGTCGTTCTGTGGATCAAAGATCGGTCCGTTACCGATCCTCTCAGTGAACCTCCTCAGCTCAGAGTTTTATATCTGTGTTTCTTCTAAACATGGATTGAAGAAAAAAACAAAGTGAAAATAAGATTAAAATCTGCGATGCCCGAATCCCCTCCTCGGGGAGCGAAGGCACGGATCTTTCGCAGATCAGAAGTGACGGCTTTCTCTTTTCTCCTCATCAGTGCGGCGTCGAGAACATCAGGAGAGCAGAGTCACTCAACGGCAACCCTCTCTTTATGAAGGTGTGTTTTACACACACACACACACACACACACACACTAGTGCACACAGCCTTCAATCAGGACTACAACTTCTTTACTTTCATTGGATATATAAAAGGTTTAAAGAGCGTGTGTGTCTGTTCCAAAGCGGGAGGGAGGTAATGGGAGAGGACATGGAGGGCGGGAGGGAACCTGAAAATGAAACGAATAAAGTGTTTAATGGAAAAAAGAGAGGGTGGAGTTACGAGGCCTTGGATAGAGAGGAAGTGCAGCTGAGGCTCGTGTTGGAAAGTTAGTGAAGTCCAGGCTGAAGATGGTCAATAAATGGATTTCCTCCCTTGTCCTTCATTTCCCTCCGTCTTCCTCCTTCCCTTCGCTCTTCCCTGTCTTTCTTCTTCACTCCATCCCGTTTCTGCATCGCCTCCCTCCTTCGTCTTCTGCCCTGCAACCTTCCTCACAACAGCCCGCTCCTTCAGCCGGTGTGTGTGTGTGTGTGTGTGTGTGTGTGTGAGAGTGTGTGGGGTTTATTAAAGGAAGGGTGCAGATCAATGGGAACCCTTGGCGCTGACTCCAGTAGAAGTGAGCGGCCCAGCTGGCCGCGCTCAGAGACCTCGCCGGTCTGAATCTGAGCCCCAGTGCAGAAATCAATAGCCGGAGGATGATTAGTCGGTAGTTACTGAAGAATGGTTTCCTCGGTCCGAGTTTCTCCGCGAGTAGCATCGCCCGCCGACGTCCGCCAGCGGCGGCGACCGCAAGAATCCCGACCTGAGTCAGAAGGGTCGGTCGCACGGACCGGTTTTTGGTGAATCCTCCCGTTAGTCCACAGGACGCTGTGCCAATGTGGCTTCTCACCATCTTCCTTTTAGTTCTACTCACCCCTGTTCCACCTCAGGATTCCTCGAGGTCCACGATACGGCTCCGCCGTGGCGCTCCGGACCCGCTGACCGGTTCTGTGTGTGTGTCCAGGCCCTGGCCGAGCTGGTCCAGTCCCACCTGAAGACCAAGGAGCCGTGCTCCCGCCAGCTGACCCTGCGCTGCCCGCTATGCACCAATCCAACCTGTGGAGAGACCAAGGCCTTCTTTGCAAACCAGAAACTCTCATAGAAACAAGTGTGTCCGCACGCACACGCACACACACACACACACACATACACACACACACACAGTGATACCCTTCCTGCAGTTTTTGCTGTCTGTGAACAAACAGAAACAAACCATTCAGATGCACAAGAAAACACACACAGTCTTTCCAGCTCGTGGCTCGGAGCAGCTCGGTGCCGAACCGTCACCCGGAAAAGGAGCTCCGGCTGTAAATCTGCATTTGGGAGTCAATGAAAAAGCAACATCCAGGATTGGATGCACAGAAAAATGCAATTTTCAGATGATAAGAGCAGCGTGGAACACGGTCACCGGTAAACCCCTGAAGGATTTAACATTTTGATTGACGACTGAAAGAAATTGTTCAGATCATTAACAAGACACGGAACAGATAATAGTTAAATTATTTGAAAAGCAGGTTCCAGGCAAAAAAAAACAAAAAAAGAACCCCCCCTCAATGGCTGAACCAGGAAGACGGCAGCCGGAGACGGACTCCGCTCTGCAGAACCTCATCCGAGACACGGGGGGAAAAAGTGTTGCACTACTTTTTCTGTTCCCCAACAGTCCCCTCGCTTACGTTCCCCGAAACCAACGCCCGGCGCCCCCAAACCCCCGCGCTCCCCCTCCTCTCGCTGGTGCTGCTGCAGGACAACCACCAGTGGTGATGACAGGAGACCATGTAGAACACCTCCTCCTTTGTATTTGCTGCGCTTCTGTTGCATGTCAGCGCCAGGGGAACGGGGACGCTTAGAAACTACCGGCCGCCATTCCTGGAGTTCCGTCCGCTCACGGCTTTGAGTCATTTAGGAGATGTAAACGCTCTCGCTGCCAAATAATCCTCCACCGCCATGAAAAGATGACCTGTCGGGCGCTCACACCGGGACGTCTCCAGTCCGAAGCCGGACGCAGACGTCTGGGCCGGACCTCCTCTGGTATGAACACCGTCGTTTGTCAAAAGCTCCCAAAGCAGAACGCCATCCGTTCTTACACTTTTCAGCGGATTCGGATATTTACAAAAAACCCAGTAGATGCTGTGTAACGCTAACAAATCTTCTCTTCGCACGCTTTCCGGTGAAAGCCGGCGCGGCCCGGCTCCGGTCCGTCCCGGCCGCTTTTTGGGGTTCGGGGTCGACCACCGTTTCGTCACGTGACCTTCTGAACCTCCCGAGCCTCTGCGGATCAAAAAGGAAAAAATGGAAAGGGCACTTCCTGTCGGGGAACCCTTTTCTGTGTTTTCCAGAGAGGCGGCTCAGCCGGTCAAAGCACTTAAAGCTCTGAGTAAACGCCGTAAGGCAAAGCAACATGCCCGAGGTGGCGCTCTGTGGCGGCGCTGGGAAGCACGGCCGGCACTTCGGGCTTTTCTATTGGTCCAAACCCTCGATGGAGGTCGACGGCGTCCGAGAAAGCAAGAGGATTTAAACGGATCTCCGTCGCGGTTAAAGATAAGACGCTGCGGATGTTCTCTGGATTTAAGTCACGGTAGCCGGGGTTTCGCTCATGATGTTTTCAATTGAAACGTTCAGCGGCGAACGTAGAATTTCCCGCGTCGAATCTGAGAATTTGCTCCGCGGCCTCGAAACGGAGGATTGAGTTTTTGTTGTCAGCTGGTAGCAGAGGCTTTCTGTTTTTTTCTTTTTGTATTCTTTTAGTTCTCAGACACTGTTTTAGCTGCACACTCAGGTGGAATTGAAACCTTTGTCTTGATGCCTTGACCCGAGGAGGAGAGACCGCCGTGTCAGTCGTACGCCAGCGAAACAAGCTCGGACCAGCGTAGGCGAGTCATGACACCGCAGGCTTCGCTTCATGCCCAGTTTAGAAGCTGAACGTAATAGTGCTTTGCTTAGGAGGCAACCGTGAGTCTGCAGCGTGGCACGTCGGAGCCCCGGCCCTGTTGGTCCTCCCACCGGAGCCCCTCGGGTCCACGCCGTGTCGCCGGCGTCCTCGTAGCAGCAGCGGGCAGAAACTTGTCATGAGAAGCCTCTCACGGCCGCGGAGCTCTCGGAGGTCAAAGCTCTCGCCGTTTCGACCTGGAGCCGCGGTAAACCGGCGTTTCTGTGCTTTCAGACGTTCCCTCGCCGGTCCGCGCTGCCGCCCTCGTCCTCACCGGAGTGAAACACGGAGCGCTCGCTTGTTCGGACAGCTACAAATGGTGCCTTTTCTCATAATAACAATAATAATACTAATAAAATGCAGTAGGTTTTCTTTGAGGTTTGCCATGAGGATCGGCGCCGCAGATGCATCTCGGCTCACGTTTTGTTTTCACGAGCTCAACATAGTCCGGCGTCCGCGCTCGCTCGCACCTCCTGTAACCGACTCTTCTCATCCGTGGGGATAAAATACGCTCCGTTTTAACCCGGCCCGGTGCTGCGCTTCCAGAGCCTGTCCTGGAAAAACAAAAAACGCTTCCGCCATCATGTTGTCGATGTCCCGCCACGATAATGTGCCTTTTTACACCGGCTCTCAGAAAGACTGGACTTTCACGCTCTATGTCCGTGCAACCCGAACGCCGATGGGTGAAATTCAGATTTCCCGCTGTGATCTGCGCCGCTCCCACGGGGAACGGACTCGGGCGGATCTCACGGGTCATGTTGAATCCAGTCAACTATAGGTAGAAGTGGCGCTTTAGGGTCCCTGTCCGCTGACCGACCCCTTTGTTTTAGCCGTTAAAAAGAATCGGTACTTTGAGCAGGTCAAACTCAAATGTACCAAATTGGTTGGACTTTCAGAAACTCCAACGGTGTCGTCTGTTTCACACGTCCAGAAATGTGCTCCGAACCAAGGAGCTGCAGGAAGGCACGGAATGTGATTTTACATGTTTTTATTATCTGTGTTCATTTATCATTGTTATCTTTATTAATCTGCAAAAGCGAAAAGCAGGTGGCCCTGTCGTGGAAAGGGGACGACACCGTTGAAAAAAGGTGAACGTTTTCTAGCTCGCGCTGTCATTTGTAGTTTAGTGGTGGCTGCATTGTTCCTATGCAGACTTTAAAACAACCCAGAAAACCGCAGCGCATTTTTGGCCCTGGTTTTTCTTTGTTTGTGGTCCGGGGTGGAAGTTAGCACTAACGCTAAAGGCTAAAGGCTAAAGGCTAAACGCCGACGTTGCTGAAAGCGGCACGTCGGAGGGGAATCGAGGGTCACCTTTTTCCCCGTCGCAGGCTTTTGTAGAACAGTAACACGTTTGGCTTCCATTGATGTTAGTTACTTTAAGTCCTTATAATTCTGTCCCCGCGTCCAGCCGTGTCTCTCGCAGCGCCGGTTTCCAAGACATAGCAGCACATGGTGCTTCCACGCTCCGCAGCCGGTGGTCTGGCGCTGGAGAAATCCAGTCCTCATGGCGGGATGCAAACAGCTCACGAGCTCTGCACACCTTTTCTAGCTTTTTGGCTTCGCTGTCAGTTTTTATGGTTCAGGATTCGAGCTCATCTTTGCCATTCTTAACTGTGAATCTTGCGTCCGGCGACGCGCTTTTAGGAAATTGGGATAATGGAGCCGCGGCCGATCGGCGTGGAGTTCAGCTCACAGCCGGACCACATGTTCATCCCGGTCGTGGGTTTCTAGCATATTTAAGTTTTGTGAATGCTCCGTCGGTCGCTCCGCATTTGTACATATATTGAAGAAGCAACAGCTTTGTTGCGGCTGCAGAATATTATTTTTTTTGCCCGTTTGCATATTATTTATTTTGTCGTTCTGTCACGCAGCACAAAAACCATTTGTCTCGACCAACGTGTGTTTTTTTTTTTTTTAATGAACGTTTGTGAGATATGGTGTTAAAAGTGAGATTGTACATAATGACAAGTCTTCCTGTAAAATAAAGACATAAAAAAGGAAAGGCCTTTGTGTTTTGGGCTCTGAGAGTCGAGTGTTTACACCGAACCACGCTGAACTCACTTTGACTTTATTTATCCCAGTTCCACCATTTCAAAATCAATTGCTCATGAATTGTCTTAATGGTGGTGGTGGGTGTGCACGCACGCACACACACACACACACACACATACACACATGGGTGTTGGAGGAACCGCCATCTTGGGGCTCTCATTCTAAACCCTTTAAAAATGGAGGTGCAGCAAGAACTCAAAGATGTAACCCATCACCGCTTCTTTCCCCCCCTGACCGAAGGTGAGGGTTCACGAAGGCGCCGGCGGTTCAGCCACGGGTTCCAGCTGAGCTCCGGCTCCGAGGCGAGGGGATGACGGACGTGGACGACGAAGCGGCGTCTCCTCCTCGCCTGCGTCTTGACTAGATCACCCTTTCACCCTTTCAGCCGCCGGAGGTGAGCCGTCGACGCCCGTCTAGGACGCCGGCCTTCGGATGGAATCCAGAATATTCCACCCTGAAAATGCGATCCGGCATCCCGGGACTAAAACGTTGCCACGGCGGCTCCTCCCTCCATCTGTCACCTCTTTGTGTCTTCCCTTCTTTTGTCCTCTTCCCGTCGCCGCTCTTCCTCTTTCTCATCCGTCTCTCCCCATTTTCCCCCGCCATAATTCTCCTTTCTTTCTCCCTCTTATCTCCTCCAATCTCCCTCCGGCCCCCCCGTCCTCCGCCGCCCCCCCGCTTCCCCTCCCGCTCCCAATCTTTTCCTCATCTTCCAGCCCTCCGCACCTTTCCGTTCATTCCTATCTTGTTCCACCCGCTTCCCTCCCGTCTCTTTTTTTTCCCAGCCGTCCCCCGCGGCGTTGCAATCACCTCTGCTGCTGTTGATTAAGCTGAGAGAGATTGGCTGTCCACGACCCAATAACCCCTAAGGGTGTCGGGCCCGGCGCCCCCCCGCCGCCTCGGCCGGCTACAGTCTCCCATTTCATTTCATCTGGCTCTTTTCTTGTGCCGCTCGCCTCCTCGCTGCTCCGACGCTCCTCCCCGACCTCTTTTTCATCCCTCGTCCGCCCGCATCCTCCGCTTTCTTTCTCTCCTAATCTGGTGCTTTATTTTTCCCCGTCTCCTTCTGGCTCCCTCTGCGACCCCCAACCAAGAAACCTACCATCTTTTCACCCCCTGCTCTCCTCTCTCCCTCCCTGCAGCCTCATGTTTCCTCCTCAGCTTCTCCCTCCCCGCATCCTCCACCTCCTTCCTGCCTTTTTTACACCTCAGATAATCCGAGTTCAACACCAAATATTCACAGTGATGGTGAAAGTTTCACGCTACCAGTAATATTTGTCATCCAAGGTCCAGTGAGACATTTGCAGAAAATACTGTTTTTGTTTTTTTTTGTTTTGAAACGCCGTCTGTTTGACCAAAGGTGATTCTGCCTCCTGCACACTTAATTCTGAAATATTGGCAATATTATACCTGTCTTTCATTGTGCAATCTCTCTTGGCTCTGATTTCTCCCTCTGTTGACCCAGCACCTCCTGCATGCACGCCTAGATGTGTGTGTGTGTGTGTGTGTGTGCAGGAGCTGTGTGTTTTGTGGTGACTGCAGGCTGCTAGTAATTGAAAAGCCGAAACGCCAACCCTGTGACCTCCTATTGAAAGAATGACCATTGATTTCCACAGTGAGAGTGGGAGAGGCAGGGAGGAATAAGGTAAAAAAATAAAGGGATAAAAAATAAAATTGTCCAACAGAAGATCCGGACACGAGGCATGAAAACACGAGAAGCGGTGAAAGTGAAGAGACGGCGGAAAGAATCGATTGAGAAAAAGGATGGAGATGAAAGAATGCGGGAGGCAGAAGGACGAGAGGGTCGAGTCGAGGAGCTCCAGGTTTACATTTTTCAAAATCATCCAAAAGGATGATCCTCCTTCCCTCCGATGTTAAACCCACCGACACGGAAACTCCCAGATCTCCGCTCATCCTTCTGGATTCTTCTCCGCCCGACCTTCCCACGTGGAGTCTCCATGTCCTCCGCCGTCCTCCCGGGTTTCAAATCAGAGCACTTGTTTCCAGTCCGGTGAGACGAAGCCCTGAAGCCCGAACGCCGACTCCTGCTCGAAACTGGACGAAAGGCTGAAGCTCTTGTTTGCCGAGGGGACGCGTCTCGTCCTGTCTGAAGACCACCAGGGGTTTCCTTTTCCCTCTGAGGGGCCTGCAGACCCCGGGCCCCTGGACCGGACCGTGTGTCCATTGAAGACGCCCCCCTTTTCCCCAGATGGTAACTCTGCACCTTCTCTTTCAGACTTCCGTCATAAACGGTCTGAATATCGATGGCGTTTTGGTGTGGCTTCCCTCTGCGAGCCGGGACGCACACACCCGTACGTGCGAGCGGTTTATCTCCACCTGGGTCTCGACGGTCCGGCGTGAACCGCTGGATCGGACCGCCGTTTGCACTCGGGGTCGGGGGAATAGAAGGTAAGCGCACACACACACACACACACACACCTCAACTTGGTGCTTTTCAAATGAGTGTGAGCGTTTGAGGTGGCAGCCTTGCAGTTGGTGATGTTCTACCTGGATGTGCTGGGAGCTCGTCTTCTTTGGGACAGTGAGGGGCTAATGTGTGTGTGTGTGTGTGAGAGAGAGAGCTCCTTGCTATGCTGCATCCCAGGCCGTTTCTGGAGGGGAAACATGTGGCGTTGGCAGCAGGGGTTTGTGTCGAGGCCTCCCGCTGCGTCCCGTCCTGTTTGTTGCAAACGTGGCTGCCAACATTCGGGCGACTGGTTCTGAAAGCGAACAGATACGGCGAGGAGCCGGAGCGTCCGGTCCTCGCCTGGATCTGCTGGACGCTCCTCACACCGCTTTCGTCCATCTGTCTCTGCGGAGCGAAGGCGGCCGCTTCTTGTCCTTTGGTATGGTGGAATGGAGCGAGCGAAGCGTTTGTGCCAAACCGTCACCTCCTTCTAGATGTTTTCTCTGCGGCACCAAAGCTTCAGAGTCGGTTTCGGGAAAATCTCACAGGTGACGGGAGACGACGGCGGAGAAGTTTTGGTTCCCCGATGCTACGTGACCTTAGACTAGATGGTGGTATCCTGGGTAGAAGAGTGTCCGCGGTTCTTGGGCGCCGTTCCTTCTCGGAACACGGACGAACCGCGCAAAGCCAGACCGATGGTTGTCCGTTTCGGAAGCGGGTGGCGTCTCGAAAAGAACAGCGTTCTTACCGAGAACTGGATTTATTTGAGAGTGATTAAGGACTCCGTCTCCCCGGCCGCCCGGACGGCCAGTAAATAATCCAGAGTGTGTAAAGAAAGGCTCTCGGCAGATTTAGCAACCCGATGTAGGAACGGGGGATTACAACCGCTTACAAATCAAAACACCACGGCCCGCGTTTACCTTCTTTGATTGGAGCGGGGGTTCAAATGAATGCCACCAGCGCTGATTCTGGTCCAGACTGCTACAACACACACACACACACACACACACACACACAGACACGTCGCAGCAACAGCATCCTTCAATCAAGCGCTCTGCGATTGCAATCGAAAAGAAACCCCGGCCTCAGACGCTTCACAAAGAGCGTCTTTATTGCAGGCCGGTGATGTGGGAGGTGGTTATTGCCCCTGCGGATGTTTTTAAAAGTGCACTTATGGCACCGGGAGAAATATTTATTTGCCACAGTAAACATTCCACCCCCTGCAGGCGCTCCTTCCGCGGCAGATTCTCCTCATAAAGGCGACCGTAGGTGTTGTTTGTGGCGGCGCTCGGGGCCGCCGCCTTCTGAAAATGTCATTTGTCGCGGCCCCTCATCCATGCGGGGACACGTCGGACCCGATTCATTATTCTCCGGTTCTTCCCCGCAGCCCGTACGCTGATTTGAACACCCGCGTCTCTGAAAACCAAATCCGGCATCCAGACATGTCGTCACATCCCGAGGTTCGGTTTCCCAGCAGAGCGGCAGACGGGACCGACGGCGAACATGGCGGTTCGGCACCCGAGGCGGGAGATGTAGGAGTTTAAAGAAACGGTGTGACGCTGGCGGCGCAGCGGTCCGCTCAGAATCCCGCCTGGGGCCTCTCCGGGCGGCGCCTCCCGTTCTCCGGGCGGCGCCTCTCGTTCTCCGGGCGGCGCCTCCCGTCCTCCGGGCGGCGTCTCCGGTTCTTGTGACGCTCGGCGGAGACCGGCTGTGCGGATGAGGATGCGATGAGGATGCTTGGTGAGCAGGATAGATGATGAACCAGCTAACGGGTCTCACTGTAACCGGGGGCGTCGGGGTTCGGGAAGAACGGCCGTCGTGTTGTTTCGTCGCCTTCCGTGGCCGGGATTAAAGGTCAGGGATTAAGGCGTGAAGCCCGTCCGGTTCGCCGTGCGTTCTGGGCGGCTTCAGACGCCTTCAGACGCCTGACCCGCCGGTAAGAGAAAGAAAACCACGCTGGATTAGCAGCTGCACGGTGGAGCGCAGTTTCCTTGGCAACCGGGAGGGAAGAGAAGCGGCGTGACGGGATGGAGTGATTAAAAGCGGAGCGATGGAGGCGGGGGAGTTTAGAGGTGAGAAGTGATGAGGTGGATTGATGAGAGGAGAAGGCTGCTGGGATGATTACTGGGAGAGAAAAGAACGGAGGGACAAGAGGAAGAGACAGAGAAGGTGATGGAGTCATTAAAGAGAAAAAGAGATGGATCGCCGGACGAAGCGGTTAGAAGAAAGGTGGAAATGTAGCGAGGCGGATAAAGGACCGACGCCACGTCTGGCCTGAGCCGCCGCCAGAGTCCGACGTGTTGAGGAAACGAAACCTCGAAGGAGGTGAAACCGTCATTCGAACGACTCTTTATTTGGACATCGATGGCTTTGGGTCGGTGCCGTCAAGCGCATGAGGTTCTACGCCGGGCCGACCCGTCGCCTTCCGGTCGCCGGAGGCGGATCGGCGGCCGTCCGAGGGCTTCGGCCCAGATTCTACGTCGGTCGATCCGGACATTCGACGTGCGACTGAGGGAGCGTCATTGGCTCGTTGTAAGCCAATGACGGGAGGAGCGGGAAGACGTCCATCGGAGGGGCGGCACCTTATCGGACCGAGATGGTTCGGAGGAGATCCGGGTGGAAGGACGTCGAGGTCGGACCTGCTGGGCGGGGAGACTGGAGAGGAGACTGGAGAGGAGACTGGAGAGGAGGCTGACGGACGGAGGGACGGAAGACACGAAGCCAGTTGGTGCGAGAGAAGAGGATGCGGAGGCGGGTTCCTCGCCGGCCGAAAGGTCATCGGACGAACCCCAGCTTACAGAGTGAAAGCTTCATCGTAGCCGTTAGCGAGCCGGGGAAAGCGAGCGACCGACTCCGCAAACCATCCGATGTGCGGCCGATGTTTGTTTTCGTCTGGTTGCGGATCGATGGCTCCGGCTTTCGTACGCGTGGAAATGCCTCAGACTCGACCTTAAAGCCGAGCCAGAAACATATTTTTGGTTGTCCGGTCTTGACGAGTGTTGTCGGCGGGTGTCAAAGCGCCGTCTCCGGCTCCAGGATCCGGCCCTCGACATTATCTGACCTCACGCTGGCCGGACGGCGTCGACTGCGGCCGCCGGCTGGAAACAAGTGTTCCATTAAGGGACGCAAAGAACAGCGGAGGAAAACAATTTACCGTCTTATTGCTTCGTCCGGGAGGTCAAATGTCGCAAGCGACCGCGAGCACGACACGCTCGCCGCCGGGCCTCGGACCCGACGATGTTCTCGGCATAATCAAGAACATTTAGGATGTTCTTCGTGTGTTTGCGTGACGGACCTAAACGGCCGCTCCATTCAAACGTCGCCGCGGGCTTTTACGTTACGTCACTTCCAACCTCTGAGTTGCGCGTCGCTTTTCAGACGACGGCAAGTTTGGCGTCGGCGGAGGAGCTGGTGGTGATGACGTACGTTGGCAGTCGACGGCGTGGCTCTGAATTCTGCCAATCAATAAGCATCGGTTCCACTGATACGATCTTGTATTCTTCAGAAAACGCAGAGCCGCTTCACGATAAATGTCCAGGGAACCAAACTTGCTACGTTCGGTCACGACGGCTAACCGTGGCAGGGGTCCGGGGGCGTCTCCGGGGTGGAGGCCCAGACCCGCCTCTCCGTGGTCACTTATTCTGGTTCTCCTGGACGAACCCTGAGGTGTTAGCGGACCTTCTCGCTCCAGCATGTCCGTCTCCTCCTGACAGACCCCATATTTCCAGCAAATGTGCCGGTTGTGTATCTTAATCAAGTCTTATAGTTTGTTCTTATCGGCTCCTTTACCTTCGGCTCCCGTGCCGGTAAAACTTTTGGGATATTTTGGCCTTTTTTCCGGACGGGGGCGACCGCGGCTCGGTCGGTTCCTTCCGTCCGCACGCCGAGCGTCCTCAGAGACGCCAAAGACCCCGCCGACGGTCCGGTTCGATATAAGTGGAGACCGTCTCCTCGAACGATGAGGAAAGGATCTCTGAGGCGGGAACGTCTGAAAAGCGAGATGCGAGCAGGCAATTTAAAACAAGCAAACGCCAAATAAGGATGAAGACATCAAATCGATACCCGGAGGGTGAAAGCAGCCTCGGAGCTGAAGTCCCGACATCCAGCCTGATGAGGAAGCTGGGAATTCTCATGGGTCATTTTTTGGAACAATAATTCTATAGATGTGCGTTTGCTTGGGGTTCTTCGGGTTCCTGTCGCAGCCCAAAAGCCTGCAGGAGTCGCATGTCTCCAAACATCCTGGCAGCAGGACAAATGGCTGAGGTGATGAGTACTTTAATTTCCGGACAATAAGCCGCAACTTTTTTCACTTAAACAACGATGCGGCTAATATATGGATTTTTTAGTGGGCGCTAACGAGCTTCACGCCGCTCGTCAGATCGGACCGATGAAATGGACGGGAAATTCTAAGTCCGTTCAACTCTGACACTGAAGAAGACGACTGACGGTTTTAGCGCGCGGGAAGAAGCCCAAGATAGCGACCGGCTAGCCGGTGCGGCTTATATTCAGGTGCGCCCTATAGTCCGGAAATGACAGTACATTGTATATCAAGTCATCCAGGCTGTGCTAGCGTTTTAACTCAGAATGAGCGCTTCCTCCAGGTCGACTGGAGAGGATTTGTCGCCACGTCCGCAACCAAACGTCTTGAGGAAACGGGAGTGAGCGGACGCTTCTTCCGACAAGCTTCCGAATCCCTGTCGGGCGCCGCGAACGAAGCGGGAACCCCATCTGGGCGAAGAGAAAGGACTCCAGAACCACCATGGAGGTGTAGAAGCAGAGGCGGGCTCATCCTTCGGAGGGGTTGCAGGGCCGTCGGTGAAACACCAATGAAGGAAGGCGCACACCTGAACGTTTACCCTCCACCCTCGCCCAGCGCTGATTGCACCACCTCGTCCTGCGAGCTCAACTTTAAGGGAACATTTGACATCTAATTGAGCAACGTTTCTCGACTACCTTATTGTACCTCAGAGTCCCGTTATGTCCTATTTCTTCTAGAGATTCTTTGCAGCTCCTCTTCCTCCTCGGCTCAGCCTCTCCTCTCACGCCGGCCTCCTTCCTGTCCTTCAACCCTGCATCCATGGACCGCCGGTCGTCCTCCGGACCTCAGCGTCCTTCTCCACGGATCTTCTCCATCCTTCCTCTGAACTTCTCTCCGGAATAACCCGAGACGGCTGAAACCTGCTTTCTACTCAAATATGTTTCTGCGGCGCAAAGAGCAAAGAAACAGCAGAGTCGTCTGTACATGGGTAAGACCATTGTGATTTCTTTATTGATTTTGTTCTTTTATACATTGAGTGGAACAACATGAACTCTCCAAACATCTCCTCTGTGTTTTGATCATCGTTTTTATTCCGCACCACAAGTTTCCGGTCACTTCTCTTTTTCTGTTCCAAACGAATGTCGGGAAAAAAAAAAAAAGAGCATCATCTGATTTTTGATCGGCGAATGTGAACGACGAGAAAAGAAAGAAAACCAGGGGAAAGAAAAGGGATGGCGAGCCGCGTCCGGCGTGAAACGGCGGCTCGTGATTGGACGGTTCGCTCGGACGCGACGGCGCTCGGGGCGGAAGCTACGCCGGACGCCACGTTCCGCTCAGGATTGAGCCTTCGGGCGTCATCGTGGATCTGCCCTTTTGACCTTTGACCCCTCCCCTTGACGCCGACCGCCGCGTTCTTCTTTTTCCGCGTCCGACCGCAGGCCGAACGACAAGCCGCCATAAATAGTCAAGTGAAAAAAAGAAGACAAGGGGATATTTGATCGGGACCGGCCCCGCAGGAAGAGCGTCGGACCCGCCGGCCGGCTGACTTTCCGCCGCTCTGTCGCTCATGGAAACTTGGAAGACGCCCCTCTGAATGCCACCGCGCTGCTTTTCTCGCCCCGAACTTCGAAGATATTCCTGGAACAGCTTCAGAGTTGGTCGACCGGCTGAACGCGTCGAGAAGAAAAACTATCTGCGGTTGCGCTCTTTGGTCGTCGGGGTTAAAAAACGTTTTTGAATCTGTGGCTCTGCAATGCGTTCTTTAGCGCGAGCATGAACGACGCTTCCATCGCTGTAAAAATACCCGAGTCTAACTGGAAACACAGCAGGACTTTGTGTCCTGGCGGTGAAAAGACCAAATATATGGAACAAGACTGACCGGAAAAAGAAGTATCCCGTTGAGATTCTTTCCCATCGAAGCGCAGGACCGGCAGGTCAAAGGTCAAAGAAAAGGCAGCGCAGCGTAGCGTGCGGTAATGAAATGAGAGGAATAAGAATAAGAATCACAATGCATTACATGGCTAGCTAATCGTAAATATATTCATGCATAAAGTCTGGCTGTGGCGCTGCTATGGTGACGCGAGCGTGACGCTAGCATGATAACACAGAGGAGGAAGGACGGCCCAAGTGAGCGTTCGCAAAAGAGAGAAAACCAAACGCGGTCGGACCCGGAATGGGATCGACGTAGCGAAGAAGCCGGGATTATTCGGGGTTCCCGAATCGTTCCCGAAAACGCCCGCCTCCGAGAAACGTCCGGAAAAATCAAGAGGGAAAGAACAAAATCAATTCCTCCGAAATCCCCCGACTTGTACATCAATAAGAAATAGAACGTGGATGAAGACGAGCGTCGTGGTCGTAGCAAAACCACCTCAACTATTACAAAAGAAAAGAACTCAAAAACGTACAAAGCCCCCCCCCAAACACCGTTCAAGTTACAGTTACCGAGAAAAAGGAAGAAGAGCGAGTGAATAATTTATGACATATGCCTTTATAACATCATCGTCCTAACACTAGCGTCTATGAGGTATATCTGCAACAGTTTAGTTTCACACAGCCTTTTCTCGTGTTCACTTTATAAAGCTTTGCAACCGTTGGAAGGGAGAAAGAAAGAAAGAGAAAGAAAGAGAGCGAGAGCCGAGCCGCCGTCCCAACAGAGACCGGAAGCTCAACGAGTCGGATCAAATCCCGTGACGGACGCTGGGAAAAAGCAGCCGATCCTCCGCAGGAAAACACAAAGTGGGAGGAAGGAGGGTGAGATCGGAGGAGGAGAGTCTTCCAGAGGTCTAAGACCTCGCTTTGGTTCGAGCAAGGCACTCGTCCGAGGGGATCCGTCACTTTGGTGTCTGACGTTTGCGGTTCTGCGTCTCCTCCGCGTTCCTTCAACTTGTAAATGTGAAGCGGAGCGGCCGGATTCTGCGCGTCGCGCTGGTTTATCGCCGAAAACGACGACGCGGCGCTCGACGAACTCGATTCGTTAATAAAGCTGATCGGTTTGGAGACGACGTGGGCTTTTAGTGTCCGTTCTGAGTTTGAGCGTCTTCTAATGACGTTTCCTGCGGAGAATCTCGCCGGTCCGGGATTCGGCCGACGTCTCTCAATGATTAGACGTTTCCCGTCTCTGCGATCTCGCCCGACGACGGCACGGAACAACGTATTGATCGGGGCGGCGGCGCCGTCACGAAAAGGCCAAAACCGAGGACGACTGAAACGGCGAAACGTTCCGGTCGCAGACGATCCGAAGGGGCCTCGGACGGCCGCCGCTAAGCTTCGGCTCAGGATGACATGGATGGCGTGGCAGCGGCGCCCAGCGGCACGCTCACGTCGAAGAGAATGACCTTTCTGTCGCTCGTCGAGGAGGAGACGCGACTCCAGAACGCCTCGAGTTTAAGTCTAAAACCTATTTCGGCGCCCGCGACCTCGACTCGACCCGCCGAGTCCGACCGCTGGATGGTGGATATCCCGTGTGACGACCCCCCCGCGACCTCTCGCCCCAAAACCCAGAGGAAACGACATCGGGGGAGACGACGGACGAGGCGCGATGAAAATCTGTGCATAATTCTCTGGAGGCCTCGGAGGAGGAGGAGGAAATCTTTGGTTTCTTTGGTTTCAACAAGTGGATTGAAAGGAGGTGTGGACGGTCGTGAGGCTTCTCCGCTCTCACTTCTCCACACACAAAGGGTTTTTCTCTGTTTTTCAGTTTTCTTTTACTCACACGTGGTCGTCTCGGAAGCGTCCGGCTTTTTCTTCCCCGACCGGTGTGTTTTACCTTCGCACACACACACACACACACACACACACACGCATTCAAGGTTGTTCTCGAAAGAAAAAGAAAGGGGCGGGGACCTCGCGGGCGGTGTGTGCGTGTGTGTGTGTGTGTGTGTGTGTGTGTGTGTGTGTGTTAGCATCGCATCCGGTGTTCGATAACCTGGATAAGCTCTTAAAATCGCTTTGGTTTTGCCGTCTCGTGAAACGTTGAATTGCTTTTTTCGTTCGGGCTCCCCGGCTCGCGGCGGCAGGGCCGGCTTTTCTCCGGCTTTTCTCCGGCTTTTCTCCGGCTTTTCTCCGGCTTTTCTCCGGCTTTTCTCCGGCTTTTCTCCGGCCTCGAAAGATCTGATTTGCGTGGAACGTCGTCCACGATGAGGTTTTTTTTTGGTTTTCGTCGGATTCAAATAATCTAAAATGCGTCCGATCCGGAGCGGCGGCGAGCGACGTCCGAAGAAGATCCGAGGACGCTGTCGGACGTTTTTGTTTTTTTCTTCGGCGGCTCCTCGGAAAAAGGACCCGAGTGTGACTTTCAAATAGAAATATATAGAGATATGAATAAGACCTTAACCAGGGTATGGGCAGCATGGATGTAAACACACAGTTTATTGGCCTCTCAGGGGATTCCAGTTATCTTTGGTGGATCAGTTAATATCAGCGTGTGGCCTTCACTTTCACCTGATCAATTGCAAAACTAGAACATCAGCCTGAAATTCATTGCTTGTTCAACAAACGGTCAGCGGGACGCAAGGAAAACAAAAGCGGGAAAACAACAAAATCGACAGTGAATCGGCCGTGAGAAAAAAAAGAAAGCGGCCGCGGCGCTCGTGGTCGTCGGCTCGGCCGGGAAGAGATCGCTCGCTCGCTCGCTCGCTCGCTCCGGGAAAGGAAAAGGAAACGGCGAGCGGGACGGAAACACTAGATTGGCTAAAGAGCGAGCGTTGACATTCGGACGGACGCGGGTCTATTCTGACATCCCTACCTTGTTCTGTCATCGATTCTAAACATTCATAAAACAAACAGTTCATTTGCTTTTTAAAGTAAAGCTAACTAAGAATAAATTAACAGGTCTGGCATAAGCACTGCATCTTCGATGCAACTAACATTCTTAAATACGCATAAATATTCATCGGAAAAAAAAAAAATCCCAAACAATTACATCTAATTAAATATCATTAAATTATCATTAAGTACAAAACTAGCGTGTTCTAAAACACCTCATAAATAAATACGGCGCGGAACGGAAAGGAAAAGGGAAAACACAGTGCGAACGCTGGCGAAGAGAACCATCGTCCAGGGTCGAAGGGAAGATTTGGCAACGGAATTTGTTCGTTTAAATTATGACACAATTAGAAGAAAATAATACATTTCATTAAATAAAAAAAAAAATCACATCTTGTAAAGAGAAAATAAAACTACATTAGAAGACACATAAGCTCTGGCACATTATTCTTTTAAGTACTTGAAATTAAACAAGCAATGAAAACCTCTTTGGGACAGTGTTTGGTTTCATACCCTCTTCTTCTTCTTCTGCTTCTTCTTCTTCTTCTCTCTCTTTTTTATTCGTTTTTCATTTTTCTTCTGTTTTTTTTTGTCTTTTTTTTTTGTTTGTTTGTTTGTTTTTTCTTTTTGTTTTGGCAGGTTTAGCCTGTGTTACATCCAGACAGAATTGCAAGTGGGAATGGGAACTGGCCGCCGGCCCGGACCCGGACCGGCCCTCCTCTGGGCGGGCGGGCGGGCGGGCGGGGGATTTCTTTGGACTACAAGCTTCACGTACAGAAAGAGAGAGAAAACAAAGGATAAAGCTATTTGACCGACAGTTTAGCAGTTTCTCTCAGTGGATTTTGACTCTTTTTTTTTTTTTTTTTTTTTTTTTGGTTTCATTTGTGGTCGTATGGAGCAGTAGTGGCGTCCTCCCCCCCTCAGAACCACAACAAGCTGCTAAGCTACATCCGGTTAGCGTGTACAACCGTGACGCGCGCACCGCCGGGGCTCCTCCATCACGCCGACGCGGGACAAAACAAATCGGAGCAGATTTTCAAGCGGTTCGAATCGCGGTGAAACGTTCGCCGGCGCGGTTTGGATCGTTCTGGTTGGCCCGCGCTTTCCCGCGACCCTGAAGGAAAATCGTCAAAGAATCGTCAAAGAATCTCCAGGAGACGGAAGAAAGGAAGGATGTGCTACTGTCAGCGCAGCGGGAAGTCTTTGGTTCGCACTGTACGTTTTACATAGCATGACATTGTCACTCTGCCAGCGGCCGCGCGCGTGCCGGACAACGCTAGCCGGGAGCGTCGTAGCGTCGTAGCCGCGACGGGCCCGGCCGTCCGGCGCTTCGGAAAAGGCCGGGGGTACGAGGGACCGCCTCGGCGCCGTCGTCCGGCACCTTCCGCCGTGGCCGCTGGAGACTGCCGGAGGTAGACTGTGCCCCTTGGAGCAAGTAATGGCTTGTGGCGCGAATGGGAAAATCAAACGAGGACGTGGGAAAAAGCGGGCGGCGTCGACGGCTCTGGCCGATCCCTCGATGAGCGCGCCGCCGGAAGAAGTGAAAACCAAACTAGGATTGTCGATTTTTACCCTCGAGAGCCTCCGATTTGTTTTCCTGGACGCGGCCGCGGATCGCGATGGCCGCGGCGCTCCGACGCCACGATGGAGGAATCGCCCGTTTCGGAACCACAAAAACGACCCGTCGGCCGGGGGAAATTAGCGCCCGGGCTAAACGGGCCGACCGGTAAACGCTACCGGCTCGAACGTCCGAAGACGAACAAGCTGTTTTAACCTCGAATGTGAGCCCGGGGAGTCGGGCGGGTCGGCGGTCCGAAACCCGGCAGCGCGTCGCCCTCGGGATGTACCTCTTACACGCCGGTCGGTGAAAATCCACATTTTCCTCGCGAGGGGAGGAGAACTGCCACCGCGGTCGAACGGTGAATCTTTGGTTTGTTAGCTGATGAGGTTTCTGTTGTTCAGTTAACCATTTTTTTTTTTTTTAACTTTGAAAAACTGCATAGGCACACGTTAAAGACACTCTTCAACCGTGAGAGGCAGATCAGCGTTCTGCTGTTGTTCGGGGCCGGTGGGGTTCCTCGGCGGCGCCCCGGCCCTCCTTCCCTTGTGGTTTCACCCTTTCAGTCCCCGACTCGCCTCCCTCGAAGACGAAGCTACGTGTCCGCTCCCGTGATGTCATCGCGTTCCTCCGTCCATCCATGACATCGTTGCCGCTCTTTTTTTTTTTTTTTTTTTTGTGTTGTGTTTTTTTTTGTTTTTTTTTTTGGTAATAATCCTCCTCCATCTTGGGTTTGTTGGAACAGTTAGGTGCAGAAAAAGGTATTCTTTGGTTTCGATTTGTCAATAAATAGAAAAAGTCTCAAGTGTCCTGTTAAATTGAAATGGTTCTGAAAGCCTTGGTCTGGCCTCCGACCAGGAGCAGGGGCTGCTGACTGACGCCTTTCCTTTGGTTTGCTTTCTTTTTTTTGGTTTGATAGCTTGAGTGAGAGATGATTGATGAAGCGATTGACGGCGAAAGCGGTTTAAACCGCGGTCGGAGGTGATGGCGGTTGAGGTTTTTTTTCTTTCGGGCGCAGCGGTATTTACATGGTGCGTCAAAAGGCCGTACGGTGCGACGGCGCCGCGGGGCTCCGGCGACTGAACGGACGCCCGGAGAGGCGAGACAAAGGCGGAGAAACCCTTCGTCCGGCTTTCCGACCCGCCCGTCTTCGTCCCGGCCGTCGCCCCGCCGCCCGCCTCGCGCGGCGAATCGCTATTTGAGTTCTCGGCCGACCGACGAACTCTCGTCTCCTGGTCTAGACGCTAAAAATGGCGACCGCGAAGGTGGATTTGTGACCCGTCCCGTGGTGTTCCCAGCCCACCGAACCTCTGGACGAGACGGACCCGCCAGGCATCGTCTTTAGATTGTCCTCAAACTATTACAAAGGCCCTGATCCGCCTGGACGGTTCGTCTCCCGCCGGTTCGGTGGCTTCGCCGGTTTGTGAGTTAGCGGTTGTTTTGTTCGTTTTTTTGTTCTCGCTCTCTACGAAGGCTAGCTTCTACGAAAAGAGACTCCCGTAACTCCCGAGCAGGTCTCGGCCCTCGGGAGAGAAACCCGGCGCCAAAGTTTGGACTTTAAAGGGTAGTTAATCTGTATCGGCAAGCGGGCCGTGTCGGCCCAGTCGAGCGACGACGATCCGGAGATCTTTTCCGAGCTCGGGGTTTTGGTTATTTACGCCCCTCGTAGCTGTGCGTCAGAGAGCGGACTGATATCCACCTAAACGCGCCTGATTCTGAAAACGGCCCGAACGGCGCCTTGTCACGACGCGGTCGCGTTTGAGAGCGCCGAGGCTTCGGGTGTCAAACCGTCGTCCGCGTCGTGCTATTTGTGCTCGCGCCATTTGTTTTTTCGGCAGAGGGATCGTGAGAATACGACGGCTTGGTAGCCGCCGCCGTTCTATCGAGCGCCCGGCGGGGGCGCCGACCGATCTGGGGAAGAAAGAGCGGGACCTTCTGTTACCTCCAGAGTGATTGTTGATGTTCTCCGGTCCGACAAACTAATCTGCGTTTTGATGAGCGACCCGACTTTTGGAGATTGTGAAGATGGTGACGGGAGGATCCAAGAATGGGCCTTAAAGTTCCCCCTGATGTCTCTCCCTCCACACCGTTGACTACATTTTTGGCAAAACCGGTATCGAGTAGCGCCTTCGCTCCGACGTAAACAAAGATTGTGCTAATGCTACAATGCTAGGGCGCTAAGGACGACCTAGATGGGCGACTTCGTCGACGGGTAAACGGAAGGCGGTTGGTTTCGACCGACGGGGTTTTCGTTAGTGTGGAATTCTTTGGGGTAAATTACGCGGTGTGTGTGTGTGCATGCGTGTGTGTGTGTGTGTGTGTGGTAAAATAGCAGGGTTTGACAGGAAAAGCAGAGTGGATTTCAGCCGCTGTTTAGAAAAAATGGCATCCTGAGTTTTCTAAGATGTGAAGACCACTCGGCTTGGCAGGGAGCCCCGGTTCTATTGCAAAACAAATGTGCTTCAAGATTGTGCTCACATGCGTCGCGCACACACTCGTGTACACTCGCTCTGCGCTGAGCGCTAAACATGCTAAGAAGGTCGGTTATCCTGTGTGTGGGCTCAAATGATGAGGACCGTTGCACGTGTGTGTGTGTGTGTGTGTGTGTGTGAGAGTGTGTGTGTGTTTGTGCTTGCATATTAAGCTGTTTTTAGCCACTTTAAGAGCCCCCCGAAAGAGTCGCACCAATGTTTGCTCTCTGTCTTTGGTCAAATTGGTTGTAACCGTAATGATATTATGAACAAATAAAACCTCCAGGTTTATATATATGAATAAATGTATCCATTCCCGAGATCACCTTATTGTACGCCAATCGGTTTTGGAGTTTTTGGAGGGAAATTTGACACGTCTTATTTTAAAGAATTGCAATAACGCTCGTTGTGTTCTTAACCGTCACGTTGCTATGACTAGCGGCTACATAGCATGATCGTGGTGTTGTGTTTTCGGGCAAAGTGTCGCTCGGTCGCCCACCTGAGCCGGATTACGTGACTGACGAAACAGTCCTACGTGAAGGACGTGTCGGCTCAGAACTCCAGCTCGTCCGCAAGAGCGTTCGTCCGTTTGCTTCCCGGTGCGATCGACAGAACTCTCCGGTTTGCGGCCGCGGGGCTAGTTGAGCTCTCTGGTCCGGACAAACAGCGCTTCGGGTAAAAGGGAATTATCTCGAACGATTTAGCCAAATGTTGCCGAGGCCGAGAATTAACGTCGATCTCATCGCGGCCGAGGGATAACTCCGTCGTCCTGGAAACGAACACCCGGCCGGACACGTCAGGTCGAAATCGTATCGAAGACTCCGAGGCCGGCGCTAAAAACAAAATAGAGCTCGTCTTCCGAGCGAAAAGGAATCGCGGCGTCGGAAGGTTTGAGGGGGTTTCCGCTCCTCCCGGAGCGTCTCGCACATTCTGCGGTCGTAAAGCTTTTCCTAGGTTATTTGGTCGGTCGGTTCCTAGCTTATATTGCATAATAGAAAACGCACGTCGTCTTCTAGTCTTTGGTATTTGGGCTAGTGTGTCGGCTGGTGGCCGTTCGAAGGTTTGGGCGCCCCTCCCGGCCCGGTGAGGTCGATGCGTTCTGAAGATGAGCTTCCCCTCCGGGTCGGTTATGGATCGGGGATGAATTTGGACAGAAGGCGGTTTGGCTATAAATAAGTGGTCACAGTGAGCAGCCCCTCTCTCGGTTTGTCGCCTCGGACAAAAGCGACGGACAAAAAAAAAAAAACAGTCAAAAAACAAAATGTAAAAGGTTCGGTTTTTCCTCCCGGCTCCCCCCGGGCACCCCCGTGCCCCGAAACCCTTCGACCGCCCCCCCCTCCCCTCCCCTCCCTCGCCATCTATTATCACGCTTTGGTACAAGTGCTGGACGCTGAAGATTGGGCGCCGGGGCTGGCTCCGTCATCTGTCCATTTGTCCAGGCTCCGGCGGCGGGCGTTCATGAAGAAGTTGCTGACGGTGGTGAGTTCCAGGCCCAGCTGCTGCGAAATGGTGAGCTGCATTTCCTTGGACGGCCGCTTGTTCTCCTTGAAGATGGCCAGCAGGGTGCGTCGCTGCAGGTCGGTGAAGACCAGCCGGGATTTCTTTGGTGTGTTGTTGCGCTCCTTCGCCGTGTCCTGCTCCTTCCGTTTGCAGGCTGAGGAGAGAGAGGCGGCCAGCGTCATGCCACGAAACACAGCCGGATCACGACCTCGGAGCGGGTCCGCAACCAGAATCCACATCTCGCCACGTTATCATCTACGCACTGTTACTAGTTTTGCACCGTCACGGAAAAATCCATCATTATACATCATTATATGTGTTATATCAGGTGTGCCCGATACGTCGATGTGTAGTGTGTGTCGATGGCGCGGCATTAAACCCAGACGTCGGCCGATCCTCCTCGCTATGAAATTTGTCACTTGACTGACAGCCGATCTGTGCGATCTGACCTTTTCTGACACCGGCGTCACTGCGCCTTCTAGCAAGCTAGCGAGTTAGCCGCCAATTTATGTCTTCTAAACTTACGGGTTATAAAAATGAGTGGGGGAGTCGGGCCGAGTAAAAAGACTAAAACGTATCATTTCCGTACGGAATGGGAGGCGGACTTTTTACTTTAAGACCTTAAAACACTTTATAGCATTGACTTTGACACTTTACAGTTTTATTTGTATTTCTTATTCTCCCTCCTTCCTACTATTATTTATTATTGTTATGTTTTACTTGAAACTCTGGCACGACAATTTCCTTCGGGATAAATAAAGTTGTTCTTATTCTTATTTTTCTCTGTCATTTTCAAAGTGCGTTGCTTCATCTGCCCGTCTGTCATGGCGATACCGAAAAAGGGAAATGTGGAGCAGCGTTTTCAGAGCGTTCATAAAAACTACAGCACCGACTGTAGTTTTGACTCCATTCAAGTCATCAGAAGAAGGTATTTACCAAAAAGTACTCTGTTATAGTTTGCCAGAAGGGTTCATGCACTTATGCAACATCCACAAACATTTGTTGTGCAAAGTATATCAATAGATATATTTATAGATAGATATTCAGCATTTTTAGTGGAGGTAGATCATTTTCACATGGTCATTTGAAAAGTAGCTCACAAAGCAAAAAAGTGTTATATTGTATTATACTCTACACAATAAACCTTCAAATGATCCTGACTTTTCTGTCAGTTTCTCATGAGGCAGCCTTTAAAATAAGAGTTTGAAAAATAATAGTCGTAACATTATTATCATTATTATTATTATTATCATTATTATTGTTATTACTATAATAATGATAATGGTAATAATAATTATTATTATTGTTGTTATTATTATTACTATTACTATCATCATTATTATTATTATTACTATAATAACAATGATAATAATAATAATTATTATTATTATTGTTATTATTATTACTATCATTATTATTATTATTATTATCATCATTATTATTATTATTATTATATTGTTACCCCTATTATTATTCCTAATAATAATAATATTAATGATGTTAATCACAATTACAACACAATGCTAATGATCCTAAAAACAAATATAATTAATCATAAATAAATAAGAAACAAACATAGATCGCTATAATAATGGGTGTAATGGCGCTGCAGTGGTTCGTGTCGTGTTATGGAAAATGACTGACAGATAATCTTATCAATCATTATCATCTACTGTATTAATAATCCTCGCGCTGCACGTCTATTATTAGCACTCCTGCTAATAATAGTCATTATCCAGGATCTCTGCAAACTGCAACAGTCGCAGCCTCTCGGTGCTCTGATGTTGCAATGATTTCCACTATTTCTCCTTTATCGTCACTATTTTTATCACCGGTGTCTATAAACCTCAAGGAAATGTATCACCTTAAATCAGACGCCTCCATTTTTATTCTTTCCTTAAACTGATCAATGTTTTTAAAGGTGCAGAGAATCATTCACGTGATCTGTGGCCTTTTTAAGATGATGACAAGGAAAAAAGGAAGCGGCAACACAACACTAAAAACCAAAACAACAGCTGATGCTGCATCTCAGACCGGGAGGAGGAGGAGGACGAGAAGAAGGAGGAAGATGAGGAGGAGGAGGAAGACGAGAAGAAGGAGGAAGATGAGAAGAAGGAGGAAGACGAGAAGAAGAAAAGGAGCAAGAGGAGGTGTGTTTGATTTGATTACCTCCCTGCATTAAGTATGCACGAGTCAGAGCCTGGTTGATCAATACCAATCAGGTTAAGGACTCAATTCAGTAACAAAACTATTATGTAAGTCGAAACTGGCTGTAAACACACACACACACACACACACACACACACACACACACCTCGGTCTCCCCTCAGCTCTTTAACACGGTGTTAAGTGACCCGACGAAACGATGTGATTAAAAAGAGCGTCTTCGTCTTGGTGGCTGAAATCGGACGCGACCTTTCGGTGCACGTGAAAATGTGGAGACGTCCTCTGCCGCGGGCCTACTTTCTCTCGTGGATTTCCAAATCTCTGCCACGGATGCTCTCACGTGATCACGTCTGGTTATCAATATCTTGTCCAAGAACACGAGTCGGGAGACAATAAACGCCTGGAAGGCGAGGGAGTGAATGTGCAATGTCATCAGTCAAACCTTGCGCCTGCAGTTACACCTTGTTGCAGATGAGAGGCGCTGTAGATCTTTAGCGCGTGTGTGTGTGTGTGTGTGTGTGTGTGTGTGTGTGTGTGTGTCTCAGAGAGGAAAACAGAAACATTAAAAGAGCGAGCTATGTTTGTTTGTTGTGTATGTACGTATAGTGAGATACTTCTAAACTATCAATACTATCAGCGGACTCGTGTCATTGCTCTTCACCTCAAAACATCTCAACATTTTGAATTTCTTGCTCACGTTTGTAATTCTAAGAATCCTCAGCCTGCAGTCAGATGGAGGTGGTTTTAAAGAGTCAGATGGACGTGGGTTTTAAAGAGGTGCCAGAACTTCTTTTGTTTATTCAAACATGAGTCTGTGCTTTGACTTTGGACCTGGTCATCTGCAGGATGAATCCTGGAGGGGGTGTGTGGGCGGATATATGTGTGTGTGTGTGTGTGTGTGTGTGTGTGTGTGTGTGTGTGTGTGTGTGTGTGTGTGTGTGTGTGTGTGTGTGTGTGTGTGTGTGTGTGTGTGTGTGTGTGTGTGTCAACCAGCATGTTTGCAAGGGGCCACTCAAAGGACGTTCCCACTCAGGACCTCGTTCTGTCGCCTGCAAGCGTGGCCTCCAGTTTACTTAGTTCATGCTGTCGGCAATGTTGACACACACACACACACACACACACACACACTTGTAAAAAATGAAAAAATGCAAGAAATCATTTTTACTCTATTATTTTACTGTTATAATGATGATAATACTAATGATGATATTATTATTATCTTTATTATTCATATTAGTATTTTAATTTATTTATAGTAATAATAACAATGATAATGATAATGTTCATTTTGAAATGTAATCCTGCTGAAACAAAGTCAAAATGGATGGAATGCATTGAATGGGATGAAATAAAATGTCAAAAATGATGTTTTACAAATGTAATTAGTAAATAGAGGACATTGGTCGATACAAAATAGGTATGAAATTGCATTTTCTTCCTTTTGCCTGATCATGTGTAATCAAACGGCCTCAATGACGACACTTTGATCGATGGCTAAATTCTCATGTCGCCGCACGCTTTGGGGTTAAAAGCGGAAAATGAGCGTCCGCTTATCGATGAAGTCGCTGCGGAAAAGCAGGTTTTCTTCATCGATCGCTGGATCTCCAAACGCAGCAAAGAACCGCAAACTCCGCTACGTCAAGCGGAAGCGGCTCGGTTCAACTCGCCGTGGATTTCCACACCAGCTCGCGAGCAAACAGGCCTGAAACGGATACGTAAATAAGTAAATGGCGCCGGGCCGTCAGAACCAGCGGGGTTTTATTTTCTTCTTCTGATCCAGGTGACGCCGAGGATTAAATGGGCAATTATATTATTCAAAAGGGGTTTATGGGTTTGGCGGGGCCGGAGTGAGGAGGGCGGCGAGGGGTCGGGGGCTATTCTTTAAAGGTAGGCCGCGATCGATGGGATCAATACGGCACGGCTGCTCCGTCTTTCATCAGTTCTCCGGGTCTCTGGCGCAAAGTGTTGCTAAATGCGTCTCTAACGGCAAACAGGATCAGCAGAAATTCACCCGCCTCTTCGCTTTTCATTTTGTTCAGTCTTTTTTCTCCCCGGTCGCCACGGGTGGTGATTAAACCTCATCTTAAGAGCCTCGTCGAGCGGCAACGCCATCGCCCCCATAACCAGCGGCGACGTTTAGACCTTTTCTAAAAGTAACAGTCAATCAAAATGTAGCCACGATGTCAACAACGTCTATATAATCTGCAGCAAAAAGGCTTCATGTATACACTTACATACACATGTGTGTGTGTGTGTGTGTGTGTGTTGTCGCTCTAATAATCAGTGTGTGATGCTGCAGGTGAGGTCAAACAAATGTTCTGGTTTGGATCCGGTGACCCCGCTCAGCTTCCGGGTCCCTCCAGGCTGCCGCGGTGTCGCGTTTCATCCGCCCGAAGCCACGCGGCGACCGCACATCAACTCGTCCGTCGATACGACAAATGAATATTAATAACGGCGTATCCGTTTCCGGCGTCGTTCCCGCCGCGGGCGCACGCTCCGGAGGTCCAGATGTTTTTTATTACAAAAGGCGACTCGGAGAACCGTCACCCTCGTGACGCGTTCGGCTCTTCCTTGAGAGAAACAGCTTGAAAAAGGACGAATCCGCGGCTCAACGTAGACGCCGCGTCCAAGCCGAGCGCGAGCCGAGCCTCTCGAAAAGAGGGTGGAGGCGTCGTCCGTCAGGAGGCGACGTCTCCGGCGGAAGGCGATCGTTACGGTGTCTCGCCGACAGCCGCGCCTGTTTGAATCCACCCAGACATCTAGGACGCGTTGACAAAATGAGGCCGACCAGGAGGTCGAGTCATTCGGCGTGAGGCCTTTTCACGCCGCGCTTGCAGCGCGTCGAACGAAAGACCTCGGCCCTGGAGAAGCGGCGACGCGCCGTCAACGCGTGAACGCATATCGTCGGGATTTAAAGAGTCGAGGGCTGCTTTCACATCCGGACGAGGCTCCGGTGAAGCGGCCCGGAGGACAGAGACTTCCTGGGTGCCGAGGACACCGAGAAGCCGCGAAGAAAGGAGTGAAGTGAGCGTGAAAGACGGGCGGAGACGAGGAGCAAAGAAGCTGGGAGGAAAGAGCAAAGATGTGAAAAAGGAATCCGAGGGCGAGTGGAAGAGTCATTTCGGATCCCGTTTGCAATCCGGCTGCTGATTTGAGGAGTTAGACGACTTGCAAATGGCGTGAGTTAAAGCTGAATTTGCCAGGCGGCGTCCCTCAGGGGGCCAGATTAGGCCCGCTGTACTTCAGCCATCACATTTGACAGCAGAGAAACCGCCTTGCATCCCTGACAACGCCAACGACGCTCTGTTTGTGTTGCGTTCGCCGCGGCCGCTACCGGAAGACACCGGAGATCGGCTCGTTGGAACCGACGTCGCGGAAAGTGCTGGCGGGTAAATCAGGGCGTGCAAACAGGAGGGATGGCGGGAGCAGACGGAGGATGCCAAGGACCAAACAAAGAGCGAGAGAAGAGTTTGCGAATCGACGGCATCGGACGCAAAGTCACGAGATGACGCTGCATTCTGGGAATGCAGCTTTAAAAACAAAAAGGGCCGAAACGGAGAGCTTTATCTGCGGCCGTTTAGCGAGCGCCATCCCTCACGTCTCTCTCCGTCCCAGACTCTTTGTGTTTTACTGCCTCTCCGGTGAGTTTCATCACCATTCCGCTTCCTTTGTCTTTCTCCTCCGTCATTTCTTTCCCCTCCTCGGCTCGGCCCTTTCTGTCTCATCACTCATCTTTTGTCTGGTCTTGGTTTTTGCTTTCATCATCACTCTTTTGTCTCCATTATCTCTCTGCTCCGTTGGCTTCTCCCTCTTCCTCCCGACCTCTTTCACCCACTCCGTCTTTTTTTTGTTATCGGTGGCTCCTCGCCTCCGTCTTTCTCCTCCTCCTCGCCTTCCGACTTTCCCTCCCTCCTTTCCCTTTCCTCTGCCTCTCCTCCCTTCTTGCGCTCTGCATCTTTTTTTATTGCACCATTACCACTTAAGCCTGGGTATCCATTACACAGAGGGCATATAAGTGCAGGGTAAGTAGTAAAGTCGCCCCTCCATGTACACTTCGCCGTTTGCGTTTGGCGCCACGACGGGAGACTTCGACACTCCGTCATGAGCCGACGAGGGCCGAGAGACGCTCCGGTTAAATCTGTAATCAATCGCGCCGTTGATATATCGTGCGGTCGCCGTCTGCGTTATGTGGCCGCGACTGTTTTCCCCAAATAATGTCAACCTCTACTTGCGCCCCGCCGAGGTCTAACGGCTGCCGTCCGGGGCGTAAAGGTCACGTGACTGAGTTCGCCGGAGGCTTCGCCGCGTGTTTTCAGCGGGAAACCGGCCGTCATTTCTGGACTATTAGCCGCTACTCTCGGCGGAAACAATGACGCGGCTGATTTGTGGACTTTTCCAGGCAAGCGAGCATCGCTGTCGGAGCGTGGATATTGGTCCCGGTCGCATCGGACCGATGAAATGTGGACGGTGCAGAACGAAGACAAACTAAGCCAAAGACAGACTAAGAGGGTGTGAAGATCGAGATCATGACTTTTACTTTTCTAACCGGGTGTTTTACAGCAACTGCTGGGAAAAAGCATTTATTGTACGCATATCAACAAAAGCTAAAAGAAATCTTTCTTTGTAAACGTCTCACGTCGAAAATGGACTCTTGCCCGTGAACGTGCGATCATTTTTTCCTTTTCAAAACGAGCGGTTGCGGCCTCTATTCACGTGCGCTCGACAGTCCGAAATCCGAGTGTTTCATTTCCTTTTAACAGCGACGCTACCGTTAAATACCACTATTCCCAGTTTCAGGGGTGCAGGTTGTGTTTCAGTTTTGGGGGTGTCCACGCTAGCCGGTGCGCGGGGGAACCCCGGATCAGACGGACGGCGCTTCTGTTTCCTGGCCGGCTTTCAAACTACAAGGTTTGAAAGCGCAACAGAAGCTGAGACAAAATCCAAGATAATGAATGCTTGCTGCTAAAAAGTTAGTGCTAAAATGCTAATTAGCGTCATTGTTAGCCACGCCCTCTTACAACGAGCACATGGTCGTGACAACCATCATCTCACCGAACCTTCCGACAGAATCATCAAGTTCCATCGTGATGCGGGAACTTGAAACCTCTCGGAATCACAACAGAGTGGATTTCACCTAAACGTCATAAAGGAACACACACACACACACACACACACACACACACACACACACACACACACACACACACACACACACACACACCTTAATAGGCTCATTTCAGGCTGCTGACTCAGTTCTGTGTGGTGTGTGTTATAAGTGCCCACGTGACTGGCTGTGTATCACACACACACACACACACACACACACACACACTGTCCCAACAGCAAGGGAGTCAACATGAGACAAACGTTGCATTTCTTTACGGTTTGTCCCGATGACCTCGGGTCCCCGTGTTTGTTGTTTAGATGTTTGCAACGACCTTGAATTGTTTGCTTTCTGCCGGCGGCGCCGCCCAGTGTGTCCACAGTGATGCAAGCCGGCCGTGAGCCATCACAGGCCGCCGCCAAGAGAACGGCGTGGAGCGGCTTCGCGCTCGGACAGGAGCCACAGCGAAGCCCCGCCGCCCTGCAAACACATTTAATGTAGAATATCACAGCACTTCAACTCTTACACTCCCCCCCCACACACACACACACTCACACACACACACACACACACACCGGCTTGCGCTCAAGTATAGAGACCCGCAGCATTCTAGCACTTAGCAATCAGCACTGCACTATACGGTCGTGTGTGGTTGTGCTTAATGCACCGTGATCATTTCCTCCTTCCGTTTTGATAACCGGAAATGGAGCGGTGATGCAAGTCACTCTTGATTTATCAGAAGCGGGAGCCGGAGTGCAACCACGACAAACGTTTAGTCTTGTACCGTGGCACCGGCACCGCTTCTCTTTTCTCCTGAAGAGGACGAATAGCTTCTTCTTCTTCTTCTTTCGGCTTTGCCCATCAGGTGTCTCCATTATGAGTCAACTTTCTCCATCTAACCCTATTCTCTGGATCCTCCTCTCTCACACCATCTACCCTCATATCTTCTCTCACTACGTCCATAAATCTTCTCTTTGGTCTTCCTCCAGACCTCTTGCCTGGCAGATTCACCTTCAGCAACCTTCTACCCAGATCTTCACCATGGTTTGGACATGAACACTCCTTTGTTCATGTCCAAACCATCTCAAACATCACTTTGTCTCGGTCATACATGTCCTGCACCCCTGTGACAGATTCTTCTTCTCCTTTGGTCTTTTCCCTTCAGGTGTCGCCACAGCGGGTCAGCTTTCTCCATCTAATCCTATTCTCTGGATCCTCCTCTCTCACACCAACTACCTTCATATCTTCTCTCACTACGTCCATAAACCTTCTCTTTGGTCTTCCTCCAGACCTCCTGCCTGGCAGCTCCAATTCCAGCATCCGTCTACCAATATATTCTCTCTCCCTCCTCTGTCCATGACCCAACCATCTCCGTCTGGCTTCTCTGACCTTCTCTCCAAAACATCTAACATGTGCTGTTCCTCCGATGGACTCATTCCTGATCCTCTCCATCCTGGTCACTCCCAAAGAGAACCTCCACATCTTCATCTCTGCAACCTCTAGTTCTGCCTGCTGTCTTTTGGTCATTGGAACAGTTTCTAGTCCAAACATCATCGCTGGTCTCACCACTGTCTTGTACACCTTTCCTTTTATTCTGGCTGACAGTCTTTTATCACATATTGAAGCTAAATCAAATACATTTGGAATGAATGAAAACACACATCGAAACCGTTATTCACGTCGCCACGACCTTCGCCGATCAGAAAGCCTTATTTGTCAAGGCGGCTCTTTGAAAGGGTTCTGCAGAGAGAGGCGGCGTGCATTGTGCTTCGAGTCAGATACAAAATACCGTCAAGGACAAAGATTTGGGACGGGATGTTGCAGACGCAGGCGGAGTCAGGTGATGTTAGCATGTCGCTACAGGCGATGTTAGCATGTCGCTACACGTCATCGTCGTTCGACGTGACCGCCGGTCGCTCGTTTAAATGTAAATAACGTCCGTCAGGACTCGTTTACGACCCGTTTGGCCGTTTATTGAGGAAGTCCGTCTGCAGACACAAACGCGCTCCAGTAATAACTGTGAATGCGTGATAGATTTTGGTATTTAAGAAACGGACGTGACCACCTCCTCCCCACGCCCAAAAAAGAATTCAGTCAGTGAATCGAGCGTTTCATCACTAATGTAACGACCCGGAAATCAATATCCTCGTCGATATTATGACGGTGGTTAAGGACGCGCTATTGTGTGAAACACCAGGACGCGTGTCGGGGCCTCCAGATACCTGCCACGCCTTCCCTTTTTCATATCATTTTATACATGTTTAGATATAATTTATACAAAAAGGGGTTTTATGACTGAATTTATGGGAGATCAAGGAGTGAAAGCGCGTGTGTGTGTGTGTGTGTGTGTGAGCAGACAGGCAGACCTTTGTCCGATGATCTCACTGCATACTGTGTGGACATACAGATTATGCGCAGATAAAACATCTTTGCGTGCGCGCACACACACACACATACGCACACACACACACACGCACGTACGATGTAATGGATCTGCGCTTGTTTACCAGGAGAATGACGGCGACCAATGGGAGCGTCTGCAGGCGCAGTGATGTCATCGAGGCGATGAGGAAATGGCCTCAGAGGGTTTGATGTCATGCAGCGCCTTCTCTGTCATCCTGTTGTCACCTCTCACCAATCCTGATAGGCTTCCAAGCAACGCACTGACAAACCGCTTGCGGGAAGCAATCGTTTCACGTAAACATGACCGTAAACAGCGGGTTCGGTTGAGAAAAGTTTTCAAGAATTCTAGTTTAATAATCTCGCGGGACGGAATCCTTTCCCGAGCTTGAAATCCGCAAAACGCGTTTTCTATCCGATCCGTGAACGTCAACAGAATAAACAATAATCCGCCTTTCTACCCATCGCTTTATTTTCCTATTCATTTACAAAAGCATCTGCCGCATATCTGGAGGCCGTTTAATCTAAGACAAACATAACGATGAGTCTCACACACTCACACACACACACACACACACACACACACACAAGTAAAACTGCCGGTTAAAAAAAAAATATTGATTGTCTGTTAAAGTCAGTATACAGTATTGATTTGTAAAGCAGCTGCTTTGTGTTCTGTCAGCTCTTGTTTCAGGCTTCTTCTGGTTTTCACGTTCCTGCACGTTCTCTTCGTGGAACTGCGGGCCGAGAACCAGCGCAAATCGGGAATCCCGCCGTTCGGCGTCCATTTCTGGGGAGACGGGGCTGAACGTTTCCGGGAAAAACCGTGGCCGACCTTTGACCCGCTGAATGTTGACAGTGAGGGGAGCTGGCTTTGGATACCCCAAATGTAGGCCTGCATATGTACACACACACACACACACACACACACACACACACTGAACCGCTAATAGATGATGAGTTAACCAACCTCGCTCTCTTATCAGCTGTGTTTTTTTTGGCGTCCGGCAGCCACCGCCGCTCCGTCTCACGCCACGCGGTCCGAGCAAACACGGGCGGAGAGATAATACCCCGCGATCGATACCTTGCATTGTTATCGGTGATTGATCAAAAAGGAGGCCGGCGGCTATAAACGGACATCCTGGCGAGCCGCTCGGCGTTGCTCTTGTCTCGGTGCGATCGGCGGCGGCGGCGGGTCGATCAGGTTTCCCGATCTTTTTCTTAACCCTTTTTTATCGGAAGCGCGTTTGCTGGATTCGGCTTCCCTCCCGAGCGTTTCTTCACGTTTTTCTCCGTCCCCATTAAAAGGTCGTAATCCCTACGATCGAATGGCGGCCCTCCAATATGAAAGGTAATCCAATAAGAGACGGATCGGGCTAAATGAATCCAGTTATGCGGCCCGATCAGATGGAGGAGGATTCCCCCTCAAATCCATCTGTCTGATAGGCATCAAACCTGAGCCGCCTCTAATGCTTTTTACCGGCGAGCGTGTCGGGAGGAGGGAGGCCCGCCGAGAAAATAAGAACAATGTGACCCCTCGGAGTCGCCTGGGTGTTGACTCATCAGCACAAACAGTGCAAATGATAAGCCTAAAGGTCAGCTAAATGCAAACTCTCCAGGTGAGATAACAAGGCCCATTTATCATCACACCAGCAAAGGGGGAGAAAAAAAAAAAAACCCAACAGGATTTCAGCAGCGAGTGCGAATCCAGCGGCATGCGTGAGCTCTTCCCCCGGCAGAGCAGCGTTCGAATATTAGCTCCGCTTTATGGGCTTATAAGGCCTGGAGTATTCTGTGCAAACACAAATCATTGGAAAATAAACCTCTAATATCATTGTAATCCACATATGAGCGTGTATCTATGAGCTCCTGCCAGGTGCCAATGCATTGATTTCTCATGATGACTTTCTCCTCAAATTGATGAATTTCTCATCAAATCGATGAATTTCTCATCAAATCGATGAATTTCTCGTCAAATCGATTGATTTCTCGTCAAATCAAAGAATTTCTCCTCAAATTGATGAATTTCTCATCAAGACGATGAATTTCTCATCAAGACGATGAATTTCTCATCAAATCGATGAATTTATCATCAAGACGATGATTTTCTCATCAAATCGATGAATTTCTCATCAAATCGATGAATTTCTCATCAAATTGATGAATTTTGCCTCAAATCGATGAATTTCTCATCAAGACGATGAATTTCTCATCAAATTGAAGAATTTCTCCTCAAATTGATGAAATTCTCATCAAACTGATGAATTTCTCATCAAATCGATGAATTTCTCATCAAATTAATGAATTTCTCATCAAATCGATGAATTTCTCATCAAATTGATGAATTTCTCATCAAATCGATGAATTTCTCCTCAAATTGATGAATTTCTCATCAACTCAATGAATTTCTCATCATTTCTTGCATTCTGAAGGCATGAAGCAGATCAGCGGCAGAAGAAAAAAAATAATCCTCAGTCAGTTGGAAATAATCGAACTGCAAAAGCGAAGCCTTCGGATTAGAAGAGAAGTGAATTGCGTTCCTGGTGTTGAGCGTCGTAGAAAATATGTGAAGTCTATCAGAAGACAATCGGTCGGGATGATTTTCCGAACGCTCCCCGATCAATAACCTATATCTACGAGGGCCCCGATCAATAACCTATATCTACGAGGGCCCCGATCAATAACCTATATCTACGACGGCCCCGATCAATAACCTATATCTACGACGGCCCCCAGGCTGGCGTCCCTCCAAGCGAGGAGGCCCAGCACGTCCAGCCTTCAGGACCGAGTCAAACGGACTTCACTTAGGCGGCTACGATAGAAGCGTACGGACGAGCCACTTCACCAGCTGAGGCTCCTCCGTTGTGCTGCTCACAAGCAGCTCTGACCGGTTAAGACTAGTTAAGGTCATCTTCTACGTCACCGCACCTGTCGGAGGCGGAGCCACCGAGGAGCGCGGCCCAAAACGCCACGGTTCAAACGTAGATGTCAAACGCCTCGTTCCGACCGTTCGACTCGGCCGTCCTGCGGGTGGAATCGAGCCGCCGGGCGACATTTGAGGGCCTGGACTTTGCTTTTGTGGAAAAACACACCTCTCGCCGTCGTCCCTTCACCGAACCCATGGATCCATCCAGATGACGCGCCGTCTCATCGAGGATCGACTCCCACGACTCCGGAGGTCCTCGCTGAGTTGAGTCGCAACGGACGCGAGGAAGACGTTGACTGAAAGGGTCTCCGTGAACCTCCTGCACGTGTTTGGACGGCGGGAGGAACCCGGAGAACCCCGAGGAACCCGGAGAACCCCGAGGAACCCGGAGAACCCCGAGGAACCCTGAGGAACCCCGAGGAACCCTGAGGAAGCCTATGCAGACACAAGGAGAACGTGGACACTCTCTGGGAATCTGAGCGAGGACCTTCAGCTCATGGACGGATAACAGCTGCTTCAGAACGATGTGGCATCGATCGCTGAGCTTGTTCTCGTGTGGAGATGGAAGTGGTACGGAGAAGGTGACTTCTGAGTGCTACAGGACGGGTGGAACCACAGGATGATCTGCATCCTTCAGACGTCGCCGCTCAATGCTTGGAAGACGCTTTCCCTTCCTTTTATTCTCCTTTTGCTGCCTGCTTGGAGCCTTCACACACTTTAGCGTTATTAATATCCAAGCTTTCAGATACAACTTCTGCCTCTCTGTTGTGTACCGTCAGCACACACACACACACACACACACACACACACCTCTTCCAGGAACTGGTCTAGATCAAGTTCCTGCAGATCAATGGAGATCTGGGTCCGAACCGTTTACGTTATCGTTGCCAGTATTAATGCTGTTTTAATCTGCTTGGGATTACGGCCATCGATCCAGATCATCCGTCCGCCACGCCGAGCATGAACACACACACACTCCAGAAAAGCACGGATATGTACACACACACACACACACACACACACTCTTGGCTGGATTCAAAATAAGAGCAGCGGCCAGGAGGACAACAAACACAAACACGCATCTGCTTGTCGGAGTTGGGTTTCCTTGTCCGATCGCCATCAGCCCGAGTATTGATCGCTTATAGATACGTATCAGCGTATTTGCATACGGAGAGGCGGCGGCCGAGGGATCCAACAGAAATAATCGCCGGCTCAACGGAAGTCTGAGAAAGCAAAGGGGCTCGGGATTTCACCCGTCTTACACGGTATTATTACTTTTATTATTATTACTATTACAGTATTATTACTCCATCGCTTCTATGCGAAACGTTCATTTCAATCGAGCTGATCGAGGAATTAGTCGATCAAACAAAATGGAACAATAACGGCTCTCGATAAGAAGCAGATCGGCTGTCGGAATGAGAAGGTCTAGTTTTTGAGACTTTCTCCGTCAGAAAAATATTCTGAATTTTCTTGAAAGCTCCGTCAGAGGGGAGATACTTAAAACTATTGATATAAGAAATAAAAAATGATCGGGGAGCTAAAAGGTTGCCTTTATATGATAAATGGCCATTTATAAAGTCGCCTGTTAACAACTACACATACGATTTATTCTATTTCATTTCCTCCCCCTGGTTTCCATCCCGACCGTTTATTTCAACCGTTCGTCTACGACTCCGTCGATCTGCGGTGAAATGATTTTGGGCGGGTCGAGGTCAGCGGCCGCCGCCGCCGCCGCCGTCCTTAACTTTTTCATTCCAGCTGTTGTTGCGCCGCCATAAACCCTGTCTGGGGACGGACAGGTCGGTCCGGCCCGTCGCTACTCATTACACCTGCAGACAGAGTTATTTCAGCGGCGCCGTGACATCAATACTAACGAGGAAGGAAGGAGGGATGGAGGGAGGAAGCGTGAATGTAGAGTGGGAATCCGGAGGAAAACGCCGCGGAAAAGCTTTGAGATATATTCCGTGTTCGGCGTGCGGATTTTTCAGTTGTCAAGCGCGGCGTTAAAAGAAAATACACTTTGTCGGATAAAGGATTGATTCACGAGATACATTTTCTATTTGAACGTGTTGTTGTTTGCGCTCCTTGGACGCTTGTTTTGGATAAATAAGCGATCGACTTCTATCGTCCAGGTCGAGGGTCGGGAACCTTTTTGACTGGGATGCCAGAACAGCCTAATATTTCTGAATATATTTCACTGAGAGCCATATAATGTTTTTAACGTATAATAAATTAAATATCGACGGCTGGAATGCAAAACCTCCTATCTGAAAAAAAAACCCACTTTTTTCAGGAAATGAAAAAAAGTATGGTCTTTGTTAAAGATATTCAAGAATATTCTATTGTTCGCAGACTATATTTCTAGGTCATAATTTAAAAATACATAGCATGTATTTTTACCACTATAAGTGTATTTTTCCTCATTTTTTCTGCTTCATTGCGCACATAGGAGTTTTGTCATGCGACATTTATGTCAAAAGACAGGGTGGATTATCTTGCAGATAGACTGAAAATGTGGAGCCGTCCCATTTCTCACCATTCGGTGCAAAAACACAAAATTGAAAAATTTGCATTTTGCACTCCAGCCGTGGATAAATATGACCTTTAACGCGACCTCTGGTGCTGCATGGATTCCTCCAAAGTGCGGCTTTATATTTGACCGTTTCACCGATGCAATTTTATCACTGCATTTTAGACATAACGCAGATCAAAATGCAAATTCCTCCATCCGCGCAGCCCGGAATGCACCGTAAACATTGTCTTTTTTTTCTTTTCGGCATCCTCTCCATTACCAGGGTCGAGGCGGTTAAACTAGTTGACTGTCTGATCAACCTTTACTATGACACGGCCGTGCTCGGAAGCCATACCTAACCCTGTCCCGGGAAGCCGGTGAGCTCTAACATCTGTCAAATAATATTATTGTTTCCAAGTTAGTCCGTCGCGAGGCGCGATTACCCATGTGACGTGACCTGCCGCCACTCTATCTTCCCCCTCAGCAACAGCTTTCGGGCATAAAAGTGCAAATTGTATTTGTCTGCCTGGTAAACGAGGGTCTGTTTCTCTCGATTGAGCGACGGAGTTGCCGAAAGCCCTCGGACTTCGCCGAGGTTCTTAAAAGTAACGAGTCCTGAATGTTTCGGTGAAGGGAATCGATGAGCCGGTGATTCTTGGGCACGACTCAAGCAGAAAACACTTTTTACCAGAACGCAAGTTTGCGCCGATGACAACGGCCAATCGGCGCGTGTTGCGGAAGTTGTTTGTGATGCGACGAAACCCGTCTCTGCTCGCGCTTGACAACGTTCGTTTCCCGCTGAACCTCCTGCTTGTTCGGGAACCCGGAGAACCCGGAGAACCCGGGCAGGCATGGAGAACGTGGAGGCGGGAGATATTTGACTTCTTCTAACCGGCCGGTTCCTTTTCAGATTCCTTCCCGTGATGAAGCTCCCGGCAGAACGTTCTCTGGCGGCGACGTTCTGGATCCCGGCGCCTTCGGAACCTCGTCCGTCTCGTTCTAAGCGGCTTATCGGGCCGGGCTTGGCGGCGTCCAGGGAGCCGATGGTACCGGCAGGGTTTTCAGTGGCAAAGATATGGATGGTTGCACACTGGAACCCTTCCGCCCTC